>NC_137655.1:864912-907412 GCF_963422515.1 Blennius ocellaris
CTAGCGTTTAGCGCCTAGCGTATAGCATGTAGCGTGTAGCCCCTGCTGCAGCACTGACAGGACGTGTCCTCGTTACGACGTAAACAAGACGACGCCACGGTTGAGAAACGTAAACAAGACGACGCCACGGTGGAGAAACGTAAACAAGACGACGCCACGGTGGAGAAACGTAAACAAGACGACGCCGCGGTGGAGAAACGTAAACAAGACGACGCCACGGTGGAGAAACGTAAACAAGACGACGCCGCGGTTGAGAAACGTAAACAAGACGACGCCACGGTGGAGAAACGTAAACAAGACGACGCCACGGTGGAGAAACGTAAACAAGACGACGCCACGGTGGAGAAACGTAAACAAGACGACGCCGCGGTGGAGAAACGTAAACAAGACGACGCCACGGTGGAGAAACGTAAACAAGACGACGCCACGGTGGAGAAACGTAAACAAGACGACGCCGCGGTTGAGAAACGTAAACAAGACGACGCCACGGTGGAGAAACGTAAACAAGACGACGCCACTTCCTCTTGGCGGAGTCGTCGCTTCCATCTGCCGCTGATTGACTGTGGATTAGTTAAATGACGAGGAAACAAACTGGAAACATGATTTCTCTGTTTTTATTTCACAAAAGTTTCACCTTTCATTGGGAAACGATGTCCGTTTCCATGGAAACCACAGAAACGCCCCCCCCCCCCCCACCAAAATAAAAGACGTGGACGGCAGCAGGTTGGGCCTCCGGCGGTTCGGAGCGTCACGTTTACCTCCTCGACTGAAATGTAAGAATCTTTTACTTTTTAAAATGAGATAAATAATAAATATTAACGGAAAACAAACTAATTCTGCAGTGATTTTTTATTATTTAATGAAATGAGAAGAAAACTGGAATGTAAAGAAGAGCGTCAGTGTGTGTGTGTGTGTGTGTGTGTGTGTGTGTGTGTGTGTGTGTGTGTGTGTGTGTGTGTGTGTGTGTGTGTGTGTGTGTGTGTGTGTGTGTCAGATTTCAGAAGGACGACACTGACATCTGGAGGTTTTTTACTGTAACTGCAGATCAAAGCAACTAAATCAGAGGTTGTCAAAGAATTTTATTTATTTATTTATTTGTTAACATTTGTCTTTCTTTCCTTCTTTCCTTCTTTCTTTCTTTCCTTCTTTCTTTCTTTCCTTCTTTCCTTCTTTCTTTCCTTCTTTCTTTCTTTCTTTCTTTCTTTCCTTCTTTCTTTCTTTCCTTCTTTCTTTCTTTCTTTCTTTCCTTCTTTCCTTCTTTCTTTCTTTCTTTCTTTCCTTCTTTCTTTCTTTCCTTCTTTCTTTCTTTCTTTCTTTCCTTCTTTCCTTCTTTCTTTCTTTCTTTCTTTCCTTCTTTCCTTCTTTTTTTATTTCTTTCTTTCCTTCTTTCTTTCTTTCTTTCTTTCTTTCCTTCTTTCTTTCATTCCTTCTTTCTTTCATTCTTTCTTTCCTTCTTTCTTTCTTTCCTTCTTTCTTTCTTTCCTTCTTTCTTTCCTTCTTTCTTTCATTCCTTCTTTCTTCATTCTTTCTTTCCTTCTTTCTTTCTTTCTTTCTTTCTTTCTTTCTTTCTTTCTTTCTTTCTTTCTTTCTTTCTTTCTTTCTTTCTTTCCTTCTTTCTTTCTTTCTTTCTTTCTTTCTTTCTTTCTTTCTTTCTTTCCTTCTTTCTTTCCTTCTTTCTTTCTTTCTTTCTTTCTTTCTTTCCTTCTTTCCTTCTTTCTTTCTTTCTTTCTTTCCTTCTTTCTTTCTTTCCTTCTTTCTTTCTTTCTTTCTTTCCTTCTTTCCTTCTTTCTTTCTTTCTTTCTTTCCTTCTTTCCTTCTTTTTTTATTTCTTTCTTTCCTTCTTTCTTTCTTTCTTTCTTTCTTTCCTTCTTTCTTTCATTCCTTCTTTCTTTCATTCTTTCTTTCCTTCTTTCTTTCTTTCCTTCTTTCTTTCTTTCCTTCTTTCTTTCCTTCTTTCTTTCATTCCTTCTTTCTTCATTCTTTCTTTCCTTCTTTCTTTCTTTCTTTCTTTCTTTCTTTCTTTCTTTCTTTCTTTCTTTCTTTCTTTCTTTCTTTCTTTCTTTCTTTCTTTCTTTCCTTCTTTCTTTCCTTCTTTCTTTCCTTCTTTCTTTCTTTCTTTCTTTCTTTCTTTCTTTCTTTCTTTCTTTCTTTCTTTCTCTCTCTCTCTCTCCATCCTCTGTTGACCATTAATGTCTTTTTGTCTCCAGGACAATTATTTATTTAAAAATGTGAATATTTAGTTTTCCTGTTTCTAATTATTTATTTGAGTTTGAGTTTTAATGTGATTGTTGATGTTTGATCTTGTGAGTTTCTGGACTTTTCCTCGTTTGAATCCTGACGAGTCGTTCATCACTGATCCTCTGCTCCCTCTGGATCGACGCCTGGAACCAGATTACAGAGCGTCTCCAGACTGCAGCTCCGGGTTCAGACTCGCCGGGTGAAGTAGAGTCACAGTATTGTAACTAGTAACTAGAGTAACTCAGTTACTTTACTCAGGAAGTTGCAGGACTTTAGTGAAGGTGAAGATTTTCTCTGGTGTTTTTGTTCAAACAGAAGAAGTTGTTGAACAAAGTGTCTGGATTAATAATCCACTGCCTCAGATTATTGTTTCTCCTCCCAGAGGAGGAGGAGGAGGAGGAGGAGGAGGAGGAGGAGGAGGAGGAGGAGGAGGAGGAGGAGGAAGAGGAGGAGGAGGAGGAGGCAGAGAGGAGGAGGAGGAGGAGGAAGAGGAGGAGGAGGAGGAGGAGGAAGAGGAGGAGGAAGAGGAGGAGGAGGAGGAGGAGGAAGAGGAGGAGGAAGAGGAGGAGGAGGAGGAAGAGGAGGAGGAAGAGGAGGAGGAGGAGGAGGAGGAGGAGGAGGAGGAGGAGGAAGAGGAGGAGGAGGAGGAGGAGGAGGAGGAGGAGGAGGAGAGGAGGAGGAGAGAGGAGCTCCAGGTGATCAGGTGACAGATTATGAGCTGAAGTGAAGCTCAACCAGGATCCTGCTGCTGCTCCAGTCCTCCACACTCTGCTCCTGCTGCACCTCCTCTCTGCTCCTGCTGCTCCTCTCTGCTCCTGCTGCTCCTCTTTGCTCCTGCTGCACCTCCTCTCTGCTCCTCCTGCTCCTCCTCTCTGCTCCTGCTGCTCCTCCTCAATGCAGCTCTGGGAGATGAAGGCCGGATCGACTCTGGACTCAGATTAAGACTGAGGAAGACTGTGGAGCTTCTTCATCTTCACTGCTGCTGCACAGGTGAGCACACACACACACACACACACACACACACACACACACACACACACACACACACACACACACACACACGTTGTGTTCATATCAGGATGTTTGCCTCATTGAGTTATTTTACGGTTTTGACCTTCGCCAACATTTATTTGTTTGTTTGTTTGTTTGTATTTTACCAACTCACCTGAATGACAAGAAATCTTCAGGGATGATTTGTCGTCATCTAAGGAACAATTGATTATATTTTAGGATGTTAACGACGAACCGTTTCTGAATAAATCACACCAAAAAAAAAGGTTTCCATACAAAGTGGATGAAAGGCTCGTCATAGGGGAGATCAAAGGAGATCATCATCTGTTGCCATGGAGATGCTTCCCGCTCAGTGTTTCACACAGCGATGTAACTACCGGACAGACTAGTTAGCATCAATAAAGCTAATGGCTACCATGCTAGCAATGCTAACTCGGTTCTGTAAACAAATGTGGCGTTGGTCTGCGTTCTACCGAGTGTAGCTCTAGTTTATTTTTTGGTTTGTATGTATTTCACCAACTTTTCACTCGAATCGCATGAAATGTTCAGGGATGATTTGTGGTCATCCACCGACCGACTGGTTAGACTGTAGGACGTTAACGACGAACCGTTACTGAATAAATCCACAAAAGACTGCGACAAACGCTCCCATGCAAAGTGGATGAGAGAGGCTCGTCGTGGAGGTCGTCTGTTGCCATGGCGACGGTTGTCATGGTCCCTATTCACCTGAATTGCATGAAATCTTCAGGGTCTTTATTCAAGGTTGGTCCCATTAAATATGGAGAGGGGTCGGGTCAAAGGTCAAGGTGTTAGAGAGCCGCTCTGATGATGTCATCGTTCTAAAAGCTGATTGGTCGACTGGGTGAAGTCAATTTTACTCTGAAGGAGGAAGTGAAGGAAGCGTCTGCAGTACCGCTGAACTTCAGAGTAGTTTGTGTATCAACGTGTGATGAAGAGGTTCCAGTGTGACGCTGCCACATGTCCTCTGAGGCTAATCCTTTTATCTCTCTAGGCTCCGCCCCCTCCCCCCCCCCTCCTCCTGCAGAGCCACGTTAACCATTAATCAACCTGACCTACATCTCTGAGGAGCTTTGTTTACATGACCAGTGTTGATTGTTTGTTTACATGACCAGTGTTTGTTTACATGACCAGTGCTTGTTTGTTTACATGACCAGTGTTTGTTTACATGACCAGTGTTGATTGTTTGTTTACATGACCAGTGTTTGTTTACATGACCAGTGCTCGTTTGTTTACATGACCAGTGTTTGTTTACATGACCAGTGTTGATTGTTTGTTTACATGACCAGTGTTTGTTTAAATGACCAGTGCTCGTTTGTTTACATGACCAGTGTTTGTTTACATGACCAGTGTTTGTTGTGCCTGCAGGGCAACATGCCGACTGTCAAGAGCAAGAAGAGGAAGAACAAGAAGGAGGCCATCGATGAAGAGGAGCAGGCCGAAGGTGACCTGCTGGTTTATGAGATCCACAAACAACAAACAACAAACAAAGGGAGCCCGTAGGAGCCAGAAGGAGCCAGTAGGAGCTAGTAGGAGCTAGTAGGAGCCAGTAGGAGCCAGTAGGAGCTAGTAGGAGCTAGTAGGAGCTAGTAGGAGCCAGTAGGGGCCAGTAGGAGCCAGTAGGGGCCAGTAGGAGCTAGTAGGAGCTAGTAGGAGCCAGTAGGGGCCAGTAGGAGCCAGTAGGAGCCAGTAGGAGCTAGTAGGAGCTAGTAGGAACCAGTAGGAGCCAGTAGGAGCTAGTAGGAACCAGTAGGAGCCAGTAGGAGCTAGTAGGAGCTAGTAGGAGCCAGTAGGGGCCAGTAGGAGCCAGTAGGGGCCAGTAGGAGCTAGTAGGAGCTAGTAGGAGCCAGTAGGAGCTAGTAGGAGCCAGTAGGACCTAGTAGGAGCCAGTAGGAGCCAGTAGGAGCTAGTAGGAGCCAGTAGGAGCCAGTAGGGGCCAGTAGGAGCTAGTAGGAGCTAGTAGGAGCCAGTAGGAGCCAGTAGGAGCCAGTAGGAGCTAGTAGGAGCTAGTAGGAACCAGTAGGAGCCAGTAGGAGCTAGTAGGAGCTAGTAGGAGCCAGTAGGAGCTAGTAGGAGCCAGTAGGAGCCAGTAGGAGCTAGTAGGAGCCAGTAGGAGCCAGTAGGAGCCAGTAGGAGCTAGTAGGAGCTAGTAGGAGCTAGTAGGAGCTAGTAGGAGCCAGTAGGAGCTAGTAGGAGCTAGTAGGAGCCAGTAGGGGCCAGTAGGAGCCAGTAGGGGCCAGTAGAGGCCAGTAGGAGCTAGTAGGAGCTAGTAGGAGCCAGTAGGAGCCAGTAGGAGCTAGTAGGAGCCAGTAGGAGCCAGTAGGAGCCAGTAGGAGCTAGTAGGAGCTAGTAGGAGCCAGTAGGAGCCGGTAGGAGCCGGTAGGAGCCAGTAGGAGCCAGTAGGAGCCAGTAGGAGCCAGTAGGAGCTAGTAGGAACCAGTAGGAGCCAGTAGGAGCCAGTAGGAGCTAGTAGGAGCCAGTAGGAGCCAGTAGGAGCCAGTAGGAGTTAGTAGGAGCTAGTAGGAGCCAGTAGGAGCTAGTAGGAGCCAGTAGGAGCCAGTAGGAGCCAGTAGGAGCCAGTAGGAGCTAGTAGGAGCCATTAGGAGCTAGTAGGAGCCAGTAGGAGCCAGTAGGAGCTAGTAGGAGCCAGTAGGAGCTAGTAGGAACCAGTAGGAGCCAGTAGGAGCCAGTAGGAGCTAGTAGGAGCCAGTAGGGGCCAGTAGGGGCCAGTAGGAGCCAGTAGGAACCAGTAGGAGCCAGTAGGAGCTAGTAGGAGCTAGTAGGAGCTAGTAGGAGCCAGTAGGAGCCAGTAGGAGCCAGTAGGGGCCAGTAGGAGCCAGTAGGAGCCAGTAGGAGCCAGTAGGGGCCAGTAGGAGCCAGAAGGAGCCAGTAGGAGCCAGTAGGAGCCAGTAGGAGCCAGTAGGAGCTAGTAGGAGCCAGTAGGAGCCAGTAGGAGCCAGTAGGAGCTAGTAGGAGCTAGTAGGAGCCAGTAGGAGCTAGTAGGAGCCAGTAGGAGCCAGTAGGAGCCAGTAGGAGCCAGTAGGAACTAGTAGGAGCCAGTAGGAGCCAGTAGGAGCCAGTAGGAGCCAGTAGGAGCCAGTAGGAGCCAGTAGGGGCCAGTAGGAGCTAGTAGGAGCCAGTAGGAGCCAGTAGGAGCTAGTAGGAGCCAGTAGGAGCCAGTAGGAGCCAGTAGGAGCCAGTAGGAGCTAGTAGGAACCAGTAGGAGCCAGTAGGAGCCAGTAGGAGCTAGTAGGAGCCAGTAGGAGCCAGTAGGAGCCAGTAGGAGTTAGTAGGAGCTAGTAGGAGCTAGTAGGAGCTAGTAGGAGCCAGTAGGGGCCAGTAGGAGCCAGTAGGGGCCAGTAGGAGCTAGTAGGAGCTAGTAGGAGCCAGTAGGAGCTAGTAGGAGCCAGTAGGACCTAGTAGGAGCCAGTAGGAGCCAGTAGGAGCTAGTAGGAGCCAGTAGGAGCCAGTAGGGGCCAGTAGGAGCTAGTAGGAGCTAGTAGGAGCCAGTAGGAGCCAGTAGGAGCCAGTAGGAGCTAGTAGGAGCTAGTAGGAACCAGTAGGAGCCAGTAGGAGCTAGTAGGAGCTAGTAGGAGCCAGTAGGAGCTAGTAGGAGCCAGTAGGAGCCAGTAGGAGCTAGTAGGAGCCAGTAGGAGCCAGTAGGAGCCAGTAGGAGCTAGTAGGAGCTAGTAGGAGCTAGTAGGAGCTAGTAGGAGCCAGTAGGAGCTAGTAGGAGCTAGTAGGAGCCAGTAGGGGCCAGTAGGAGCCAGTAGGGGCCAGTAGAGGCCAGTAGGAGCTAGTAGGAGCTAGTAGGAGCCAGTAGGAGCCAGTAGGAGCTAGTAGGAGCCAGTAGGAGCCAGTAGGAGCCAGTAGGAGCTAGTAGGAGCTAGTAGGAGCCAGTAGGAGCCGGTAGGAGCCAGTAGGAGCCAGTAGGAGCCAGTAGGAGCCAGTAGGAGCTAGTAGGAACCAGTAGGAGCCAGTAGGAGCCAGTAGGAGCTAGTAGGAGCCAGTAGGAGCCAGTAGGAGCCAGTAGGAGTTAGTAGGAGCTAGTAGGAGCCAGTAGGAGCTAGTAGGAGCCAGTAGGAGCCAGTAGGAGCCAGTAGGAGCCAGTAGGAGCTAGTAGGAGCCATTAGGAGCTAGTAGGAGCCAGTAGGAGCCAGTAGGAGCTAGTAGGAGCCAGTAGGAGCTAGTAGAAACCAGTAGGAGCCAGTAGGAGCCAGTAGGAGCCAGTAGGAGCCAGTAGGGGCCAGTAGGAGCCAGTAGGAACCAGTAGGAGCCAGTAGGAGCTAGTAGGAGCTAGTAGGAGCTAGTAGGAGCCAGTAGGAGCCAGTAGGAGCCAGTAGGGGCCAGTAGGAGCCAGTAGGAGCCAGTAGGAGCCAGTAGGGGCCAGTAGGAGCCAGAAGGAGCCAGTAGGAGCCAGTAGGAGCCAGTAGGAGCCAGTAGGAGCTAGTAGGAGCCAGTAGGAGCCAGTAGGAGCCAGTAGGAGCTAGTAGGAGCTAGTAGGAGCCAGTAGGAGCTAGTAGGAGCCAGTAGGAGCCAGTAGGAGCCAGTAGGAGCCAGTAGGAACTAGTAGGAGCCAGTAGGAGCCAGTAGGAGCCAGTAGGAGCCAGTAGGAGCCAGTAGGAGCCAGTAGGGGCCAGTAGGAGCTAGTAGGAGCCAGTAGGAGCCAGTAGGAGCTAGTAGGAGCCAGTAGGAGCCAGTAGGAGCCAGTAGGAGCCAGTAGGAGCCAGTAGGAGCCAGTAGGAGCTAGTAGGAACCAGTAGGAGCCAGTAGGAGCCAGTAGGAGCTAGTAGGAGCCAGTAGGAGCCAGTAGGAGCCAGTAGGAGTTAGTAGGAGCTAGTAGGAGCCAGTAGGAGCTAGTAGGAGCCAGTAGGAGCCAGTAGGAGCCAGTAGGAGCCAGTAGGAGCTAGTAGGAGCCATTAGGAGCTAGTAGGAGCCAGTAGGAGCCAGTAGGAGCTAGTAGGAGCCAGTAGGAGCTAGTAGGAACCAGTAGGAGCCAGTAGGAGCTAGTAGGAGCTAGTAGGAGCCAGTAGGAGCTAGTAGGAGCCAGTAGGGGCCAGTAGGAGCCAGTAGGAACCAGTAGGAGCCAGTAGGAGCTAGTAGGAGCTAGTAGGAGCTAGTAGGAGCCAGTAGGAGCCAGTAGGAGCCAGTAGGGGCCAGTAGGAGCCAGTAGGAGCCAGTAGGAGCCAGTAGGGGCCAGTAGGAGCCAGAAGGAGCCAGTAGGAGCCAGTAGGAGCCAGTAGGAGCCAGTAGGAGCTAGTAGGAGCCAGTAGGAGCCAGTAGGAGCCAGTAGGAGCTAGTAGGAGCTAGTAGGAGCCAGTAGGAGCTAGTAGGAGCCAGTAGGAGCCAGTAGGAGCCAGTAGGAGCCAGTAGGAACTAGTAGGAGCCAGTAGGAGCCAGTAGGAGCTAGTAGGAGCCAGTAGGAGCCAGTAGGAGCCAGTAGGAGCCAGTAGGAGCCAGTAGGGGCCAGTAGGAGCTAGTAGGAGCTAGTAGGAGCCAGTAGGAGCCAGTAGGAGCTAGTAGGAGCCAGTAGGAGCCAGTAGGAGCCAGTAGGAGCCAGTAGGAGCTAGTAGGAGCTAGTAGGAGCCAGTAGGAGCCAGTAGGAGCCAGTGACCTGTGACCATGGTGTTTCAGTGACGGGGGACATGGAGACGCAGGAAGTGGCCAATAGGAGGCGCTCTGACAGTAAAGACCATCCGACCCCGGAGCCGCAGGATCCTGTGCCTCATAAGAAGAAGAAGAAGAAGAGGACGGCCACCATCGGTGAGGAAAACCACTCAGCCTCACCGCAGGGAGTCGTTTGGTTTCATCTGAGATCGTCTCACTGGGATTATCTGCTGGTTACTGGTTCTAGACTACTGGTTCTAGATTACTGGTTCTAGATTAGTACCGATGGTTTGGGTCGTCACTGCAGCTCTGGAGGGGTTAGTTAGATATCTTTACAGCTGGTTAGCTGGTTGGTTGGTTGGTTGGTTGGTTCCTCAGTTGCTCGGTTGCTCAGTTGGTTGCTCATGTGCTCAGTTGCTCTGTTGCTCAGTTGCTAAGTTGCTCAGTTGGTTGCTCATGTGCTCAGTTGCTCGGTTGGTTGCTCAGTCGGTTGCTCAGTTGCTCAGTTGCTCAGTTGGTTGCTCAGTTGCTCATGTTGGTTGCTATGTTGCTCAGTTGCTCAGTTTCTCAGTTGGTTGCTCAGTTGGTTGTTCAGTTGGTTGCTCAGTTGCTCAGTTGGTTGCTCAGTTGGTTGCTCTGTTTCTCAGTTGGTTGCTCAGTTGGTTGCTCAGTTGGTTGCTCAGTTGGTTGCTCTGTTGCTCAGTTGCTCAATTTCTCAGTTGGTTGCTCAGTTGGTTGTTCAGTTGGTTGTTCAGTTGGTTGCTCAGTTGGTTGTTCAGTTGGTTGCTCAGTTGCTCAGTTGCTCAGTTGGTTGCTCAGTTGGTTGCTCTGTTGCTCAGTTGGTTGCTCAGTTGCTCAGTTGGTTGCTCTGTTGCTCAGTTGCTCAGTTTCTCAGTTGGTTGTTCAGTTGGTTGCTCAGTTGGTTGCTCTGTTGCTCTGTTGCTCAGTTGCTCAGTAGGGTGTGTCTCCTCCCCCACGGTTCTCCTCAGACCAGGACACGGAACTCGCCGACACTCCGAACGGCGACACGTCGGAGCCGCTGGCGGAGGTGGAGGAAGCCGCCGTCAGCCGGAGAACCAAGAGGAAGAAGTGAGAACGACGTAGAACCCGACACACTGAACCTGCCCCCCCCGCTGGAGGACGTTCCCCTGACGTTCCCCCGGTTCTCCCCGCAGGAAGGCCAAGAGCTCGGAGCCGTACGGCAGCGACCTGGGGGCCGAGGACGAGGACGTGGTCACCGAGGCGCAGTCGCCCCTCCCCCAGCACGCCCTGTTCTCCGCCCCCCACGGCCACAGCCAGCCGGTGGGGAGGGTCTTCGTGGAGCGGAACCGTGAGTCCCGGGCCGGAACGCCAGGCGGAACGGGGGGGGGGGGGGGGGGGGGGGGCAGTGGCGGTGGCAGTGTGAAGGTTCTAGAAGGTTTCCTGCAGTGACTGGACGTTCTACTGCACATGCTCAGTAGAGCCCAGCACAAGCTCCTCCTCCTCCTGGTCCCGGTTCTCCTGGACCGGGGGCTTTTATTTTGACAGTCACAGTGATAACAATCAATTTTTTCTGATGCAAATTTGTGTCATAAAGAAAAAGAATATCAAGTTAAAATAATATTAACAAACTTGATAAACCCTAAAAAAAAAAAGGACTAAAACACGACAGAACGATACAGGAAGTGGCAACAAAGTTACTTTAATTAACTTCAAAGATAAAAGTTGGCAAGAAGGTTGTTTTTGACTGCATTTATTTATTTATTTGTTCATTTGTTTGTTTGTTTGTTTGTTTATTCATTCATTTATCTATTCATTTATTTATCTATTTATTTATCTATCTATCTATCTATCTATCTATCTATCTATCTATCTATCTATCTATCTATCTATCTATCTATCTATCTATCTATCTATCTATTTATTTATTTATTTATTTATTCATTCATTTATCTATTTATTTATGTATTCATCTACGGTACTTATCTATTTATGTATATCTATTGTGTTTCTTTGTTTGTTTGTATTCTATCAACTTTTCGCAAAAACTACTGAGCAGGGAATTTTCCAGGGAGGATCTTCCTTCAGTCACCGACGGTTCCGTTAAACGTTAAGAGGTCAGATCAAAGGTCAAAGGTCAAGAAAAGGTCAAAAACGCATTCCTGTCATAAATCAGTCAGCTTTGATCCAGTTGACATCAAACCAACGGCAGAATGTTCACCTTTCAACTCCCTGTCCTTTGATATGTCACATGATGTGGTGACGTCGTCACCCTGAGGGGCTGTTGGGGGGGTCAAAGGTCAACTGGGGGGTAAATAGTAAAACATGAAACGAGCAGGTGTGTGTGTGTGTGTGTGTGTGTGTGTGTGTGCAGGGCGCTTCCAGGCGGAGCGTGTGGACCACCTGAGGCACCCGGACCCCCTGGAGGACTACGTGGACCCCCGGCAGATGTGGAGCACCAGGGACGTGGCCCTCAGGGTCCACGGAGGGTTCCGGGTGGTGGGGCTGTTCTCCCACGGGTTCCTGGCGGGCTACGCCGTGTGGAATGTGGTGGTGGTCTACGTCCTGGCGGGCGAGCAGATGACCACCCTGCCCAACCTGCTGCAGCAGTACCACCCTCTGGCCCACCCCGCCCAGGCCCTGCTCTACCTGCTGCTGGCCCTCAGCACCGTCTCCGCCTTCGACAGGTGGGGGTGCGAGCAGCTACAGCCACAATCTGCTGTGTCTGGGTGAGCTGGACTGGCTCCGCCCACACACACACGCCCGTCTATGGGAAGAGGAAGGAAGTATGTGCCAGAGCAGAGCTGTCTGATTGTGGGAGGAGTCAAAGGGGGGGCGGGGGGGGCTACCTTGATTGTGATTGGCTGAACCCCCCCGATGACATCATATAGGGTTTGGTTTCTGATTGGCTGCTTGGAGCAACACACTTTTTAAAAGAGAGAGAGAGAGAGAGAGAGGGAGAGAGAGGGAGAGAGAGAGAGAAAGAGAGGGGGGAGGGAGGGGGAGAGGGCGTGTTCATGACAGGAGGGCGTGAATATTTAAATATTTTGTTTTGTTTTCGTGTGTGTGTGTGTGTGTGTGTGTGTGTGTGTGTGTGTGTGTGTGTGTGTGTGTGTGTGTGTGTGTGTGTGTGCAGAGTGAATCTGGCTAAGACCTCCATGGCTCTCCGAGGGTTTCTCACTCTGGATCCTGCAGCTCTGGCGTCTTTCTGTGAGCGACGCCGAATCTTAACGACTACTAACATAATGTGTACTAACATGTGTACTAACATGTGTACTAACGTGTGTACTAACATAACGTGTACTAACGTGTGTACTAACATGTGTACTAACGTGTGTACTAACATAACGTGTACTAACGTGTGTACTAACATGTGTACTAACGTGTGTACTAACATAACGTGTACTAACGTGTGTACTAACATGTGTACTAACGTGTGTACTAACATAACGTGTACTAACGTGTGTACTAACATGTGTACTAACGTGTGTACTAACATGTGTACTAACATGTGTACTAACATGTGTACTAACATGTGTACTAACATGTGTACTAACGTGTGTACTAACATGTGTACTAACATGTGTACTAACATGTGTACTAACGTGTGTACTAACATGTGTACTAACGTGTGTACTAACGTGTGTACTAACATGTGTACTAACATGTGTACTAACATGTGTACTAACGTGTGTACTAACATGTGTACTAACGTGTGTACTAACATGTGTACTAACGTGTGTACTAACGTGTGTACTAACGTGTGCACTAACATGTGTACTAACGTGTGTACTAACATGTGTACTAACGTGTGTACTAACATGTGTACTAACGTGTGTACTAACGTGTGTACTAACGTGTGCACTAACATGTGTACTAACGTGTGTACTAACGTGTGCACTAACATGTGTACTAACGTGTGTACTAACGTGTGTACTAACGTGTGTACTAATGTGTGTACTAATGTGTGTACTAATGTGTGTACTAACATGTGTACTAACGTGTGTACTAATGTGTGTACTAACATGTGTACTAACGTGTGTACTAACGTGTGCACTAACATGTGTACTAACGTGTGTACTAACATGTGTACTAACGTGTGTACTAACATGTGTACTAACGTGTGTACTAACGTGTGTACTAACGTGTGCACTAACATGTGTACTAACATGTGTACTAACGTGTGTACTAACGTGTGCACTAACATGTGTACTAACGTGTGTACTAACGTGTGTACTAACGTGTGTACTAATGTGTGTACTAACGTGTGTACTAACATGTGTACTAACATGTGTACTAACGTGTGTACTAACATGTGTACTAACGTGTGTACTAACGTGTGTACTAACGTGTGTACTAACATGTGTACTAACGTGTGTACTAACGTGTGCACTAACGTGTGCACTAACGTGTGTACTACCGTGTGTTCAGTGTACTTCATAGCGCTGATCCTGGCCCTCAGCCAGCAGATGACCAGCGACAGGATCAACTTGTATCCTTCAGCCAACGAGACGCTTTGGTGAGGGAAACGTCTGCTGGGCCCTCCTATGTGTACCCAGTACTTATACTCTGTACTTTTACACAGTACTTTCACCTCAGGGTTCCTCTGCTACTTCGTTATTTGAACCACGCCCACCAAACTACTCTGATTACTTGTACCGTCCTCCAGTAGACGACTTTCCTCTTGTTGCTTCGTCGAATTCAAACTTAAGCTCTAGAAAAATACTTCAAAATACCTGCAAATACTTCAAGTACCTCCGAATACTTCAAGTACCTCCGAATACTTCAAATACCTCCGAATACTTCAAATACTTCAAAATACTTCAAATACTTCAGAATACTTCAAATGCTTCAGAATACTTCAAATACCTTAGAATACTTCAGAATACTTCAAAATACCTCAGAATACTTCAAATGCTTCAGAATTCTTCAAATATCTTAGAATACTTCAAATACCTCAGAATAGTCCAAAATATTTCAGAATACTTCAAATACTTCAGAATACTTCAAATACCTCCGAATACTTAAAATACCTCAAAATACTTCAAAATACCTCAGAATACTTCAAATACCTCAGAATACGTCAAATACCTCAGAATACATCAAATACTTCAGAATACTTCAAATACCTCAGAATACATCAAATACCTCAGAATACTTCAAATACTTCAGAATACTTCAAATGCTTCAGAATACTTCAGAATACCTCAGAATACTTCAAGTACCTCAGAATACTTCAGCTGTAAAATATCAGGAGTTTTATTGAATATTTTTGGATCTCTTCCCCCTCCTCCTCCTCCTCCTCTTCTTCCCCCTCCTCCTGCTCTTCCTCCTCCTCCTCCTGCTCCTCCTCTTCCTCCTCCTCCTGCTCCTCCTCCTCCTCCTCCTGCTCCTGCTCCTCCTCCTCCTGCTCCTCCTCCTCCTCCTCCTCCTCCTCCTCCTCCTCCTCCTCCTGCTCCTGCTCCTCCTCCTCCTCCTGCTCCTGCTCCTCCTCCTCCACCTCCTCCTGCAGGCCTCCAGGCTCGGAGCAGCAGATCCTCCGCCCCTGGATGGTGGTGAACCTGGTGGTGTCCCTGCTGGTGGGCGTGGCCTGGGCGGTGGTCTCCACCCGGCCGGAAGTGGACTACACGGAAGGTGAGAGGAGAAGCTCCGCCCCCTTCTGGGCTCCAGCGTCTCAACAGTCCTTCACTGTGCTGAAGACTGGAACTGATGTAACGCTGCAGTCTGACCACCAGGTGGCGACACAGCCAAACAAGTGCTCTGTGTGTGTGTGTGTGTGTGTGTGTGTGTGTGTGTGTGTGTGTGTGTGTGTGTGTGTGTGTGTGTGTGTGTGTGTGTGTGTGTGTGTGTGTGTGTGTGTGTGTGTGTGTGTCTTTCCATCATGTTGGTTCTCATGTTAATTCCAGAGTTCCTGATGACGATGGAGGTTGAAGGATTCCCGAGAGGAGACGAGAACCTGGAGATCCCAGCATGAAGTGACCAGACCCCCCCCGTCATACCCCCCATAACCCCCCTCATAACCCCCTCATACCCCCCTCATACCCCCCATTACCCCCTCATAACCCCCATAACCCCCCTCATAACCCCCATAACCCCCTCATGCCCCCCATAACCCCCTCATACCCCCTCATACCCCCCATTACCCCACTCATACCCCCCATTACCCCCCTCATAACCCCCATAACCCCCCTCATACCCCCATAACCTCCCTCATACCCCCTCATACCCCCCATTACCCCACTCATACCCCCCATAACCTCCCTCATACCCCTCATACCCCCATAACCTCCCTCATACCCCCTTATACCCCCTCATACCCCCCATAACCCCCTCATAACCCCCATAACCCCCCTCATACCCCCCATTACCCCCCTCATACCCCCCATAACCCCCCTCATACCCCCATAACCCCCTCATAACCCCCTCATACCCCCATAACCCCCTCATACCCCCCATAACCCCCCTCATACCCCCATAACCCCCCTCATACCCCCCATAACCCCCCTCATACCCCCCATAACCCCCCTCATACCCCCCATAACCCCCCTCATACCCCCATAACCCCCTCATACCCCCCATAACCCCCCTCATACCCCCCATAACCCCCCTCATACCCCCCATAACCCCCCTCATACCCCCCATAACCCCCCTCATACCCCCATAACCCCCCTCATACCCCCCATAACCCCCCCTCATACCCCCCATAACCCCCCTCATACCCCCATAACCCCCTCATACCCCCCATAACCCCCCCATAACCCCCCTCATACCCCCATAACCCCCCTCATACCCCCCATAACCCCCCTCATACCCCCATAACCCCCTCATACCCCCCATAACCCCCCTCATACCCCCCATAACCCCCCTCATACCCCCCATAACCCCCCTCATACCCCCCATAACCCCCCTCATACCCCCCATAACCCCCCTCATACCCCCATAACCCCCTCATACCCCCCATAACCCCCCCATAACCCCCCTCATACCCCCATAACCCCCCTCATACCCCCCATAACCCCCCTCATACCCCCCATAACCCCCCTCATACCCCCATAACCCCCCTCATACCCCCCATAACCCCCCTCATACCCCCCATAACCCCCCCTCATACCCCCCATAACCCCCTCATAACCCCCATTACCCCCCATAACCCCCCCCCCCCAGTGTGTTCTTCACTAAACATGTCTTTTGTACTATAAGCTAGCACTGTGTTGCCTAATATGTTCACATCCAGAACCGGTTCCCAGTGTTTCAATTCCCTGGAATCGTTTTTGTTGAATTTTTTTTTTCCCCCACAAACGATCCTCCCCCCCCCCCCCCCCCCCCCCCCCCCAACCCCCGAGTGGTAAGAATAAAGAAAAACTTGGAGGAAAAAAAACATGTAATTGACTGTTGTTTCTGCATTTTTGCAGCCACCGTGAAATATAATATATTTACGTACAGCTGATATTTTATTTTTTAGTACTCGTGACGTAGATCAGATATTTTATTTTTTAGTACTCGTGACGTAGAGCTGATATTTTATTTTTTAGTACTCCTGACGTAGAGCTGATATTTTATTTTTTAGTACTCGTGACGTAGAGCTGATATTTTATTTTTTAGTACTCGTGACATAGAGCTGATATTTTATTTTTTAGTACTCGTGACGTAGAGCTGATATTTTATTTTTTAGTACTCGTGACGTAGATCTATTTTATTTTTTAGTACTCGTGACGTAGATCTGATATTTTATTTTTCACTACTCGTGACGTAGATCTGATATTTTATTTCTCACTGCTCGTGACGTCAGAGCTGATATTTCCCAGCCTTCCCTGAACGCGCCGCGCTGCGTTCAGCGTCCATCAGCATGTAAAGATGGCGGAGCTGCAGATGCTGCTGGAGGAGGAGATCCCCGCGGGACGGAGGGCTCTGCTGGACAGCTTCTCCAACCTGGAGCGAGTGGCCGAGTACTGCGAGAGCAACTATGTGCAGGTAGAGGGGGGGTGCGGGGCGGGGGGGGGGCAATAGCCCCGGGCACTGGGGCAGTTGTGAGGCAGTAACGTGAGCCGGGAGTGGGCGGTGCGGAGGAGCAGTGATGGAATGACCGCACCAGCCTCCGCTTCGCCTCGAATTTTACGTTTAACGCAGAAAAACTCCATTCAGGACGTTTTTCTCGAGGCGGAAGTTGATTTAGACGCGATTGACACACGTTTAAGTTGAATTCGGCATCATCGTTTTCATCTAAATGTGCCTGTAAAGGTGAAAAATGAACTTTTTACAGGTGTTTTTGTGGGTCTTTGAGAAATCCCGAATGTGCGTTAAAAGTCTTTTATTTTTCGCGTGTTTACATGAAGCTGGTTTGTTTGTCGGGTTAAGAGGCGACGGCGTGACGTGGTGGGTGGAGCTGTCAGAGCTTCCTGGACATTTTGCACTTAAAATGGGTTATTTAGCACTAATTAACGCACTGGGTTCATCAGCCAATCAGATGGCAGCGATTAACTGTATTCAGTCAGGTGATCACGTGGTTTCGCAGTAAACGCAAACACGAGTTAATTTTCTGGAAAATTCCCAAATTTTGAGTTGTTTTTTTTTTGCTGTTTCTTTTCGGAGAAGTTTCGTGTTCACGGCAACATTTCAGGTGTTTTGTGCCGTCGGTCGTCATGACAACACACGTAGAGCAGAGAACAATAGGTTCTGATCAACGTGAACGATTCGTGTGTGCAGAAGAACGAACCCTGATTCGTAACCCTGCGTCAACGTCTCACCCGATGACCCCTGACCCCTGACCCCCGCTGGGTTTCTATGGACGGATGAATCATGTGATCATAATTCAGCTTCAGCTTTCAAAGCAAAAACACAAATAATGATCATAATTATGTAACGGTGACGAGATTCAGGCGTGAAGCGGTTGAGACGAGGAGGAAGTGTGTGTGTGTGTGTGTGTGTGTGTGTGTGTGTGTGTGTGTGTGTGTGTGTGTGTGTGTGTGTGTGTGTGTGTGTGTGTGTGTGTGTGTGTGTGTGTGTGTGTGTGTGTGTGTGTGTGTGTGTGTGTGTGTGTGAGAGAGTGTGAGTGAGTGTGAGTGTGTGTGTGGCATGCCGAGGAGGAACAGTTGTCCATAACCGCTTCGCCTGCCCACACACACTAGTGTTATTACGGTGACTGTCAAAATAAAACTACCAAGTTGCATTGTTATTACAGTTACTGTCAAAATAAAACTACCAAGTTGCATTGTTATTACGGCGACTGTCAAAATAAAACCACCAAGTTGGATTGTTATCATGGTGACTGTCAAAATAAAGCTCAAGTCCAGCAGAACCAGATGTACTGGATCATGTTGAGTTTTCATGGCGTCACATTGATGTAGACGGGAAACGTTTTCACAACGACAAGAGCAAGAAGATGATTTGACTGGTGGGGGCGGGGCCTGAGGCAGCAGCCCACGCCCCTTACCCCCCCTCCCCACCCCCCCCCCCCCCAGGCAGTACCGTCCTGCTTTCTTCCTTGTGTGTCGTCCACAGCTGGTAGCAGTTAGCCGTTAGCGGAGGTCGTCATAACGTAACTCAACCCCCCCACTGCTCATTGGAAACACGTGTGTGTGTGTGTGTGTGTGTGTGTGTGTGTGTGTGTGTGTGTGTGTGTGTGTGTGTGTGTGTGTGTGTGTGTGTGTGTGTGTGTGTGTGTGTGTGTGTGTGTGTGTGTGTGTGTGTGTGTGTGTGTGTGTGTGTGTGTGTGTGTGTTCTGAGTTGGAAACCATAGCGATTGTTTTTTTTCCAGTGGACGGAGTCTCAGCCTCCAGTTGGAGCGTCGGTGGCAGGAGGCTCCGGGGGGGGGGGGGGGGCAGGACGACTCTTTGAGAGAGTTTGGATCATTTTAGAGAGTTTTAGAGCGTTTTTGAGAGTTTGGATCGTTTTGGAGAGTTTTTGATGGTTTGGATCGTTTTGGATCGTTTTGGAGAGTTTTTGATAGTTTGGATCGTTTTGGATCGTTTTAGAGAGTTTTTGATAGTTTGGATCGTTTTGGATCGTTTTAGAGAGTTTTTGATAGTTTGGATCGTTTTGGAGAGTTTTTGATAGTTTGGATCGTTTTGGAGGGTTTTGGAGAGTTTGGATCGTTTTGGATCGTTTTAGATCGTTTTTGAGAGTTTGGATCGTTTTAGATCGTTTTAGATCGTTTTTGAGAGTTTGGATCGTTTTGGAGGGTTTTTGATAGTTTGGATCGTTTTGGATCGTTTTAGATCGTTTTTGAGAGTTTGGATCGTTTTGGATCGTTTTAGATCGTCTTTGAGAGTTTGGATCGTTTTAGATTGTTTTTGAGAGTTTGGATCGTTTTGGAGGGTTTTTGATAGTTTGGATCGTTTTGGATCGTTTTAGATCGTTTTTGAGAGTTTGGATCGTTTTGGATCGTTTTAGATCGTCTTTGAGAGTTTGGATCGTTTTGGAGGGTTTTTGATAGTTTGGATCGTTTTGGAGGGTTTTTGATAGTTTGGATCGTTTTAGATCGTTTTAGATTGTTTTTGAGAGTTTGGATCGTTTTGGAGGGTTTTTGAGAGTTTGGATCGTTTTGGAGGGTTTTTGATAGTTTGGATCGTTTTAGATCGTTTTAGATTGTTTTTGAGAGTTTGGATCGTTTTGGAGGGTTTTTGATAGTTTGGATCGTTTTAGATCGTTTTAGATTGTTTTTGAGAGTTTGGATCGTTTTGGAGGGTTTTTGATAGTTTGGATCGTTTTAGATCGTTTTAGATTGTTTTTGATAGTTTGGATCGTTTTGGAGGGTTTTTGATCGTCTTTGATAGTTTGGATCGTTTTAGATCGTTTTAGATTGTTTTTGAGAGTTTGGATCGTTTTGGAGGGTTTTTGATAGTTTGGATCGTTTTAGATCGTTTTAGATCGTTTTTGAGAGTTTGGATCGTTTTGGAGGGTTTTTGATAGTTTGGAGGGTTTTGGAGAGTTTGGATCGTTTTGGATCGTTTTAGATCGTTTTTGAGAGTTTGGATCGTTTTGGAGAGTTTTTGATAGTTTGGATCGTTTTGGAGGGTTTTGGAGAGTTTGGATCGTTTTAGATCGTTTTAGATCGTTTTTGAGAGTTTGGATCGTTTTGGAGAGTTTTAGATCGTTTTAGAGCGTTTGGATCGTGTTAGAGCATTTTTGAGAGTTTGGATCGTTTTGGATCGTTTTAGAATCAGAAATCAAACCCTATATAGTGTCATCGAGGGTTCAGCCAATCACAAGGTAGGCTCCTCCTCCTTTGACTCCTCCTACGAAGGGAAAACGCAACAATGATGCAGTTTTCACTCCAAGTGTCGTCATGGAAACGACGCCTGAACAAAACATTCTGAACGAGACTTTTATGGAAACTCCTGATTGTCGATGGAACGAAATGTTGTTCAGTGTGAAATAAAACGACACTTCAGATTAAAACCCAACATTTGAACATGAGCGAGGAGGAGTGGAGAGGAGGAGGAGGAGGAGGAGGAGGAGAGGAGGAGGAGAGGAGAGCAAGGAGGCGAGGAGGAGAGGAGGAGGAGAGGAGAGCAAGGAGGAGGAGGAGAAGAGGAGGAGAGCGAGGAGAGGAGGAGGAGAGGAGAGCAAGGAGGAGGAGGAGAAGAGGAGGAGAGGAGGAGAGGAGAGCGAGGAGGAGGAGGAGGAGAGCGAGGAGAGGAGGAGGAGAGGAGAGCAAGGAGGCGAGGAGGATAGGAGGAGGAGAGGAGGAGGAGAGGAGGGCGAACTGCAGCGCTGGCGTCCGGCCGGCGCTCAGGACGGACAGATGGATTGTGGGTAGAGAGACGCCGTCGCCCCTGGAGACGCTCCAAACGAGTCGTTGTTGAGTTTCATCAGTCGCAGAGGAAGAATTAAGTGGAAACGAGTCGCCGGCCGAGGCGTCGCTTAGAAAAGCAGGTCAGAGGAATCAGAGCGTGAGTCCATGTACATCTGAGATGATTCATGTTCAACTGTGTGTGTGTGTGTGTGTGTGTGTGTGTGTGTGTGTGTGTGTGTGTGTGTGTGTGTGTGTGTGTGTGTGTGTGTGTGTGTGTGTGTGTGTGTGTGTGCGTGGCCCCGGGCCGCCCTCCAACTGGGTCACGGCGAGCAGGACGTCAGCCGGCCGACGAGGAAGAGGAGCAGGGAGGAAGAGTGAGGCGATAAAGATAGAGGCGAGTGGGAAGGAGGGAAGAATAGAGAAGGACGTGGGCAGGTGAGGAGGAGGAGGGAGGATCAAAGGTGAGGAAGAGCAGAGATGAAAAGAAGAAGAACTCAAACTATTTCTGCTGATCTGGAGATGAAAAATGACTCAAACGGGTCGTTTGTGTTGAATCGACTGATTTCAACCTTCTTCTGCTGAAGTGGGTTTCAGATTTGACGCGTTTAGGATTCTTGTACAACGTTAACTATGACGTGAGATTGATGGAAGCAGTCGGAGCGATGAGATGTCGACAGTTCACTGAGGGAAACGACAACATTCAGCGTTCACGCCACAAGATGGCGGCGTAACGGAACCTTTGAACCGTGGGAGCAAGAGAACATGCAAACATCCCCAGAAAGACTATTTATTTATTTATTTATTTATTTATTTATTTATATGTTGTATAATTTTTTTGTATGTATTTTTATTTATTTATTTATGTTATATTATAATTTTTTATGTATGTATTTTTTTTTTATGTTATATATTTTTTTATGTATGTATTTTTATTTATTTATTTATGTTATATTATAATTTTGTATGTATTTTTATTTATTTATTTATGTTATATTATTTTTTATGTATGTATTTTTATTATTTATTTATATGTGTATGCATTCATCCATTTTCATTTATTTCAGAAAAAAGACAAATTGTCATCAAAGTAAGAGAGGACATTAGAAGCATTGGCAACAACGTGGCGCAGAAAAGGAAACATTTTACCGTTAAGAAGCAAAATCTACAAAATAAAATAGAATAACAATAAAATATCTCCAAAATAAATCACACTGATCAAGGCGAATCGTCACTAAAGCGCTCGGGTCGATCGTTTTTACAACCAGTTGGTAAAATTCACACGATTCAGAGACGATTTATCGTCTTCTGATCCTTTAGATCCTGGGACAATAACGACCAGTATTTTCAAAATAAATCCCCAAAAAGCTGTGAAAAACAGTCCAATATAAAGCGGATGAGAGAGGCTCCTCATGGAGGAGATCAAAGGAGATCAGCGCTCTGTGATCTCTGGCATGGGGTTAAATAATGAGTGGAGAAATCCGTGTGTGTGTGTGTGTGTGTGTGTGTGTGTGTGTGTGTGTGTGTGTGTGTGTGTGTGTGTGTGTGTGTGTGTGTGTGTGTGTGTGTGTGTGTGTGTGTGTGTGTGTGTGTGTGTGTGTGTGTGTGTGTGTGTCTTGTCATCCTCAGGCTGAATGAGTTTCCACTGACCTACATTGTGTCGGGAGGTTTTCACATCTCTGTGAGGACCGCCGGCGCTGAAGGGGTTAATGTGACACCGCACCTTTAAATCTGAGCCACACACACACACACACACACACACACACACACACACACACACACACACACACACACACACACACAGAGTTTTTTCAGAGTTGACATGTTGGAGGAATAAATTGAATCAATGAAATCGACCATGAAATAATTAAATGTCATTAATGAATGAAAATATAAACGTGTCATTAATTAAAACACCAATTCATTTTATGTGAGAAACATAAATAATTGGTATGTGGTACTTTTATTTTGACAGTCACCATAATAACGAATGCTTGAGACGTTGTTTTGTAAACGAGGCTGCAGATTATTTGACGTTTTGAACGACGTGGTCGTGATGAACTGAAGCGCTGGGGAATCTCCTGACGGCCGCCATACCGCCATACCGCCATACCGCCATACCGCCACACCACCATACCGCCACACCGCCATACCATCATACCGCCCTACTACCATACCGCCATACCATCATACCACCCTACTACCATACCGCCACACCACCATACCACCATACCGCCCTACTACCATACCGCCATACCATCATACCGCCCTACTACCACACCGCCATACCATCATACCGCCACACCACCATACCGCCCTACTACCATACCGCCATACCATCATACCGCCCTACTACCACACCGCCATACCATCATACCGCCACACCACCATACCGCCCTACTACCATACCGCCATACCATCATACCGCCCTACTACGACACCGCCATACCATCATACCGCCACACCACCATACCGCCCTACTACCATACCGCCATACCATCATACCGCCCTACTACCACACCGCCATACCATCATACCGCCACACCACCATACCGCCCTACTACCATACCGCCATACCATCATACCGCCCTACTACCACACCGCCATACCATCATACCGCCACACCACCATACCGCCCTACTACCATACCGCCATACCATCATACCGCCCTACTACCACACCGCCATACCATCATACCGCCCTACTACCATACCGCCACACCGCCATACCATCATACCACCATACCGCCACCATGTGACCTCTCAGGTCTGCATCATGTGACTCGTTATCCTGTCCCTCCTCCTGTCCCTCCTCCTGTCTCTCCTCCTGTCAATCCTGTCCGTCCTCCTGTCCGTCCCTCATGTCCCTCCTCCTGTCGGTCCTCCTGTCCCTCCTCCTCTCTCTCCTCCTGTCCGTCCCTCCTGTCCGTCCTCCTGTCCCTCCTCCTGTCCCTCCTCCTGTCTCTCCTGTCCGTCCTCCTGTCCGTCCCTCATGTCCCTCCTCCTCTCTCTCCTCCTGTCTCTCCTGTCCGTCCTCCTGTCCGTCCCTCATGTCCCTCCTCCTGTCCCTCCTCCTGTCCCTCCTCCTCTCTCTCCTCCTGTCCGTCCTCCTGTCCCTCCTCCTCTCTCTCCTCCTGTCCGTCCCTCCTGTCCGTCCTCCTGTCCCTCCTCCTGTCTCTCCTGTCCGTCCTCCTGTCCGTCCCTCATGTCCCTCCTCCTGTCTCTCCTGTCCGTCCTCATGTCCGTCCCTCCTGTCCGTCCTCCCGTCCCTCCTCCCGTCCCTCCTGTCCGTTCTCCCGTCCCTCCTGTCCATCCCTTCTGTCCGTCCTCATGTCCCTCCTCCTGTCCGTCCCTCCTGTCCGTCCTCCTGTCCCTCCTGTCCGTCCCTCCTGTCCGTCCTCCCGTCCCTTCTCCCGTCCCTCCTCCCGTCCCTCCTGTCCGTCCTCCTGTCCCTCATGTCCCTCCTCCTGTCATCCCTCCTGTCCCTCCTGTCCGTCCCTCCTGTCCGTCCTCCCGTCCCTCCTGTCCGTCCTCCCGTCCCTCCTCCCGTCCCTCCTGTCCGTCCTCCTGTCCGTCCTCCTGTCCCTCCTCCCGTCCCTCCTGTCCGTCCTCCAGTCCAGCGACAAGCAGCAGGCCCTGGAGGAGACGAAGAGCTACACCACCCAGTCCCTGGCCAGCGTGGCCTACCTCATCAACACGCTGGCCAACAACGTGCTGCAGATGTTGGACATCCAGGCGTCGCAGCTCCGCCGCATGGAGTCCTCCGTCAACCACATCTCACAGGTCCGCTCACACGCAACTGCTGGCTGCTGGCTACATGTTTAGCATTAGCTGCTGGCTACAGGTTTAGCATTAGCTGCTGGCTACAGGTTTAGCATTAGCTGCTGGCTACAGGTTTAGCATTAGCTGCTGGCTACAGGTTTAGCATTAGCTGCTGGCTACAGGTTTAGCATTAGCTGCTGGCTACAGGTTTAGCATTAGCTGCTGTCTACAGGTTTAGAGTTAGCTGGTGGCTCCATGTTTAGCGTTAGCTGGTGGCTCCATGTTTAGCATTAGCTGGTGGCTCCATGTTTAGCATTAGCTGGTAGCTCCATGTTTAGCATTAGCTGGTAGCTCCATGTTTAGCATTAGCAGTAACGTCTCAGTGCTTTGATCTTAATTCAAACACAGTACGAGGAGGTAAAGCTGCTCCAGCAGGAACCTTTAGAACGGTTCCTCCTCCTGCTCCAGACTCCAGAACAGGTTTTCATCCATATTCAAATGAGCGGCGAGTGAGAAGAGTGTTTCCCACTCTGAAGACGTTCTAGGATCGTCCACTGGTGACGAGCTGAACTCTCAGGCTTTTATTTTTATACTGACGATGTTCAGAACCAGTTTATCTCTGAAATGTTGGAATGTTTCATTCTTCCACGTTTTCCCACCAAATCAAGGAATGTTTCACTAAAAATGAGAAATGACATCATCAGATCCTGTTCTCTCTCTCTCTCTCTCTCTCTGTCTCTCTCTCTCTCTGTCTCTCTCTCTCTCTCTCTCTCTCTCTCTGTCTCTGTCTCTGTCTCTGTCTCTCTCTGTCTCTCTCTCTGTCTCTCTGTCTCTGTCTCTGTCTCTCTCTGTCTCTCTCTCTGTCTCTGTCTCTCTCTTCTTCAAAAAATAAATAAACTACGTTATTCTTAGGGTGGCTGGGCGTACCCTTAGAGATAGGGTGAGGAGCTCAGTCACCCTTAGAGATAGGGTGAGGAGCTCAGTCACCCTTAGAGATAGGGTGAGGAGCTCAGTCACCCTTAGAGATAGGGTGAGGAGCTCAGTCACCCTTAGAGATAGGGTGAGGAGCTCAGTCACCCTTAGAGATAGGGTGAGGAGCTCAGTCACCCTTAGAGATAGGGTGAGGAGCTCAGTCACCCTTAGAGATAGGGTGAGGAGCTCAGTCACCCTTAGAGATAGGGCGAGGAGCTCAGTCACTCTTAGAGATAGGGTGAGGAGCTCAGTCACCCTTAGAGATAGGGTGAGGAGCTCAGTCACCCTTAGAGATAGGGTGAGGAGCTCAGTCACTCTTAGAGATAGGGTGAGGAGCTCAGTCACCCTTAGAGATAGGGTGAGGAGCTCAGTCACCCTTAGAGATAGGGTGAGGAGCTCAGTCACCCTTAGAGATAGGGGGAGGAGCTCAGTCACCCTTAGAGATAGGGGGAGGAGCTCAGTCACTCTTAGAGATAGGAGGAGGAGCTCAGTCACCCTTAGAGATAGGGAGAGGAGCTCAGTCACCCTTAGAGATAGGGTGAGGAGCTCAGTCACCCTTAGAGATAGGGAGAGGAGCTCAGTCACCCTTAGAGATAGGGAGAGGAGCTCAGTCACCCTTAGAGATAGGGTGAGGAGCTCAGTCACCCTTAGAGATAGGGTGAGGAGCTCAGTCACCCTTAGAGATAGGGGGAGGAGCTCAGTCACCCTTAGAGATAGGGTGAGGAGCTCAGTCACCCTTAGAGATAGGGTGAGGAGCTCAGTCACCCTTAGAGATAGGGTGAGGAGCTCAGTCACCAGGGAGGAGCTCGGAGTAGAGCCGCTGCTCCTCCACATGGAGAGGAGCCAGCTGAGGTGGCTCGGGCATCTATTTCGGATGCCCCCCGGACGCCTCCCGAGGGAGGTGTTTCGGGCATGTCCCTCCAGTAGGAGGCCTCGGGGCAGACCCAGGACACGCTGGAGGGACTATGTCTCTCGGCTGGCCTGGGAACGCCTTGGGGTGCCACCGGAGGAGCTGGAGGAAGTGTCTGGGGCGAGGGAAGTCTGGGCAACTCTGCTCAGACTGCTGCCTCCGCGACCCGGCCCCGGATAAAGCGGTAGACAATGGATGGATGGATGGATGGATGGATGGACGTTATTCTACTTTGTTAGTTTATTCCTTTATGTTGTTACTTTGTGAGTTTCTTTTATTATTTTGTTGTTTTATTTTCGCCTCTTTATTTCTTTATTTTGTTACATTGTTGTTTTACCTTCACATGAAACATGATTGAAACTCCCTTTTCTCCTCCTCCTCTTCCTCCTCTTCCTCCTGCTCCTCCTCCTGCTCTTCCTCCTGCCCCCCTCCTCTTCCTCCTCCTCCCCCCCCCCCCCAGACGGTGGACATCCACAAGGAGAAGGTGGCGAGGAGGGAGATCGGGATCCTGACCACCAATAAGAACACGAGTCGTTCTCATAAGATCGTAGCTCCGCCCAACCCGGAGCGGCCGGTGCGCTACGTCAGGAAGCCGCTGGACTACGGCGTCCTGGACGACGTGGGACACGGAGTCAAGGTGGGTGGAGGTGGAGGAGGAGGAGGAGGAGGAGGAGGAGGAGGAGCAACAGCGCCTCCCTGCAGCCGTACGCAGTATTACAGGTAGTGCAGTGATTCACCTCCTGACCTCTGGACTGTGAAGAGGAGGTGTCAGAGCCTTTCACCTCCTCTTTACTCCTCTTCCTCTTTACTCCTCTTTCCTCCTTCTTCCTCCTCTTTCCTCCTTCTTCCTCCTCTTTACTCTTCCTCCTCCTCTTTACTCCTCCTTCTTCCTCCTCTTCTTCCTCCATCTGCCTCCTACTCCTCCTCTTTCCTCCTTCTTCCTCCTCTTCTTCCTCCTCCTTCCTCCTCTTCCTCTCTGTGATGAGTTTCCACTGACTAACCTCCTCCTCCTCCTTCCTCCTCTTTACTCCTCCTCTTTCCTCCTTCTTGCTCCTCTTTCCTCTTTCTTCCTCTTCCTCCTCTTCCTCCTCCTCCTCTTCTTCCTCTCTACGATGAGTTTCCACTGACTAACCTCCTCCTCTTCTTTTCTCCTTCTTCCTCCTCTTCCTCCTCCTCTTTACTCCTCTTCTTCCTCCATCTGCCTCCTCCTCCTCTTCTTCCTCTCTACGATGAGTTTCCACTGACTAACCTCCTCCTCTTCCTCCTCTTCCTCCTCTTCCTCTGCTCCGCCGCTCAGTGGTTGTTGAGGTTCAAGGTAAGAAAATCACTTTTCTTCTCATCCTGTGATGTTTGGTGTTTAAAAGTACTTCATGTTGTAATATTCTGTCAAGATTATAGAATATTGAAAATACATCTAATCTTATTTAAGTGTCTTTAGAACTTCTTTTATCAAAGTTCTAATTTCAAAACGACTCTGGTCTTAATGTTTTGGTCGACAGGTGAACGGCCAGCCCAGCCTGAAGCTCCGCTCCAACCCCCCCCACCCAGAAACCACCCAGCCCCCCCCAGGGCCGGAAAGGGCATCCTGGGGTATGTACTGAACAAATACACCCCCCCCCCCCCCCCCCCCCCCCCACCCTCCGTCTGTTCACACTCCTTCATCGTCTTCTCTGTCTGATGTTTGTTATGACTGTAAAGCAAGGAGACGCTTTCACACACACACACACACACACACACACACACACACACACACACACACACACACACACACACACACTGCTCGCAGTAATAACGTCATCTTTCATCGTGTCTCGTTCTCCAACATGTAGGTCATCCAGCTGTATCGTTCTCTCACTTCTTTCTCTTCCTCCGGCTGCATCATCCCTCTTTCATTCTCTCCTTCATTCCTTCTTTCATTCTCTCATTTCTTCTTTCATTTTCTCTTTCATTTCTTCTTTCATTTCTTCTTTGATTCTCTCTTTCATTTCTTCTTTGATTCTGTCTTTCATTTCTTCTTTGATTCTCTTTCATTTCTTCTTTCATTTCTACTTTGATTCTCTCTTTCATTTCTTCTTTGATTCTCTCTTTCATTTCTTCTTTGATTCTCTTTTTCATTTCTTCTTTGATTCTCTCTGTCATTCTCTTTGTTGTTTAAACTAGAAAATGTCATTTAAAACGATCCTGGAAAGTTGAAATAGACCTTTAAAGTCCTTTAAATAAACGAATTCAGTCTTGATGTTTTGGTCTGGAGAGAAAAAATAGAGTTGGACGGAGACAGGGTTGAGTTGGACGGAGACAGGGTTGAGTTGGACGGAGACGGGGTTGAGTTGGACGGAGACAGGGTTGAGTTGGACGGAGACAGGGTTGAGTTGGACGGAGACAGGGTTGAGTCGGACGGAGACAGGGTTGAGTTGGACGGAGACAGGGTTGAGTTGGACGGAGACGGGGTTGAGTTGGACGGAGACGGGGTTGAGTTGGACGGAGACAGGGTTGAGTTGGACGGAGACGGGGTTGAGTTGGACGGAGACGGGGTTGAGTTGGACGGAGACAGGGTTGAGTTGGACGGAGACAGGGTTGAGTTGGACGGAGACAGGGTTGAGTTGGACGGAGACGGGGTTGAGTTGGACGGAGACGGGGTTGAGTTGGACGGAGACGAGACGCGGTTGAGTCGGACGGAGACGAGACGCGGTTGAGTTGGACGGAGACGAGGAGACGTGAAATGACCACGAACAGGAAGTAGAAACTGAAGAGAGTCAAAGGAACTTGATGGAGCAGCTCAGTCACGACTGACCAGGAGGGTGGAGTCGGTGATGAAGCTCCTGCTGGTCGATGTGGTGGAGGTGGAGCCAGCTGGCCTCGCTCCACCACCTCCTCCTCCTCCTCCTCCTGCTCCACCTCCTGCTGCTGACGGTGTGAATGTCCCTCGTTTCCTCCGTCCTGCTGGTCGACCGGCTGCTGCTGCTCCACGTCCAACACTGAGGAGGAGCTGCACCACCCTCACACTCCTCCACCCTCACACTCCTCCACCCTCACACTCCTCCACCCTCACACTCCTCCACCCTCACCACCCCCACACTCCTCCACCCTCACACTCCTCCACCCTCACCACCCCCACACTCCTCCACCATCAACACTGACATCAGGGTGTGTGTGTGTGTGTGTGTGTGTGTGTGTGTGTGTGTGTGTGTGTGTGTGTGTGTGTGTGTGTGTGTGTGTGTGTGTGTGTGTGTGTGTGTGTGTGTGTGTGTGTGTGTGTGTGTGTGTGTGTGTGTGTGTGTGTGTGTGTGTGTGTGTGTGTGTGTGAACAGTTGGTTGGATCAGATCTGTGGTCGACGGCGTCTGTCCAAGCAAACACAAGATTACACAACGAGTCCAGGGACACACACACACACACACACACACACACACACACACACACTCTGAGTCGTTTCTCTCTAAAAATACATCCTGACCTTTAAACACAGCCTCTTCCTCTTCTTCCTCCTCCTCTTCTTCTTTTTCAACAAAATAAGTCATGAGTAATGTTCAGTTGTTTCTCGACTGTGATCATTTAATGTCACATTTCCTTCAAATAAAGCTCTAGATTCTTCTCCTTGACATTTTCTTCACACTCCTACTGAACTCTACTGCCCCGCTGTGGCAGCTCACTGAACTCTACTGCCCCGCTGTGGCAGCTCACTGAACTCTACTGCCCCCCTGTGGCAGCTCACTGAACTCTACTGCCCCCCTGTGGCAGCTCACTGAACTCTACTGCCCCCCTGTGGCAGATCACTGAACTCTACTGCCCCCCTGTGACAGATCACTGAACTCTACTGCCCCCCTGTGGCAGCTCACTGAACTCTACTGCCCCCCTGTGGCAGATCACTGAACTCTACTGCCCCCCTGTGGCAGCTCACTGAACTCTACTGCCCCCCTGTGGCAGCTCACTGAACTCTACTGCCCCCCTGTGGAAGATCACTGAACTCTACTGCCCCCCTGTGGCAGATCACTGAACTCTACTGCCCCCCTGTGGCAGCTCACTGACATTGACTCATTAACTTCCCACACTTCTTTTGATATTTCAATATTCAGAATATTGATGTTGGATGTGTGACCCTACAGTCCCCCCCCCCTCCCCCACCCCCGTTAACCCTCTGTCTGCCCCTCCCCCTTGCACGTCCAGGAAGAACTCCCCCTACAGGACCCTGGAGCCGGTGCGCCCCCCGGTGGTGCCCAACGATTACGCCTCCAGCCCGACCCGGGGTCAGCTCCCCAGCCCGGGCCGCACCGCCACGCTCAACCACCGCCCCCGGACCTACAGGTAGCCCCCGGGGGCCCCGGAGGAGGGCAACATGGCCGCCGGGGCGGGGCGGGGCGGGGCCGAACCCACCGTCACTAACGACCTCCTCCACGCATCCCTTCTTCCTCAGCGGAGCTCACTTCCTGTTTCCAGACGCCGCCGACGGGTCGTCAGCAAAGAGAGAAACAAACGACTCTTTGCTGACGATCCTCGTCTTCCTCCGTTCCTTTCATCTCTGACCTGCGTTCCTTTCATCTCTCTGATCTCTGCCCTGTGTTGCCAGATTGGACGTTTCCCCCCTTTAACCTCCCACCTTTAACTTATTTATCTCAGTTGTGTGTCGACACGTCTTCTTTATCACACATGTAGTCGTTTTTATTGAGGATTTGTGTCTCGTTTGTTCTGAAACGATCTGGCAACCCGGTGCGGGGGAGGGGCGAGAGTCCAGCTGCTCCTCTCTTATGCTTCTAAACTTCTCCGTCTTTCCATCAACACTCATTTATTTGAAACTTTTGTTTGGCCAAATATGACTTTTATTGAAGTTTTACTTTTTTTAAATACCATATAAAGTCAAAAAAAAAATTTAAATTTCAAGCTTTATTATGAGTTTCTGATGAGCTTCCTGTTTCTCTCCACACCTTTAACTCTCTGCTCTTCTTCTCTCGCCGATTCTCTCGTTTCATTTTCTGCTTCATAACTTTATTATTGTTTATTTTAATCTGGCTGAATTCTGCAGGACGACGTGATTTAAAGATGATTTTTTTTATGTTTTTTTAAAGATTATTTACAAGAATAACTGAAATCTTCAGCCTTGTTTACTGACGTTCATTGTTTATTTGCTGCGATGCTGTTTGTTTGTTTGTTTGTTTGTCTGTCTCTGCTTCTCCACCTGCTTGTTTCTGTCTCTGATGTTTAATCTTTCAAATCTTATTTGTTTGCCGGAGAAACTAAACTGATCGATTAGAGCATTTTTATTATAATAACACGTGTGTGTGTGTGTGTGTGTGTGTGTGTGTGTGTGTGTGTGTGTGTGTGTGTGTGTGTGTGTGTGTGTGTGTGTGTGTGTGTGTGTGTGTGTGTGTGTGTGTGTGTGTGTGTGTGTGTGTGTGTGTGTGTGTGTGTGTGTGTGTGTGTGTGTGTGTGTGTGTGTGTGTGTGTGTGTCAGTGGCAGCAGTGGGGGGAGTCACCCCAGCAGCAGCAGTAGAGAGAACAGCGGCAGTGGCAGCGTTGGTATTCCCATCGCCGTGCCGACGCCGTCGCCACCCGCAACCTTCCCGGGTAACACACACACACACACACACACACACACACACACACACACACACACAGTGTTTACCACAGAAAACCTCATTAAAATGGATTAAATGTAAATTTATCACATTTATTCTGAAGGAGCAGCATTTAAAATGTAAACGATTGATCAATGATCCTGGAGGAAAGTCAAATTGAAGCGGCTCTCACATTAACAAACCATACATTATATATATGTATGCATGTGTATATATTTATATATATATATATATATATGTGTGAGTCTGCGGTCCAAACGTTCCTCCGTTCCTCCACACTTCTCAGTGACTCTTGTTTTCTCTCCACCATGAGCACAGCGCCACCTGCTGGTACACCAGAATACTGCCGAGCGGAAGCCCCGCCTCTCTACAAAATAAAGTTCCCCACTGTGAAGCGGTGGGGACCTTTATTTTGTGGAGAGGAAGTGGTTTGTGTGAGGGAGGGAGAGAGCAGTGTGAGACGTGTGCTGCAGTGGAGGACGAGGTTCGTCAGTACATGACGGGTTTATGTATTTAGCAGGAGAGGCTTTTATTTTGAAACATGTTCAATAAACGTTGTTCCACATTCAAACACATAATCCTGTAAATAATCCTGATTATGAGTTTTTCCCATAATCCAGCAGGATTATTCCTTCAACAGGAAAAAAGTACAACACGTTGATAAAAGTAGGACAATGAAACGCTGCTTGTTTCCACTCTTTGATCTTTTATTCTACAAGTTACTGCGACACAGTGACATTTTCTGAAGTATAAAGTTGAAATTGATGAATAAAACCTGTTTGTGACGAGGAAAACCATCTTCCTCTCTGAACTGTGATGCCATGGTCCTCCATGGTCCAGGGTCCTCCATAGTCCTCCATGGTCCAGGGTCGTCCATGGTCCTCCATGGTCCTCTATGGTCCAGGGTCCTCCATGGTCCAGGGTCCTCCATGGTCCTCCATGGTCCAGGGTCCTCCATGGTCCTCCATGGTCCAGGGTCCTCTATGGTCATCCATGGTCCTCCATGGTCCTCTTTGGTCGTCCATGGTCGTCCATGGTCCTCCATGGTCCTCCATGGTCCTCTATGGTCCTCCATGGTCCTCTATGGTCCTCCATGGTTCATGGTCCTCTATGGTCCTCCATGGTCCTCTATGGTCCATGGTCCTCCATGGTCCTCTATGGTCCTCCATGGTCCTCCTGCAGCGCCGCCTAGTGGCCGACTCGCTCACTACACTGTCTGTGTAAAGGGGTCTTTGATCTCCCCCCCCCCTCTAACCCTCCTCACTCCCCCCCCCCTCTCTCTCTCTCCTCAAGTCTCCCCGACAGCCGGACCGGCTAGCTCCACCTCCACCGCCCCCAACTCCTCCCCCTCCCCCTCCCCCACCCCCTCCTCCTTCTCCTCCTCCTCCTCCTCCACCACCACCCTGACGCAGCCCGGTGCACCCCCCCTCCCGCCCGGCTCGCCGTCGCAGCACGTCGACACCCCCTCCTCCCCCAAGCCCCGCCCCCCCTCTAACCCCTCCCCCGCCGAACTCCTGCCGCCTGCACCTCCCCCCCCAACACTCTCCTCCTCCTCCTCCTCCTGCTGCTCCTCCTCGTCGCCTCTGGAAGGTGAGTCTCTCTCTCGAGCCGCCCCCCCCCCCCCTCTCCCCCCCACCACCACCGCCTCTTCCTGTCCGTCTCCTTCCTGTCCCTCATCCTCCATTTCACCAGGAAGCACAACAGGAACAGCCTGTCAAAATAAAATACAACACCAGGGTTGTTGGAATTAAAGGGTATTCATGCTGGCTGTAATCAGATTACCACGTTTCCATAAGTTACTGCTTTAATCTGGACGATTTGCCCAAAAGCCGCTGGACAAAGTGTCCCGGTGTGACGGCGCCCCCTGTGGTGCCGCTGGACAAAGTGTCCCGGTGTGACGGCGCCCCCTGTGGTGCCGCTGGACAAAGTGTCCCGGTGTGACGGCGCCCCCTGTCTGCCGGCCAGGTCCCATCGTCCCCCAGTTCTTCAGCATGAACCGGCCCCAGCCGCGGCAGCAGGGCCCCCAGGTGGGCGGGTCCCTGCCCTACCGCCGCCCCCCCTCGGTGACCGGACAGCCCCTCCCACTGCAGAGCCAGGTGAACGGCGGTCCGTATTGCGGCCAGAGCCCAGGTACGCCCCCCCCCCCTCACCCGCAGGACGTCCGGTGTGAGCAGGGTGCTAACCTGCGGTTTGTGTCGGCAGCCTCCCCCCCGCCCCCCTCCCTCCTCCAGTTCAGCCCTCAGCTCCCCCTCATGGGCTTCGTCGCTCGCGTCCAGGAGTCCAGTAAGTCTCCGCCTTGCCTCCACCTTCATCTTCATCTCTTCTCTTGTGAGTGTTCGTCCCACTGGACCGACCGCCGGACACACCGCCTGAACTCCTCCTCTTCCTCCTCCTCCAGTCTCGGACGCTCCTCCTCCTCTTCCTCTTCCTCACCCCGCCCCCGAGGGCCAGTCCGGCCCGGACGAGGACCCGCTGTCCCCCCAGCCGGCGGAGGACGACTCTGCCGTGGTGGAGTACAGCGACCCGTACGCCGAGGAGGACCCGCCCTGGGCCCCGCGGACCTACCTGGAGAAAGGTACACATCAGGAACATCAGGAACATCGTACACATCAGGAACATCGCACACATCAGAATAGTCAGGAACATCATACACATCAGAATCATCAGGAACGTCATACACATCAGAATCATCAGGAACATCATACACATCAGAATCATCAGGAACATCATACACATCAGAATCATCAGGAACGTCATACACATCAGAATCATCAGGAACGTCATACACATCAGAAATGTTGTACACGTCAGGAACATCGTACACATCAGGAACATCATACACATCAGAATAGTCAGGAACATCATACACATCAGAATCATCAGGAACGTCATACACATCAGAATCATCAGGAACGTCATACACATCAGAATCATCAGGAACGTCATACACATCAGAATCATCAGGAACGTCATACACATCAGAAATGTTGTACACGTCAGGAACATCGTACATGTCAGGAACGTCGCACACATCAGAAACGTCGTACACATCAGTAACATCAAGAACATCGTACACATCAGAAACATTGTACACATCAGAATCATCAGGAACATCGTACACATTAGAAACATCGTACACATTAGAAACATCGTACACGTCAGAAACATCGTACACATCAGAAATGTCGTACACGTCAGAAACGTACACATCGGGAACGTCGTACACATCAGGAACATCAGAATCATCAAGAACATCGTACACATTAGAAACATCGTACACGTCAAACATCGTACACATCAGAAATGTCGTACACGTCAGGAACATCATGCACATCAGAATCATCAAGAATATCCTACACATCAGAAACGGCGTACACATCATGAACGTCGTACACATCATGAACGTCGTACACATCAGAAACGGCATACACATCATGATCGTCATACACATCAGGAACGTCGTACACATGAACGTCGTACACATCATGATCGTCGTACACATCATGAACGTCGTACACATCAGAAACGGTGTACACATCAGGAACGTCGTACACATGAACGTCGTACACATCATGAACGTCATACACATCATGAACGTCGTACACATCAGGAACATGGTACACATAAATCTCGTAGCATGAACATCAGCTTCATTCCGTGACTGACGGAACCAGTCCTTCCTGAGCACCTGGACGCGTCCTGCTGTGTGTCGCCCCCCAGTGGTGGCCATCTACGACTACGCGGCGGACAAGGAGGACGAGCTGTCCTTCCAGGAGGGGGCGATCATCTACGTGGTGAAGAAGAACGAGGACGGCTGGTTCGAGGGCGTGATGAACGCCACCACCGGCCTCTTCCCCGGGAACTACGTGGAGTCCATCATGCACTACGCCGACTGACGCCCTACCCACAAGGCCTTGCTCCTCGCCAAGGTTCCCCTCCTTTGTCCTCGTCGTGCCCAAATCCAGCGACGCTCAGAAGGAGCGTGAAGTTTGTTCTCCGTCCTCCTTTCAGTTTAAGTCTTTGAAGTCTTTGAAGTCACCCAGAAGATTCTGGGAAACGCCGTGTTCCTTTAATCACTATTTACTGCGTCTCGTCGTTTTAAAAGCACTTTTCAGACAAATAGAGAGAAAGAGAAGGTCTGTGGAGACGAGCCGAGAAAAAACAGTGTTAAACCAGTGTTTTATTTTGAAATGTGATCCGGAGGAGCAGAAATCTGCTTTTATTTTCATCCTCTTTTGGACCTTTTGAGCCTTTTTGTCGTCGCCTTGGCGACGAGGACCTGAACAAGCTGCCGCTGGAGATTTAACGTTTACAGTGTGTGTGTGTGTGTGTGTGTGTGTGTGTGTGTGTGTGTGTGTGTGTGTGTGTGTGTGTGTGTGTGTGTGTGTGTGTGTGTGTGTGTGTGTGTGTGTGTGTGTGTGTGTGTGTGTGTGTGTGTGTGTGTGTGTGTGTGTGTGTACAGTTTTATCATTCGTTAAGTCTTAAAATGAAAAATGTATTTTTGATCCCGTGGAGTCTGTAGACCTGTAGAAATGTTCTTTTTTTTTTTTTTTTTACGTCGTCCCTTTTTCATTTTTCGTTCAGAAATAATTTCCACATTTGTTGTTTTTCTTGTTGTTTTTTTTACTTTTTGTTTGCATGTGGATGGAAGTGATATAAATAAAGACAAAATTAGAGTCGGTGCAGATTAAAATTGAGCAAAAGCAGAGTTTTATACGCGTCTGTCAATCAAACTCCTCCGTCTGGTGAGAGGCGCCACCTGCTGGAGGAAGTTTCACACTGCAAGTCTTTAACACGCTTCGTTCTCTTCGGATTTTAACCCTTTAAAGTGTTTTAAAGGACGAAAATAACCTGTGGAGGCGTCTGGTTACTGACTGACTGCTCTTCATCCTCCTCTTCCTCCTCCTCCTCCTGCTCTTCCTCCTGCTCTTCATCCTCCTCTTCCTCCTCCTCCTGCTGCTCTTCCTCCTGCTCTTCATCCTCCTCTTCCTCCTCCTCCTGCTCTTCCTCCTGCTCCTCCTCCTCCTCCTGCTCTTCATCCTCCTCTTCCTCCTCCTCCTCCTGCTCTTCCTCCTCCTCCTGCTCCTCCTCCTGCTCTTCATCCTCCTCTTCCTCCTCCTGCTCTTCCTGCTCCTCTTCCTCCTCCTGCTCTTCCTCCTCCTCCTCCTGCTCTTCCTCCCTCTCTTCCTCCTGCTCCTCCTGCTCTTCATCCTCCTCTTCCTCCTCCTCCCCCTGCTCTTCCTCCTGCTCCTCCTCCTCTTCATCCTCCTCCTCCTGCTCCTCCTTCTCTTCCTCCTCCTCCTGCTCCTCCTTCTCTTCCTCTTCCTCCTGCTCCTTCTCTTCCTCCTGCTCCTCCTTCCTCTTCCTCCTGCTCCTCTTCATCCTCCTCCTCCTCCTCTTCCTCCTGCTCCTCTTCATCCTCTTCCTCTTCCTCCTCCTCCTCCTCCTCTTCCTCCTGCTCCTCTTCCTCTTCATCCTCCTCCTCCTCCTGCTCTTCCTCCTGCTCTTCATCCTCCTCTTCCTCCTCCTCCTCCTGCTCTTCCTCCTGCTCTTCATCCTCCTCTTCCTCCTCCTCCTGCTCTTCCTCCTGCTCCTCCTCCTGCTCTTCATCCTCCTCTTCCTCCTCCTCCTCCTGCTCTTCCTCCTCCTCCTGCTCCTCCTCCTGCTCTTCCTCCTCCTGCTCTTCCTCCTCCTCCTCCTGCTCTTCCTCCCTCTCTTCCTCCTGCTCCTCCTGCTCTTCATCCTCCTCTTCCTCCTCCTCCCCCTGCTCTTCCTCCTGCTCCTCCTCCTCTTCATCCTCCTCCTCCTGCTCCTCCTTCTCTTCCTCCTCCTCCTGCTCCTCCTTCTCTTCCTCTTCCTCCTGCTCCTTCTCTTCCTCCTGCTCCTCCTTCCTCTTCCTCCTGCTCCTCTTCATCCTCTTCCTCCTCCTCCTCCTCCTCCTCCTCCTGCTCCTCTTCCTCTTCATCCTCTTCCTCCTCCTCCTCCTCCTCCTCCACCTCCTCCTCCTCCTCCTCCATCAATCAGAATCATAACATCTCAGTCAATCACTTCTAAATCTAAACGTCTTCAGTTCTTTATTTTTCACCTTTAATTTCATTCCAGTCGTTTTTATTAGAAATGTTCTTTTCAAAGCAGGACGATGAGAAAATGATCCAGAATCAGATCAAGTCAAACTGATGGAAATGAATGAAGAATGATCATTATTAGAGTAGTTCTCGTCTCTAAACGAGGTTCTACCAGGTTATTCAGGTCCTGCTGGAAGTTTCACTTCTAACTTGATTGTTTAAGTTTAAAAAGTCGTTTCATCTGATGTTCCGCAGCGTTCTTGGTGACGTGTTTCCATCTTTCTTCACATTCAGTCACATTTGTCCACATTTAATCTGCCGGTTCTCCTCCGGTTCTGGAGGTTCCCCTCGTTCGCCCCCCTCGCTCTCTCTCTTTTCTGCTCCAACCGGAGTGGAACCGAAGCACAACTGTTCTGTAAGACGCCCAAATAAATGTTTTTAAACCCGCCGGGTTCCAGGTTCTGTTCTTCTGGTGAGAACAAACATTTCCGCTCAGGAGTCCAGTCATCTGTTGGTCTCGACACAAAATAAAATCCAAAATAAAAGCAGATTTATTCACTGACACAGATTTTCTATTGTATTAACAAAGTGTACGGAATGAAAGGTAAATTATATTTAAATAAACCGACTGAAGTGTTTGGATTTTGATTTAACAATTGTAATTGAAGAGTTAAAACATTTATTATTAGGAAAGAATAATCTTCAGAATTCCAATGTAATCACATTACTCACTTTGTTTCACCCATTATATATATATATAAGCTCTAAAATCACACTACTGATTTAATATACTGGATAGACTCAAAACTAAAGAAATATTTTTTTTTTTACTTAAAAGTACAAACATAACGTTGTTGTGGACGTTTTATTTTGGTGAGTAAAACACTGGAAACTGCTGCAGCGAAATATAACTAAAGAAATATATATATATATATATATATATATATATAGTTTTTAGATTACAGGTTGTCGTTTAGGTCATGTTTAAAAAAAAAAAAAAAAAGACCCGATTAAAATCTCCGCTTTTATTTATTCTTGCGCAGCGAAATATAAATAAATATGTTTAGTTTTTAGATTAGAGGTTGTCGTATTTAAAAAAAAAAAAACCCAAAACGTCCATTAATGCAGTAAAAAAAAACAAAAGCCGATTAAAATCTCCGCTCTTATTTATTCTTACCGGAAGTGGAGCCGGGTAGTGAAAACAATGCGTTACCCACAATGCACCGGAACCGGAAGTGCCGGGTCTGTTTTGAAGCGGCTAACCGCTACCGGAGAGGTTAGCGGATGGACTAACAGCCTCAGCGGGGGGGAGAAGTTCTGTTCGGGTTCGGCGTTCGGGATCCCGGTTGACGGTGAATTTGCAGCTTCCGGTTCCAGTCCCGGGGGGCGGCCCGGTCACCGGGGGAGGGGGGGGCACCATGGCGCTGGTGCCGAAGGAGCTGTGCAACCTGCTGAGCATCGTGTCGGAGGAGGCCTGCTCCAACTCCTTCGAGAGCCTCTCCGCGCACTTCCACCACTTCTTCGGCAAGGCGGAGCACTTCCGGGTGGGTTCGGTCCTGGTGCTGCTGCTGCAGCAGCCCGACCTGCTGCCCAGCTCGTCGCAGCGCCTGGCGGCGCTCTACCTGCTGTGGGAGATGTACCGCACCGAGCCGCTGGCCGCCAACCCCTTCGCCGCCGTGTTCGCCCACCTGCTGAACCCCGCGCCGGCCGGGGAGGAGCCGGAGAAGGTCCTGTCCGGTGGGTCCGGGATTCACACTAGGACACTAGATTATAGAGCATCTTCCTCCTCTAACACCAGATTATAGAGCATCTTCCTCCTCTAATCCAGATTATAGAGTATTGTCCTCCTCTAACATCAGATTATAGAGCATCTTCCTCCTCTAATCCAGATTATAGAGCATATTCCTCCTCTAACACTAGATTATAGAGCATCTTCTTCCTCTAACACCAGATTATAGAGCATCTTCCTCCTCTAACACCAGATTATAGAGCATCTTCCCCCTCTAACGTCAGACTATAGAGCATCTTCCTCCTCTAATCCAGATTATAGAGTATTGTCCTCCTCTAACATCAGATTATAGAGCATCTTCCTCCTCTAATCCAGATTATAGAGCATCTTCCTCCTCTAACACTAGATTATAGAGCATCTTCTTCCTCTAACACCAGATTACAGAGCATCTTCCTCCTCTAACATCAGATTATAGAGCATCGTCCTCCTCTAACACCAGATTATAGAGCATCTTCCTTCTCTAACACGAGATTATAGAGCATCTTCCTCCTCTAACACCAGATTATAGAGCATCTTCCTCCTCTAACACCAGATTATAGAGCATCTTCCTCCTCTAACACCAGATTATAGAGCATCTTCCTCATCTAATCCAGATTATAGAGCATCTTCCCCCCTCTGACACCAGATTATAGAGCATCTTCCCCCTCTAACACCAGATTATAGAGCATCTTCCCCCTCTAATCCAGATTATGGAGCACCTTCCCCCGCTAATCCAGATTATAGAGCATCTTCCCCCTCTAATCCAGATTATGGAGCACCTTCCCCCTCTAATCCAGATTATGTGTGCAGGCTTCCTGCCCCCCATCACGGACCCAGAGAAGTACTTCCTGTCTCAGCTCATGTTGGCTCCGCCCAGAGATTTGTTCAAGAAAACTCCTCGCCAGGTTTCCTGTTTGGACGTCGGCAACTTGCCTCAGAGCATCGACATCAGCGGGCTGCAGCTCGCCCTGGCCGGTCAGCACCCTTAATCTGGAGCCTGTCTGCCAGTGCTTAATCTCAACAGTGTGTCAGGGTGTGATCTGGGGTGTGTAATCTGAGGTGTGTCGTGTGTAATCTGAGGTGTGTCAGTGTGTAATCTGAGGTGTCGGTGTATAATCTGAAGTGTAATCTCAAGTGTGTCAGTATGTAATCTGGGATGTGTAATCTCAAGTGTGTCAGTGTGTAATCTGAGGTGTGTCAGTGTGTAATCTGAGGTGTGTCATTGTGTAATCTGGGGTGTGTAATCTGGGGTGTGTCAGTGTGTAATCTGAGGTGTGTCAGTGTGTAATCTGGGGTGTGTCAGTATGTAATCTGAGGTGTGTCAGTGTGTAATCTGGGGTGTGTCAGTGTGTAATCCCAGAAGTGTAATCTGGGGTGTGTCAGTGTGTAATCTGAGGTGTGTTGGTGTGTAATCTGATTACACACCAACACACCTCAGATTACACACCCCAGATTGTGTTGGTGTGTAATCTGAGGTGTGTTGGTGTGTAATCTGGGGTGTGTTGGTGTGTAATCTGAGGTGTGTTGGTGTGTAATCTGAGGTGTGTTGGTGTGTAATCTGGGGTGTGTAATCTGAGGTGTGTAATCTGGGGTGTGTTGGTGTGTAATCTGAGGTGTGTTGGTGTGTAATCTGGGGTGTGTAATCTGAGGTGTGTAATCTGGGGTGTGTTGGTGTGTAATCTGAGGTGTGTTGGTGTGTAATCTGAGGTGTGTAATCTGGGGTGTGTTGGTGTGTAATCTGGGGTGTGTAATCTGGTGTGTTGCTGCAGAGCGCCAGTCGGAGTTGCCCACTCAGAGCAAGGCGAGCTTCCCCAGCATCCTCAGTGACCCCGACCCTGATTCGTCCAACTCGGGCTTCGACAGCTCGGTGGCCAATCAGATCACGGAGTCCCTGGTGACGGGGCCCCGCCCCCCCCTGGAGAGTGAGTCCTGCCTTTCTGCTGTTTCCCGGGTGAAAGCCTCTGACCTCTGACCCCTGGCCCCTGGCCCGCAGGTCACTTCCGCCCAGAGTTCATCCGGCCGCCGCCGCCGCTGCACGTGTGTGAGGACGAGCTGGTGTGGCTGAACCCCACGGAGCCGGAGCACGGCGTGCAGTGGGACGCCTCCATGTGCCTGAAGGACGGAACCGGCCTGGAGGTCAAGCGCATCATGGCCAAGGCCTTCAAGAGCCCCCTGTCGGCCCAGCAGCAGTCCCAGGTCAGTCCGGGGGGCGGGGCTTAGCGCTACCCAGCAGGGGGCGGGGCTTATCTCTACCCAGCAGGGGGCGGGGCTTATCTTTACCCAGCAGCAGTCCGGGGGGCGGGGCTTAGCTCTACCCAGCAGGGGGCGGGGCTTATCTTTACCCAGCAGGGGGCGGGGCTTCTCTCTACCCAGCAGCAGTCCGGGGGGCGGGGCTTAGCTCTACCCAGCAGGTGGCGGGGCTTCTCTCTACCCAGCAGCAGTCCTGGGGGCGGGGCTTAGCTCTACCCAGCAGGGGGCGGGGCTTAGCTCTACCCAGCAGGGGGCGGGGCTTATCTTTACCCAGCAGGGGGCGGGGCTTATCTTTACCCAGCAGCAGTCCGGGGGGCGGGGCTTAGCTCTACCCAGCAGGGGGCGGGGCTTATCTTTACCCAGCAGGGGGCGGGGCTTCTCTCTACCCAGCAGCAGTCCGGGGGGCGGGGCTTATCTCTACCCAGCAGGGGGCGGGGCTTAGCTCTACCCAGCAGGGGGCGGGGCTTAGCTCTACCCAGCAGGGGGCGGGGCTTCTCTTTACATGATGTTCCACAGTGTTCCTCAGTGTTCCACAGTGTTTCTCATGGTGTTCCTCATGGTTCCTCATGATGTTCCTCAGTGTTCCTCATGGTTCCTCATGTCCCCCCAGCTGCTGGCGGAG
>NC_137655.1:912412-919912 GCF_963422515.1 Blennius ocellaris
GAACATCAGAACACCAGAGAACACCAGAACACCAGAGAACATCAGAACACCAGAACACCAGAGAACATCAGAGCACCAGAACACCAGAGAACATCAGAACACCAGAGAACATCAGAACACCAGAACACCAGAGAACATCAGAACACCAGAGAACACCAGAACACCAGAGAACATCAGAACACCAGAGAACATCAGAATACCAGAGAACATCAGAACACCAGAGAACACCAGAACACCAGAGAACATCAGAACACCAGAACACCAGAACACCAGAGAACACCAGAACACCAGAGAACATCAGAACACCAGAGAACATCAGAACACCAGAACACCAGAGAACACCAGAACACCAGAGAACATCAGAACACCAGAGAACACCAGAGAACATCAGAACACCAGAACACCAGAGAACACCAGAGAACACCAGAACACCAGAGAACATCAGAGCACCAGAACACCAGAGAACACCAGAACATCAGAGAACATCAGAATGTCAGAGAACACCAGAACACCAGAACACCAGAGAACACAGGAGGACGAGCAGCAGAACCTTCTTCATGTTGCAGCCCAGCTTGGGGAACGGCGGCTTGTTGACTCGGTTCCAGTCCACCGGGACTTTGATCTTCTCATAAAGCTGGAAGATCACAAGGGCGTCGTCCAGGTCCCTGGAGACAGGCAGCGTCACTCACACACACACACTCACACACACACACACACACACACACACACACACACACACACACACACACACACACACACACACACACACACACACTCACATGTAGAGGTGGTTGACTCGAGGATTCACTCCCAGCGAGTTCATCCAGTTCCTGAAGGTTCGTTCTTCTCTGGTCTCTCCTGCAACAACATTCATTCACTTTATTTTGACAGTCACTGTAATAACAATCCAACTTGGTGCTTTTATTTTGACAGTCACCGTAATAACAATCCAACTTGGTGCTTTTATTTTAACAGTCACCGTAATAACAATCCAACTTGGTGGTTTTATTTTGACAGTCACCATAATAACAATCCAACTTGGTGGTTTTATTTTGACAGTCACCATAATAACAATCCAACATGGTGCTTTTATTTTGACAGTCACCACAATAACAATCTAACTTGGTGCTTTTATTTTGACAGTCACCATTATAACAATCTAACTTGGTGCTTTTATTTTGACAGTCACCGTAACAACAATCCAACTTGGTGCTTTTATTTTGACAGTCACCATAATAACAATCTAACTTGGTGCTTTTATTTTGACAGTCACCGTAACAACAATCCAACTTGGTGCTTTTATTTTGACAGTCACCATAATAACAATCTAACTTGGTGCTTTTATTTTGACAGTCACCGTAATAACAATCCAACTTGGTGCTTTTATTTTGACAGTCACCATAAAAACAATCCACTAGATTCTAAAACGTTCTCCCAGTGTTCATCTTGAGAGCTCATTGTTCTCTGTGTGTGTGTGTGTGTGTGTGTGTGTGTGTGTGTGTGTGTGTGTGTGTGTGTGTGTGTGTGTGTGTGTGTGTGTGTGTGTGTGTGTGTGTGTGTGTGTGTGTGTGTGTGTGTGTGTGTGTGTGTGTGTGTGGTTTCATTATAAAAACAAACAAACAGCGCCCACTCGTGGATCAACATGAAAACTACATCAGTTTCTTCAATGTAAACAGACATTGTTTTGAAAACTTCACACACACACTCACACACACACACACACACACACACACACACACACACACACACACACACACACACACACACACACACACACACACTCAGACTCAGACCTTCGATGGCGCTGAGGTCCAGGTCCTGGTTGGGGGGTCTCTTCAGGGCGGGGTACTTGTTGAACAGGTTTGCCACGAAGGCCAGGTTGAGTTTGGGGTTGCCGCGGACGACGTCGGTGGCGGAGACGAACTGCCTGCAGCCCAGACGGTCGGCCTGCTCCAGCATGCTCTCTGCTCGCTTCACCTCCTCCTTCTCCTGGGGGGCCGGGGGGGGGGGGGGGGGGGGGGGAGGTCAGGGGGGGTCCGGGGTGTGTGTGTCTCAGGCCGCGTCCACATGAGCCTTCATTCCGTCCACACGTCACGATGAACGGCTCAAAGCGATGGAGTTCCTCCTCCAGGCCTCCGGGGGCGCTGTATCACTGTATCGCTGTATTGCTGTATCACTGTATTGCTGTATCGCTGTATCGCTGTATCGCTGTATCGCTGTGTCGCTGTGACGCTGTATCGCTGTATCGCTGTATCGCTGTATCGCTGTGTCGCTGTGACGCTGTATCGCTGTATCGCTGTATCGCTGTATCGCTGTATCGCTGTATTGCTGTATCGCTGTATCGCTGTGTCGCTGTGACGCTGTATCGCTGTATCACTGTATCGCTGTATTGCTGTATCGCTGTATCGCTGTATCGCTGTATCGCTGTATTGCTGTGACGCTGTATCACTGTATCGCTGTATCACTGTATCGCTGTGACGCTGTATCGCCGTGACGCTGTATCACCGTGATACTGTGATGGTGTGACGCTGTATTGCTGTATCACCGTGACGCTGTATCACCGTGACGCTGTATCGCCGTGACGCTGTATCGCCGTGATGCTGTATCACCGTGACGCTGTATCGCCGTGACGCTGTATCGCCGTGACGCTGTATCACCGTGACGCTGTATCGCTGTATCACCGTGACGCTGTATCGCTGTGTCGCTGTGACGCTGTATCGCTGTATCGCTGTATCGCTGTGTCGCTGTGACGCTGTATCGCTGTATCGCTGTATCGCTGTATTGCTGTATCGCTGTATCGCTGTGACGCTGTATCGCTGTGTCGCTGTGTCGCTGTGACGCTGTATCGCTGTATCGCTGTATCGCTGTGTCGCTGTGACGCTGTATCGCTGTATCGCTGTATCGCTGTATCGCTGTATCGCTGTATCGCTGTATTGCTGTATCGCTGTATCGCTGTGTCGCTGTGACGCTGTATCGCTGTATCACTGTATCGCTGTATTGCTGTATCGCTGTATCGCTGTATCGCTGTATCGCTGTATTGCTGTGACGCTGTATCACTGTATCGCTGTATCACTGTATCGCTGTGACGCTGTATCGCCGTGACGCTGTATCACCGTGATACTGTGATGGTGTGACGCTGTATTGCTGTATCACCGTGACGCTGTATCACCGTGACGCTGTATCGCCGTGACGCTGTATCGCCGTGATGCTGTATCACCGTGACGCTGTATCGCCGTGACGCTGTATCGCCGTGACGCTGTATCACCGTGACGCTGTATCGCTGTATCGCCGTGACGCTGTATCGCTGTGTCGCTGTGACGCTGTATCGCTGTATCGCTGTATCGCTGTGTCGCTGTGACGCTGTATCGCTGTATCGCTGTATCGCTGTATTGCTGTATCGCTGTGTCGCTGTGACGCTGTATCGCTGTATCGCTGTATCGCTGTATCGCTGTATCGCTGTATCGCTGTATCGCTGTATTGCTGTGACGCTGTATCACTGTATCGCTGTATCACTGTATCGCTGTGACGCTGTATCGCCGTGACGCTGTATCACCGTGATACTGTGATGGTGTGACGCTGTATTGCTGTATCACCGTGACGCTGTATCACCGTGACGCTGTATCGCCGTGACGCTGTATCGCCGTGACGCTGTATCACCGTGACGCTGTATCGCCGTGACGCTGTATCGCCGTGACGCTGTATCGCCGTGATGCTGTATCACCGTGACGCTGTATCGCCGTGACGCTGTATCGCCGTGACGCTGTATCACCGTGACGCTGTATCGCTGTATCACCGTGACGCTGTATCGCCGTGACGCTGTATCACCGTGACGCTGTATCACTGTATCACCGTGACGCTGTATCGCCATGACGCCGTGACGGTGTGACGCTGTATCGCCATGACGCCGTGACGGTGTGACGCTGTATCACCGTGACGCTGTATCGCTGTATCACCGTGACGCTGTATCGCCGTGACGCTGTATCACCGTGACGCTGTATCACTGTATCACCGTGACGCTGTATCGCCATGACGCCGTGACGGTGTGACGCTGTATCGCCATGACGCCGTGACGGTGTGACGCTGTATCACCGTGACGCTGTATCGCCATGACGCCGTGACGGTGTGACGCTGTATCACCGTGACGCTGTATCGCCATGACGCCGTGCCCCACAAACACAGCAGCCATGTGACCTTATTAAAGCTCCAGCAGCTCCACCTGCAGCAGGGAGTCGCCATGTTGCCATTGTTGATGACGTCATGGAGGGGGAGGCGGGGCCACAGGTGGAGGGGCGGGGCCATGACGTCATCGTTCTCAGATAATATGCGTCTCGTCCACACGTCAAAGCTGAGGCGGCGTTTTCTACTTCCTCCACTCTTTGTTTAAAATAAAACATCGTGTGGACGAAAACCATGGTGACGTGAGGGGGCGGGGCCTCCGTGTGGGCGGGGCCTCAGTGTGTGTGTGTGTGTGTGTGTGTCCTCTGACCTGGAGTCCCGTCATGTCCAGGGGGACCGGGGGGACGCCCTCCTCGTCCCCTCTGGGGGCGATCTGCTCCAGCAGGCTGTAGTAGGCCCTGGAGTCCTGGAACACACAGAGGGGGGGTCAGGTCCTGGTCCTCCAGGTCCTGGTCCTCCAGGTCCTGGTCCTCCAGGTCCTGGTCCTCCAGGTGGACCTGAGAGGAGGTGGGCTGGTTTCGCCCACCTTGATGTCTGACTGAGAGGAGGTGGGCTGGTTTCGCTCACCTTGATGTCTGAACTGAGAGGAGGTGGGCTGGTTTCGCTCACCTTGATGTCTGACTGAGAGGAGGTGGGCTGGTTTCGCTCACCTTGATGTCTGACTGAGAGGAGGTGGGCTGGTTTCGCTCACCTTGATGTCTGACTGAGAGGAGGTGGGCTGGTTTCGCCCACCTTGATGTCTGACTGAGAGGAGGTGGGCTGGTTTCGCTCACCTTGATGTCTGAACTGAGAGGAGGTGGGCTGGTTTCGCCCACCTTGATGTCTGAACTGAGAGGAGGTGGGCTGGTTTCGCTCACCTTGATGTCTGACTGAGAGGAGGTGGGCTGGTTTCGCTCACCTTGATGTCTGACTGAGAGGAGGTGGGCTGGTTTCGCTCACCTTGATGTCTGAACTGAGAGGAGGTGGGCTGGTTTCGCTCACCTTGATGTCTGAGCTGAAGTTGTTGATCTTCTTGGCTCCGCCCGCCTCCAGGTGGTGGTTGACCCAGCGCAGCAGCAGCTCCTCCGGGGACAGTTTCATCAGGTCCTCCAGACTCTCGCCGTCACGCAGCAGAGCCACCAGAGCTGCACACACACACACACACACACACACACACACACACACACACACACACACACACACACACACACACACACACACACACACACAGGGTTCCTCAGGGTTCCACTCTTCCTGACGGCCACCGGGGGGCGCCGTGGCGTCTCGGCCTCACCGTCGTTCCTGCTGAGCTCGATGTCGGCGAACAGGCCGATCTTGATGACCTGCCACAGCAGACCCAGGACCAGGTGCTGCCTGCCCTCCTTCAGGTCCTCAGCCCCGATGTTCACCACGTGGCAGCCGATGGCCGACGCCGAGTTCAGGGCCAGGTTGAGGTTCTCCTGTTGGACGGAGACACGGCGGGCGGGGGGGTGGGCGGGGCGTCCACTGAGGTGGGTGGGGGGGGGGGGGGGGGGGGGGGGGCGGGACTTCCTGTCTCACCTGGACGGTGAAGGGCGTGAGCTTCTTCTTGTTGATGGTCCTCTCGTCGATGGTGTCCGGCACCGACAGGTTGATCATCTTACTGGAGGGACAGAGCAGCGGGGTTAGCGCACCATGCTAACCATGCTAACCAGGCTAACCCGTAGCACGTCAATACAAGTAATGATATAATATGTACAGCCGTACCACAGAACGATTCCGTCCCCCATGGCGGTGAAGAGCTGGTCGGTTCCGGGGTCCATGGGGAGAACATGTCTGCAGTCGGGGTCGTTCTCCAGGGACTTGTTGATCCAGTTGACGAAGGCCACCTTCTCCTCCTCTGCACACAGTTATTCCTTCACTCTTTCACTCATTAGACGGATTAAACGGAGATTTATTGTTACATTAACATCTTTAAACTCTAAAATTAGTCCAAATGTTGATATTTTCTACTTTATTCCATTAAAATGTTGATATTTTCTACTTTATTCCATTAAAATGTTGATATTTTTGACTTTATTCCATTAAAATGTAGATATTTTCTACTTTATTCCATTAAAATGTTGATATTTTTGACTTTATTCCATTAAAATGTAGATATTTTCTACTTTATTCCATTAAAATGTAGATATTTTTGACTTTATTCCATTAAAATGTAGATATTTTTGACTTTATTCCATTAAAATGTAGATATTTTCTACTTTATTCCATTAAAATGTTGATATTTTCTACTTTATTCCATTAAAATGTTGATATTTTTGACTTTATTCCATTAAAATGTAGATATTTTCTACTTTATTGCATTAAAATGTTGATATTTTCTACTTTATTCCATTAAAATGTAGATATTTTCTACTTTATTCCATTAAAATGTTGACATTTTTGACTTTATTCCATTAAAATGTAGATATTTTCTACTTTATTCCATTAAAATGTTGACATTTTTGACATTATTCCATTAAAATGTTGATATTTTCTACTTTATTCCATTGAAATGTTGATATTTTCTACTTTATTCCATTAAAATGTTGATATTTTCTACTTTATTCCATTGAAATGTTGATATTTTCGACTTTATTCCATTAAAATGTTGATATTTTCTACTTTATTCCATTAAAATGTAGATATTTTCGACTTTATTCCATTAAAATGTTGATATTTTCGACTTTATTCCATTAAAATGTTGACATTTTTGACTTTATTCCATTAAAATGTTGATATTTTCTACTTTATTCCATTAAAATGTTGATATTTTCTACTTTATTCCATTAAAATGTAGATATTTTCTACTTTATTCCATTAAAATGTTGATATTTTTGACTTTATTCCATTAAAATGTAGATATTTTCTACTTTATTCCATTAAAATGTTGATATTTTCGACTTTATTCCATTAAAATGTTGATATTTTCTACTTTATTCCATTAAAATGTTGATATTTTTGACTTTATTCCATTAAAATGTTGATATTTTTGACTTTATTCCATTAAAATGTTGACATTTTTGACTTTATTCCATTAAAATGTTGATATTTTCTACTTTATTCCATTAAAATGTTGATATTTTCTACTTTATTCCATTAAAATGTAGATATTTTCTACTTTATTCCATTAAAATGTTGATATTTTCGACTTTATTCCATTGAAATGTAGATATTTTCTACTTTATTCCATTGAAATGTTGATATTTTTGACTTTAGTCTCAAAGTCTAAATGATGTCGTTGGTTTTATTTGAATAAAAGTCTTTATATCATGTCTATTGATTGGCGGTACTTTAGTAGAGTAAAGTACTCGAGTACCAGAGTAG
>NC_137655.1:924912-937412 GCF_963422515.1 Blennius ocellaris
CACACACACACACACACACACACACACACACACACACACACACACACACGCACACACACACACACACACACACACACACGAGGACCACAGAGGAAGTCACACACTGAGTTTGACGGAAGAGGAAGTTGGAACACGATCATGTAGATTTGATCTCTAAACACTGAAGTGCTATTTTAATGTGGAGCTCTTCTTCTGTGGTGTTGAAGTTTGGTTCTTCTGTCGAATATATTCCAGGTAGTTCCTCAACCGTTCCACTGTTTCAACCTTCTACTGTTTCACATTTTCAACATTTATTTTGACATTTATTGATGTATTTGTTTTTGACGTTAAAGGGGTCAAAACATGGAGGGGTATAAACACTGTCAAAATAAAACTACCAAGTTGGATTGTTATTATGGTGACTGTCAAAATAAAACCACCAAGTTGGCTTGTTATTGCGGTGACTGTCAAAATAAAAGTGCCAAGTCCAGGAGAATATAAACTGGGAGTCATGACGTCACGGGGGAAACTGTTCTGATTGGCTCTACTGAGCATGTGCAGAAGGATAAATGATTGTGGCCTTGCAGAAGCAGCATTTTCAAAAAGTTGTTTTTCCAGTGACCCAGAGCTCAGTTGTCATGGAAACAAACCCCTTTATTTCCTCTTTCATTTCCTGTCTTCACAACAATAAAGGTTTGATTTTAACCCCTGTCAACCTCTTTGTTCTTGGTGTCCCTCGGATTACTTTAAAAAAAAAAAAAAAAAAAACCGCTGCAGTTTTAACTTCTGAACACCAAAATAAGAGATCAACGACTCCCGCTTCTCTTCCCACTAAATACTTCACATGTGGATGACGTGCTGGTAAATAAACGCCTCAGCCAATCAGAGAGCCGCGTGTGGTCAGCTGACCGGCGCTCCAGCCAATCAGAGATGTTGTCAGCGGGCTGTTCCACCAGCCAATCAGAGAGCAGCGTGAGGTCAGCTGACCGGCGCTCCAGCCAATCAGAGAGCAGCGTGAGGTCAGCTGACCGGCGCTCCAGCCAATCAGAGAGCAGCGTGAGGTCAGCTGACCGGCGCTTCCCTTGTTGTTGTGAAAATGGCGACCCACCACCACTCGTCCCTGTGCTTCTGCGACTTCATGAGGTAACGTCCCCCGCCGCCCCGCCGCGGCGTCAGCGGAGCTTTAGCCTCTCGCCCGCGGGGCTTAGCACCGAGCTAACTGCCGCTCCGGGCGTCCCGTGTGTCCCCCCCCCCCCCCAGGCTGCTGTGGTCCCTGGCGGTGCCCTGCGTCCACCTCAGCCTGCTGCTGACCCTGGTCCTGCTGCTGCTCCTGCTGGGGCTCCGGCTGTGGCTGCAGGGCCGCAGGAAGGCCCGCCGGGCCCGGGACGGGGGCCCCGCCGTGGCCTTCTTCCACCCGCACTGCGGCGCCGGGGGCGGCGGGGAGCGGGTCCTGTGGTGCGCCCTGAGGGCCCTCATGGTCCGGTAAGACCCGGATGAGAAGGACCGCGGAGACCAGAACCAACATCCGGCTGGAGCATGTTGTGAGGACGAGGGTGGAGAACCAGCAGGGCCTCCACCCTCCCCCCGCCTGGACTTCACCCCCCTGTGTGTGTGTGTGTGTGTGTGTGTGTGTGTGTGTGTGTGTGTGTGTGTGTGTGTGTCAGGTACCCCGGCGTGTCCTACGTGGTGTACGCGGGGGACCAGGGCGTGACCGGGGACCAGGTCCTGGAGGGGGCCCGGCAGCGCTTCAACATCACGCTGCCGGGCCGCGTCAGCTTCCTGTTCCTGCGGCGCCGCGTCCTGGTGGAGGCCGACTCCTCCCCCCACCTCCACCTGCTGGCCTCCATCTTCCTGGGTGAGGACCCCCCATGGTTCTAGAGCATCTTCCTCCTCTAATCCAGATTATAGAGCATCTTCCTCCTCTAATCCAGATTATAGAGCATCTTCCTCCTCTAATCCAGATCATAGAGCATCTTCCTCCTCTACTCCAGATTATAGAGCATATTCCTCCTCTAATCCAGATTATAGAGCATCTTCCTCCTCTAATCCAGATTATAGAGCATCGTCCTCCTCTAATCCAGATTATAGAGCATCTTCCTCCTCTAGTCCAGATCATAGAGCATCTTCCTCCTCTAGTCCAGATTATAGAGCGTCTTCCTCCTCTAATCCAGATTATAGAGCATCTTCCTCCTCTAATCCAGATTATAGAGCATCTTCCGCCTCTAGTCCAGATTATAGATCATCTTCCTCCTCTAATCCAGATTATAGAGCATCTTCCTCCTCTAGTCCAGATTATAGAGCATCTTCCTCCTCTAGTCCAGATTATAGAGCATCTTCCTCCTCTAATCCAGATTACAGAGCATCTTCCTCCTCTAACACCAGATTCAAGAGCATCTTCCTCCTCTAATCCAGATTCTAGAGCATCTTCCTCCTCTAATCGAGATTATAGAGCATCTTCCTCCTCTAACACCAGATTTTAGAGCATCTTCCTCCTCTAGTCTAGATTATAGAGCATCTTCCTCCTCTAGTCCAGATTATAGCGCCGTGGACCCTGTTGACACTGTGTGTGTGTGTCAGGGTGGGAGGCGCTGCTGGCCCTGGTTCCAGACCTGTACGTGGACTCGTCCGGCTACACCTTCACCCTCCCTCTCTTCCGCTACCTGGGGGGCTGCCAGGTGGCGAGCTACGTCCACTGTCCCTCCGTCACTACTGACATGATGTCTGTGGTCCGGGACAGGAACCCCAGGTCTGTCACTCAGTTAACCCCAGATTATAGAGCACCTTCCTCCTCTAGTCCAGATTATAGAGCATCTTCCTCCTCTAATCCAGATTATAGAGCATCTTCCTCCTCTAACACCAGATTATAGAGCATCTGGTGAATGGGTCATTAATCTGAGTCACACGGTGCTATCAGCTAATGCATACAGCTAATGCAAACAGTTAATGCTACCATCTAATGCAAACCGCTAATGCTACCAGTTAATGCTACCAGCTCATGCAAACCGCTACTGCTACCAGCTAATGCTACCAGTTAATGCTATCAGCTAGTGCTACCAGCTAATGCAAACAGCTAATGCTACCAGTTAATGCTATCAGCTAGTGCTACCAGCTAATGCTAACAGTTAACACTGCCAGCTAATGCTACCAGCTAATGCTATCAGCTAGTGCTACCAGCTAATGCAAACAGCTCATGCAAACCGCTACTGCTACCAGCTAATGCTACCAGTTAATGCTATCAGCTAGTGCTACCAGCTAATGCAAACAGCTAATGCTACCAGTTAATGCTATCAGCTAGTGCTACCAGCTAATGCTAACAGTTAACACTGCCAGTTAATGCTATCAGCTAGTGCTACCAGCTAATGCAAACCGCTAATGCTAACAGCTAATGCTACCAGCTAATGCTACCAGCAGCGTCATCCCGCTCTGAGCGTGGTGCTCATAAAGGGTTAACCTCCTGGTCGTCCTGCAGGTCCGACCACGCAGACTTCCTGTCCAGGAGCCCCCTGCTGAGTGCGGGCAAGGCGCTGTACTACTGCGGCGTGGCGCTGCTGTACGGCCTGGCGGGCGGCTGCAGTGATGTCATCATGGTCAACTCGTCCTGGACGCTGGGACACATCCTGGCCCTGTGGCGCTCGCCGGCCCGCACCAGCCTGCTGTACCCGCCCTGCAACGTCCACGCCTTCATGGACGCCCCGCTGGAGGAGGAGGAGGAGGAGGAGGAGGAGGAGGAGGAGGAGGGCTGGGAGGAGCTGGGGCGGGAGGAGGAGGAGGAGGAGGAGGAGGACAGGAAGGGCCCCTCCATCGTGTCGGTGGGACAGTTCAGGCCGGAGACGGACCACCAGCTGCTGATCCGAGCCTTCCGGAAGCTCCTGGACAGGAAGGGGGCGGGGCCTGGGAAGGGGGCGGGGCCGGCGCCGCGCCTGGTGCTGGTGGGCGGCTGCGGGAGCCCGGAGGAGGAGGAGCGCCTCCTGCTGCTCCGGGGCCTCTGCCAGGAGCTGCAGCTGCAGCAACACGTCCACTTCAAGGTCAACGTGTCCTTCAGGGAGCTGAAGGAGGAGCTGCAGGGGGCCGTGGTGGGGCTGGGCTGCAGGGGGGGGGCCACAGGTACTCTCACACACACACACACACTCACACACACGCTCACACACACTCACACACGCTCACACACACACACACACACACACGCTCACACACACTCACACACGCTCACACACACACACACACACACACGCTCACACACACACACGCTCACACACACACACACACTCACACACACACACACACACACACTCACACACACGCTCACACACACACACACACGCTCACACACGCACACACACACACACGCTCACACACACACACGCTCACACACACACACGCTCACACACACACACACACACACGCTCACACACACACACGCTCACACACACACACACGCTCACACACTCTACTATTGTTACATTTGTTGTTAAATGTATATATTATACATACTCTTACACACAGAATGTAATCTGAACAGTTATACTTCCTGTAGTGTGAGTAATTTGTGTGTAGAGAGTACTCAGTATGTAGAGAGTACTCAGTGTGCAGAGTACTCAGTGTGCAGAGTACTCAGTGTAGAAAGTACTCAGTGTAAAGTACTCAGTGTGTAGAGAGTACTCAGTGTGTAGAGAGTACTCAGTGTAGAGTACTCAGTGTGTAGAGAGTACTCAGTGTAGAGTACTCAGTGTGTAGAGAGTACTCAGTGTGTAGAGAGTACTCAGTGTGTAGAGAGTACTCAGTGTAGAGTACTCAGTGTGTAGAGAGTACTCAGTGTAGAGTACTCAGTGTGTAGAGAGTACTCAGTGTGTAGAGAGTACTCAGTGTGTAGAGAGTACTCAGTGTAGAGTACTCAGTATGTAGAAAGTACTCAGTGAGCAGCAGTATGACGGTATGGCGTCTGGCTGCAGGGCTGGTGGAGTGTATGGCAGCAGGCGCGGTGGTTGTGGCCCCCAGGTCCGGGGGGCCCCAGCAGGAGGTGGTGGTTCCCTTCCAGGGCCGCCAGACGGGCTTCCTGGCCGACGGCGAGGACGACTACGTGGTCGCCATGGAGACCATCCTGGCCCTGAGCCCCGCCGTGCGGCTGGACATCCGGCGCGCCGCCCGGGACTCCGTACGGCGCTTCTCCGACCAGGAGTTCCACGACTGCTTCCTGGAGGCCATGGAGGAGGTGATGAGGAGGCTGGAGCCATGAGGAGCAGTGGGGAGCCATGAGGAGCCGTGAGGAGTGATGAGGAGTGATGAGGAGCAGTGAGGAGTGATGAGGAGTGATGAGGAGCAGTGAGGAGTGATGAGGAGTGATGAGGAGCAGTGAGGAGCCATGAGGAGCAGTGAGGAGTGATGAGGAGTGATTAGGAGCAGTGAGGAGCCATTGCGGCCAGCAATTGTTCCCCGCAGTCCGCTCCGCTCCGGTCCGGTCCTCCCCAGTCCGGTCCGCTCTGCTCCGCTCCAGTCCTCTCCAGTCCAGTTCGGGCCGGTCCAGTCCGGTACGGTTTAGTCCGGTCCGGTCCGGTCCTCTCCAGTCCAGTTCGGGCCAGTCCGGTCCGGTCCGCTCTGCTCCGCTCCGGTTCGGTCCTCCCCAGTCCGGTCCGGGCCGGTCCAGTCCGGTCCGCTCTGCTCCGCTCCGGTTCAGTCCTCTCCAGTCCAATTCGGGCCGGTCCAGTCCGGTACGGTTTAGTCCGGTCCAGTCCTCTCCAGTCCAGTTCGGGCCAGTCCGGTCCGGTCCGCTCTGCTCTGCTCCGCTCCGCTCCGGTTCGGTCCTCCCCAGTCCAGTCCCGGCCGGTCCAGTCCGCTCTGCTCCGCTCCGGTTCGGTCCTCCCCAGTCCAGTCCGGTCCGGTCCGGTTCGATCCGGTTCAGTCCTCTCCAGTCCAGTTCGGGCCGGTCCAGTCCGGTCCGGTTCGATCCGGTCCGGTCCTCTCCAGTCCGGTCCGATCCTCTCAAGTCCGGTCCGGTCCAGTCCGATATAGTCCAGTCCAGTCCGGTCCAGTCCGATATAGTCCAGTCCAGTCCGGTCCGGTATAGTCCAGTCCGCTCCAGTCCGGTCCGGTCCAGCCCAGCAAAGTGCAGAGCAGCTCTTCTGGTCACTGACGTCCTGAAACTCTGCTAAACTTCATTTCATCACAAAACTTCAGCAAACTGTAGAAAAAACATTTAGAAAATGTGATGAAAGAAAGAATCTTTTATTTTGTTCTGCTTCTGGGACTTTGTGAAGAAACGGAACGTTTCTTCACTTGAAGCACAAAGAATTAATAGAAATGTTAAATAATCCCACATTGTGAGAGTTTGATCCTCTAAAGTATTTATTGATCCGTTACGTTCCAGAGGCGACGAGTTTCAACCTGAAAGGTCATTTTCCTGTCACAACTTATTTAACTCTATATAAATAATGTATTATTATTATGAAGATGATGTTTTAATTGACGTTCCCTCGTGTTCTGGCTGCAGAATCACAACTGTGATTTCCTCTGATTAATGTGTGTAAAGATGTTTGTTACACTGGAAGTGCACTTTAACCTGCTGCAATAAAATGTGACGTCACACACTTCATGGTCTGTTGTCTGCTGCCCCCTAGTGGCCGGAACAGGAAGTTACAGCTTCACTGTGACTGGGCGGGGAGGTTCTAACGTTACTTTATTACTTTACACTCATAAAACTCATGTGGAGCCGCGGAACTTGTTTTACTTTAAATTGATATATTGATCTATAATGTATATATATTATATAATATATATACATTATAGTTCCACTTTACATACACAACTATTGTCAGTTTCAGTAGTTTGGAGCTTTTTAAGACATTTTTTAAAACGATGCTTCATGATTTCAAGTTGCTCTGAAGTTCCTGCTGAGCTCCCCCCTCCCCCTCCTCCTCCTCCTCTTCTTCCCCCTCCTCCCCCTCCCCCTCCCCCTCCCCCTCCCCCTCCATCACAAACAGGTTCCTCATGGATTCGGCCACTTGGTCTCTCAGCTCATCTTCAGATTCCTCAAAGTTCCTGATGAGAAACAGGAAGTCGCTCTGAGGTCAGAGATTCTTCACTTCCTGACAGGAGGGATTATAATCCCTCCTGTCAGGAGGGATTATAATCCTGTGTTTGTCCAGGTGGGAACGCTTCACTTACGTGTCGTCGTCGTCGGACCTCGGCTCCAGGCGCTCCTCATCCATCTCCACGTCTGAGTCCTCCTCTTCCTCCTTCCTCTCCTCCTCTTCCTCCTTCCTCTCCTCCTCTTCCTCCTTCCTCTCCTCCTCTTCCTCCTCTGACACTGATTCTAACAATAAAGACACACTATGAGGACAGGTTCTCCTTTACAAGACTGGGATTATGGAGTTTACAACCTTTAGGAGACTGGGATTATGGAGTTTGACCTTTAGGAGACTGGGATTATGAAGTTTACAACCTTTAGGAGACTGGGATTATGGAGTTTACAACCTTCAGGAGACTGGGATTATGGAGTTTACAACCTTTAGGAGACTGGGATTATGGAGTTTACAACCTTTAGGAGACTGGGATTATGGAGTTTACAACCTTCAGGAGACTGGGATTATGGAATTTGACGTTTAGGAGACTGGGATTATGGATATATAACCTTTAGGAGACTGGGATTATGGAATTTACAACCTTTAGGAGACTGGGATTATGGAGTTTGACCTTTAGGAGACTGGGATTATGGATATACAACCTTTAGGAGACTGGGATTATGGATATATAACCTTTAGGAGACTGGGATTATGGAGTTTGACCTTTAGGAGACTGGGATTATGGATATATAACCTTTAGGAGACTGGGATTATGGAGTTTGACCTTTAGGAGACTGGGATTACGGATATATAACCTTTAGGAGACTGGGACTATGGAGTTTGACCTTTAGGAGACTGGGATTACGGATATATAACCTTTAGGAGACTGGGATTATGGAATTTACAACCTTTAGGAGACTGGGATTATGGAGTTTGACCTTTAGGAGACTGGGATTATGGATATACAACCTTTAGGAGACTGGGATTATGGATATATGACCTTTAGGAGACTGGGATTATGGAGTTTGACCTTTAGGAGACTGGGATTATGGATATATAACCTTTAGGAGACTGGGACTATGGAGTTTGACCTTTAGGAGACTGGGATTACGGATATATAACTTTAGGAGACTGGGATTACGGATATATAACCTTTAGGAGACTGAGATTAAGGATATATAACCTTAGGAGACTGGGATTACGGATATATAACCTTTAGGAGACTGGGATTATGGATATATAACTTTTAGGAGACTGGGATTAAGGATATATAACCTTAGGAGACTGGGATTATGGATATATAACCTTTAGGAGACTGGGATTATGGATATACAACCTTTAGGAGACTGGGATTATGGATATATAACCTTAGGGGACTGGGATTATGGATATACAACCTTTAGGAGACTGGGATTATGGATATACAACCTTTAGGAGACTGGGATTATGGATATATAACCTTAGGAGACTGGGATTATGGATATACAACCTTTAGGAGACTGGGATTATGGAGTGTCTGACCTGCGGTGGTTGAGTCCAGACTGGACGGAGGGAGTTCAGACAGAATTTTCAGCAGAGTGTTTGGAGCTCCGACCGCCCAGAGCCTCCGACCCACCGCCTCCTGCTGCTCCTCCTGCTGCTCCTCCTCCTGCTCCTCCTGCTGCTGCTCCTCCTCCTGCTGCTCCTTCTGCTGCTCCTCCTCCTGCTCCGCCTCCTGCTGCTCCTCCTCCTGCTCCTCCTCACCTGATAAAGACACATCATCATCTTAATCTGGTTCAGATTATGGCTCTTCCCGTTGGCACAGTGATTTCCACCTCCAGGCTCCGCCCCCATGTTGGCGAGCGCCTCCAGCAGAGTCTCTGGGGTCCTGAGGCTCCGCCCCCTCCTCGCCTCCAGCCAATCCCTGAGCCTCAGCTCCTCCCCTTCCTGGAAGCTGAGCGTCTGATTCAGAGGGTCGACTTCCTGTCGGTGAGATGGAGGAGGATTAAAGTCTTCTCTACCTCTTTTCCTCCCTCGTTTCTCACCTGCTTCTCTTCTTCTCTCTCGCCTTTCTGCTCGTCTGCGTCGTTCTTCTTCTCCTCGTCATCGAACCGGATCTCAAACATGATTCCTTTCTGCTGACGTGACGGAAAGAAACCGAACGGTAGATTCTATAATCTGGATTAGAGGAGGAAGATGCTCTAGAATCTGGATTAGAGGAGGAAGATCTCTATAATCTGGATTAGAGGAGGAAGATGCTCTATAATCTGGTGTTAGAGGAGGACGATGCTCTATAATCTGGTGTTAGAGGAGGAAGATGCTCTATAATCTGGTGTTAGAGGAGGAAGATGCTCTATAATCTGGATTAGAGGAGGAATATGCTCTATAATCTGGTGTTAGAGGAGGACGATGCTCTATAATCTGGATTAGAGGAGGAATATGCTCTATAATCTGGTGTTAGAGGAGGAAGATGCTCTATAATCTGGATTAGAGGAGGAATATGCTCTATAATCTGGTGTTAGCTAAAGTTCTGATGTTGAAAGGAGCACTAAGAGTAACTAGCTACCAGTAAGTAATCAGTTACCTTGTCAGGGCGGCTCCTCTGCTGCTCTCTCTGGTCTTCATGTCTAATCTGCTCCAGAGCAGCTTCTACGTCCAGCTGAGGAACCAGAAGGAACATGGGATTAACATGCTCTCCTGTTAATCCCAGGAGGAGCCGTCACACCACCACCAAAGTAATCCCACAGTTACTCCACAGATTACCTGAGCAGGCGCCGCCCCCTGTGGCCCAGAAGGTTCTGGACCTCGGAGGTTCTCCACCACGAAGGTCTGGTGTTTGAGTGGAGGCCGAGCCTGGAGCACAGGAGGGAGGGATTACCTGCTAATCTGGACAGATTAGGATTATTAGAGTGGGATGAGGTACCTCTGCCTCAGCTCTCTGCCTCATCTGCCTCATGTCCTGATGATACTGCTGCCTGATCACATCCAGCTGCTGCAGGTACTCCTGCACACACACACACACACACACACACACACACACACACACACACACACACACACACACACACACACACACACACACACACACACTTTTAGGCGCAACTTTTTGAAAACGCTTTATCACTGTGCCGTCTTGTTGTCTGTACGTGTGTGTCTGGTTTCATTACAACAACAGCAACAACAACAGCAACAACAACAGCTACAACAACAACAACAACAACAACAACAACAGCTACAACAACAACAACAACAGCTACAACAACAACAACAACAGCAACAACAACAGCAACAACAACAGCAACAACAACAGCTACAACAACAACAACAACAACAACAACAACAACAGCTACAACAACAAAAACAGCAACAACAGCAGCAGCAGCAACAACAACAACAGCGATGACAACAACAGCAACAAAAGTGACGACAACAACAACAGCAACAACAACACCAACAACAACAGCTACAACAACAAAAACAGCAACAACAGCAGCAGCAGCAACAACAACAACAGCGATGACAACAACAGCAACAAAAGTGACGACAACAACAACAGCAACAACAACAAAAGCGATGACAACAACAGCAACAACAGCAAAAGCGACGACAACAACAAAAGCAACGATGACAACAACAACAACAACACACACCAGTGGTCCAACATGCTCACTACACTGTCTTCAGTGTTTCAGTGGTTGTCATGGAAACTGCTGGGTTGAATCCCGGTCCCACCTCCTGCCTCCGGTCCGGAAGCTTCTGCTGGCCCTCCTCTGGCCCCGCCCCCTTCTCTCCGGGCCCCACCCATCTCTCTCCTGGCCCCGCCCTCTTCTCTCCTGGCTCCGCCCCCCTGTCCGGACCGCCACACCTCCTGTTGCGCTCGGCGGTGGTCGGACGAAGACCCTGTGGAGGAGGACGAGATCTGCTGCTAGTGGTGTGTGTGTGTGTGTGTGTGTGTGTGTGTGTGTGTGTGTGTGTGTGTGTGTGTGTGCTCCACCCTACCAGCTGTCTCTCTGCTCTCAGCTTGTACTGACCAGCCTCCTGCCTCCTCTGCAGGTATTCCTGACGAGCAGCAGCCACCCTACACACACACACACACACACACACACACACACACACACACACACACACACACACACACACACACACACACACACACACACACACACACACACACACACACACACACACACACACACACACACACACGGCGCCTGGTTTACTTTTCATTCCGGGATTGTTTGCATGAATTTGAACAATAAAGTTGGATTTTGACTCTAATCTGACGTCATTTTTAAATTCAGTGAGAAAAAAACTTGAAAAGAATCAAAAAAGTTTTTATTTTAAATATCTTAGATTTTTTTTAGTTTTCAGGCCAAATCAGCCAGATTCTACACAACGTAAAGTTTTAGTGTTTTTGTGGTGGTGATGATGATGATGATGATGATGATGATGATGATGATGATGATGCGTTAGAGTCACATGCTGCCGTTGATGGGAGGTTAACAGGTAACTACTGACTCACAGCTGGTAGGGCTCCACTGGAGGAGGTGCAGGAGGACGAGCAGGAGGAGCAGCAGCAGGAGGAGGAGCAGGAGGAGGTGCAGCAGCAGCAGGATGAAGCTCCTCCCCCCTCCTCCTCTGCAGGAGGTCCAGCCGGTGGTGGTAGTTCTGGTAAAGACTGACCGGCTGCTGATCTTTTAACCTGCAAGCAGTGAATCCACCTTTTTAGTTCAGGTCATTGTGGGCGGAGCCTCTCTGGTGGGGGGGTGGGGGAGGGGGCGGGGTCACACAGCGACAGGTGAAGGTGTGCTAGCTCACCGCTGCTTCCCTCCAGACCGTCCCGCTGCAGCTGCTCCCCCTGCTGGTCGACCAGGACGCTGCAGGGAGACGCAGAAGAAAAACAGTGTTTACAAGGATCAGCATGAGCTGACTCCGCCCCCCGGTCAGATGACTCCGCCCCCCGGTCAGCGGACTCCGCCCCCTGGTCATATGACTCCGCCCCCAGTCAGCTGACCCCGCCCCCGGTCAGATGACCCCGCCCCCTCTCGAGCTGACTCCGCCCCCGGTCAGCTGACCCCGCCCCCGGTTAGATGACTCCGCCCCCTCGCCATCTGACTCCACCCCCGGTCAGCTGACTCCGCCCCCGGTGAGCTGACTTCGCCCCCGGTCAGTTGACTCCGCCCCCGGTCAGTTGACTCCACCCCCGGTCATCTGATTCCGCCCCCCGGTCAGTTGACTCCGCCCCCCGGTCAGTTGACTCCGCCCCTGGTCAGTCCAGAAGGTCACAACCACCTTCAGACCATCTGGACCAGGATGAAGGGGTGGCAAGGTGACATGTCCTTACTTTGCAGTAAGGCGGGGTGTGGCGTCTCCGGTAGGGTTCAGGAGCTCCAGGTCTCCCGGCTGCTCCTCCTCCTCCTGCTCCTCCTCCTCCTGCTCCTCCTCCTCCTGTCGTCTGACACTCTGAACAGAGAAGATCAACAAACA
>NC_137655.1:944912-985539 GCF_963422515.1 Blennius ocellaris
ACAGAGTCGTTCATAACACCTGCAGGAGTCGTTCATAACACCTGCAGGAGTCGTTCATAACACCTGCAGGAGTCGTTCATAACACCTGCAGGAACAGAGTCGTTCATAACACCTGCAGGAGTCGTCCATAACATCTGCAGGAACAGAGTTGTTCATAACACCTGTAGGAACAGAGTCGTTCATAACACCTGCAGGAGTCGTCCATAACACCTGTAGGAACAGAGTCGTCCATAACACCTGCAGGAACAGAGTCGTTCATAACACCTGCAGGAGTCGTTCATAACACCTGCAGGAACAGAGTCGTTCATAACACCTGCAGGAGTCGTTCATAACACCTGCAGGAGTCGTCCATAACATCTGCAGGAACAGAGTCGTTCATAACACCTGCAGGAACAGAGTCGTTCATAACACCTGCAGGAACAGAGTCGTTCATAACACCTGCAGGAGTCGTTCATAACACCTGCAGGAGTCGTTCATAACACCTGCAGGAGTCGTCCATAACATCTGCAGGAACAGAGTTGTTCATAACACCTGTAGGAACAGAGTCGTTCATAACACCTGCAGGAGTCGTCCATAACATCTGCAGGAACAGAGTTGTTCATAACACCTGTAGGAACAGAGTCGTTCATAACACCTGCAGGAGTCGTCCATAACACCTGTAGGAACAGAGTCGTCCATAACACCTGCAGGAACAGAGTCGTTCATAACACCTGCAGGAGTCGTCCATAACACCTGTAGGAACAGAGTCGTTCATAACACCTGCAGGAACAGAGTCATTCATAACACCTGCAGGAGTCGTTCATAACACCTGCAGGAGTCGTCCATAACACCTGTAGGAACAGAGTCGTTCATAACACCTGCAGGAACAGAGTCGTTCATAACACCTGCAGGAACAGAGTCGTTCATAACACCTGCAGGAGTCGTTCATAACACCTGCAGGAACAGAGTCGTTCATAACACCTGCAGGAGTCGTTCATAACACCTGCAGGAACAGAGTCGTTCATAACACCTGCAGGAGTCGTTCATAACGCCTGCAGGAACAGAGTCGTTCATAACACCTGCAGGAGTCGTTCATAACACCTGCAGGAACAGAGTCGTTCATAACACCTGCAGGAGTCGTTCATAACACCTGCAGGAACAGAGTCGTTCATAACACCTGCAGGAGTCGTTCATAACACCTGCAGGAGTCGTTCATAACACCTGCAGGAGTCGTTCATAACGCCTGCAGGAGTCGTTCATAACACCTGCAGGAGTCGTTCATAACACCTGCAGGAGTCGTTCATAACACCTGCAGGAACAGAGTCGTTCATAACACCTGCAGGAGTCGTTCATAACGCCTGCAGGAACAGAGTCGTTCATAACACCTGCAGGAGTCGTTCATAACACCTGCAGGAACAGAGTCGTTCATAACACCTGCAGGAGTCGTTCATAACACCTGCAGGAACAGAGTCGTTCATAACACCTGCAGGAGTCGTTCATAACACCTGCAGGAGTCGTTCATAACACCTGCAGGAGTCGTTCATAACGCCTGCAGGAGTCGTTCATAACGCCTGCAGGAGTCGTTCATAACACCTGCAGGAGTCGTTCATAACACCTGCAGGAGTCGTCCATAACATCTGCAGGAACAGAGTTGTTCATAACACCTGCAGGAGTCGTCCATAACATCTGCAGGAACAGAGTTGTTCATAACACCTGTAGGAACAGAGTTGTTCATAACACCTGTAGGAACAGAGTCGTCCATAACACCTGTAGGAACAGAGTCGTTCATAACACCTGCAGGAACAGAGTCATTCATAACACCTGCAGGAGTCGTTCATAACACCTGCAGGAGTCGTCCATAACACCTGTAGGAACAGAGTCGTTCATAACACCTGCAGGAACAGAGTCATTCATAACACCTGCAGGAGTCGTTCATAACACCTGCAGGAGTCGTCCATAACACCTGTAGGAACAGAGTCGTTCATAACACCTGCAGGAACAGAGTCGTTCATAACACCTGCAGGAGTCATTCATAACACCTGCAGGAACAGAGTCGTTCATAACACCTGCAGGAGTCGTCCATAACACCTGTAGGAACAGAGTCGTTCATAACACCTGCAGGAACAGAGTCATTCATAACACCTGCAGGAGTCGTTCATAACACCTGCAGGAGTCGTCCATAACACCTGTAGGAACAGAGTCGTTCATAACACCTGCAGGAACAGAGTCGTTCATAACACCTGCAGGAACAGAGTCGTTCATAACACCTGTAGGGACAGAGTCGTTCATAACACCTGCAGGAACAGAGTCGTTCATAACACCTGCAGGAGTCGTTCATAACACCTGCAGGAACAGAGTCGTTCATAACACCTGCAGGAGTCGTTCATAACGCCTGCAGGAACAGAGTCGTTCATAACACCTGCAGGAGTCGTTCATAACACCTGCAGGAACAGAGTCGTTCATAACACCTGCAGGAGTCGTTCATAACACCTGCAGGAACAGAGTCGTTCATAACACCTGCAGGAGTCGTTCATAACACCTGCAGGAGTCGTTCATAACACCTGCAGGAGTCGTTCATAACACCTGCAGGAGTCGTTCATAACGCCTGCAGGAGTCGTTCATAACACCTGCAGGAACAGAGTCGTTCATAACACCTGCAGGAGTCGTTCATAACGCCTGCAGGAGTCGTCCATAACATCTGCAGGAACAGAGTCGTTCATAACACCTGCAGGAGTCGTTCATAACACCTGCAGGAACAGAGTCGTTCATAACACCTGCAGGAGTCGTTCATAACACCTGCAGGAGTCGTTCATAACACCTGCAGGAGTCGTTCATAACGCCTGCAGGAGTCGTTCATAACACCTGCAGGAACAGAGTCGTTCATAACACCTGCAGGAGTCGTTCATAACGCCTGCAGGAGTCGTTCATAACACCTGCAGGAGTCGTCCATAACATCTGCAGGAACAGAGTCGTTCATAAAACCCTTCAGCTGCATGTTTTTAAGACTCATGTTCAAACCGTCTCGTTTCACAATGTTCTTCATCCCGACTCGTCTAAATTCACTTGGATCAAAGGATTATTCCGCTTTAACAGGGAATCAAACAAACATAAGCTCAATATAGAGAAAAGTCACTCTTTAAATTCAGTTGTTTTGACACTTACAGGTGGATCAAACTCATTTCAGTGGAAAAAAGCAGCTGAGACTTGATGTGGGATTAAATAAAGTAAACATAATCTGACCAATGTCAATGGAATGTGATTATAGATCAAACGTAGAAATTAAAATAACTAAAAATCAATAGATTCCAGGAGAAAAAACACTGAAATAATGGATTCTAAATTTAAAAAAAACCCGATAAAGACGATAATTTGTCCCTTTAGTGACAAATTAAAAACACACAGTGAAACCCAGCACGTATAGAAACAGACTCTTCGACTACTGGAGGAGAAAATAAACCACAATCTGTGTAAATGAGAAGGAAACGCGTCGAGTTCGTCTCTAAACTAAAGTGTAAATAGAAGTGAAGCAGCCCGTTGCCATGGAGACGGGAACACAGTTAGCTCCGCCGTTAGCATGCTGACAAAAGTTCAGAAACGGACGAAACGTTCCGTTACTCAGCCGCTCGGTAACGTAACGCGCAGACTTACCGTCCAGGAACGAGTCCGGGATGACGTCACGCACCGGAACGAACCCGCGGGAAGAGTTTAGAAAGTGTCGGCGGGATCAAAGAGTTTGATGGACCGCTGGCGGTGGACGGCAGGTGAGGAGCCGCAAGGAATCCTGGGAAATGGAGTTATTCTGTAATGACGTTCACATTTAATACGTGGATGGAGGATGGAAGGATGGATGGATGGATGGATGAGTGACGTCTGAATGAAAGGATGAAACAGGAAGTTGAAAAAGCAGTTAAATAGAAAAGCTCAACAAACGAGGAGCTTTTTTTTTAAAACTTTTAATCAGAAACATGAAAACATTTTCCTTCCAGCTTCACTGCAGCAGAAACCTGATTTAAATTAATTTAAATTAAATAAACCAACGACGGTTTTAACAGGTTGACTTAATTTAATTTAAATGAAATGAACCAATGACAGCTCAGTGTGACTCTCAGCTCTCCTCTGGTCACGTGGTAGAACTTTCAGGAAGTGATGCGGTCGTCTACTTCCTGTTTCATCTTTTATATATATATATATTTATATATATATATAAAAAAAATAAAAAAATTAATAAATACACATATCAACATCTAAAATATAGAAACAAAATATAAATATATATAATAAATTAAAATAAAAAATAACTAAATACATATAAACACAAAATATATATATATATAAAATAAATGAAAATAAAATGTACAAATACACAAACGTCTAAAATATCTAAATATATAAAATATATATATATATATAAATAAATTGAAATAAAAAATAAATAAATACGCATATAAACTTCTAAAATATATAAACACAAAATAAAAAATAGAAATACACCAATTAGACAAGTTTCCTTGGTGATCATGACACTGATCCAGTACTGACAGAGTAACTGTAACTGAAGATTACAAACACTGCACTGCGAAACACAGACAGAAAACTACCGACAATTAACGTACTTCAGTTAAAGTATTGCAGTATCGGCTCTGAGAAGTACTTTTGAGTAAATGTACTGGTTGTTACATGCTGGTGGTGTAAGAAATACTAGGATACTTTCATTTAACAGTACTCCAGCCAAAGTAATACATGATATAGGCTGGTTGTGTAAGAAATACTAGGATACTTTGTTTCAACAGTACTTTGTAATGTAAGCACATCATACTGGTTGGTGGAACCAATACTTTTTCACAGTACTCCAGCAAGGTACTACTGGTCACAGGGCAGTGGTGCAAGAAATACTCTGATACTTTAGTAGAAGTACTTCCTGCAGAGCAGAAGAGTAAAAGTAGACTTGAGAATGAAAGAGAGAGAAAAAAGAGTCCGGAGCTCGTTGTTGTTGTTTTTATCTTTTATTGTTGTTGTTGGTCTGTTCATAGATTTAAAGAGATTATATACACACACACACACACACACACACACACACACACACACACACACACACACACACACACACACACACACACACACACACACACACACACACACACACACACACACACACACACACACACACACACACACACACACACACACACACACACAGTGTATGATGCTACAGCAGACAGCGTACAAAAAGAGGTACAAACTTTACAAACTGTTCATGATTCTATCACCATAAAAACCCATGCAGTTACTCTGATTACAATAAGTTACTCATGGTTATGTAATTACTGTGTCTGGGGACACGGCCTCACGCTGGCGGAAGTGGAAAGAAGACGCAGAGCGGCGGCGGCGGCGGGCGAGGGGGCGGAGCTACGGCTCACAGATGAGGGTCTCCACCACGACGCCGCTGCTGAAGTGACGGATCTTATGACAGTTCAGAGCCTCGCGCTTCTGCATGCCTGAGGACCGGGAGGGGTCAGAGGTCACGCAGGGGTCACACGGGGGTCAGAGGTCACGCAGGGGTCACCCGGGGGTCAGAGGTCACACGGGGGTCAGGAGTCACACAAGTGACACACAGGGGACATACAGAGGTCACACTCACCCCTTATTCACAGTCCAGTCAGTCAGTCCAGTCCAGTGCTTCCAGTCTAGTCCAGTGAGTCCAGTGCTTCCAGTCTAGTCCAGTGCTTCCAGTCTAGTCCAGTGAGTCCAGTGCTTCCAGTCCAGTCCAGTGAGTCCAGTGCTTCCAGTCTAGTCCAGTGAGTCCAGTGCTTCCAGTCTAGTCCAGTGAGTCCAGTGCTTCCAGTCTAGTCCAGTGAGTCCAGTGCTTCCAGTCTAGTCCAGTGAGTCCAGTGCTTCCAGTCTAGTCCAGTGCTTCCAGTCTAGTCCAGTGAGTCCAGTGCTTCCAGTCCAGTCCAGTGAGTCCAGTGCTTCCAGTCTAGTCCAGTGAGTCCAGTGCTTCCAGTCTAGTCCAGTGAGTCCAGTGCTTCCAGTCTAGTCCAGTGAGTCCAGTGCTTCCAGTCTAGTCCAGTGAGTCCAGTGCTTCCAGTCCAGTCCAGTGAGTCCAGTGCTTCCAGTCCAGTCCAGTGCTTCCAGTCTAGTCCAGTGAGTCCAGTGCTTCCAGTCTAGTCCAGTGAGTCCAGTGCTTCCAGTCTAGTCCAGTGCTTCCAGTCTAGTCCAGTGAGTCCAGTGCTTCCAGTCCAGTCCAGTGAGTCCAGTGCTTCCAGTCTAGTCCAGTGAGTCCAGTGCTTCCAGTCTAGTCCAGTGAGTCCAGTGCTTCCAGTCTAGTCCAGTGAGTCCAGTGCTTCCAGTCTAGTCCAGTGAGTCCAGTGCTTCCAGTCTAGTCCAGTGAGTCCAGTGCTTCCAGTCCAGTCCAGTGAGTCCAGTGCTTCCAGTCTAGTCCAGTGAGTCCAGTGCTTCCAGTCCAGTCCAGTGAGTCCAGTGCTTCCAGTCTAGTCCAGTCCAGTTAGTCCAGTGCTTCCAGTCTAGTCCAGTCCAGTTAGTCCAGTGCTTCCAGTCTAGTCCAGTCCAGTGAGTCCAGTGCTTCCAGTCTAGTCCAGTCCAGTGAGTCCAGTGCTTCCAGTCTAGTCCAGTGAGTCCAGTGCTTCCAGTCTAGTCCAGTCCAGTTAGTCCAGTGCTTCCAGTCCAGTCCAGTCTTACCAAGGATCCGGTCCCGGCGCTGCAGCTTGTACGTGTCTTTCCCACGGCAGAGGTTGTAGATGAAGAAGCCCAGCTGGTCCACATGGTCCAGACGCTCCGTCACCATCATCTCCTCGTGGACCAGGTAGGACTGGGGCAGGTAGGTGCCGGCCTGGAGGGGGGGGGGCGAGGGGGAGGGGGAGGGGCTTAGCTGCAGGTTGTATTCTCTGTCTTCCAACACTTCTTCATATATAAAGACAGTTTTCCTCCAAACGCACAAATAAAATCACACTAAAACCCTCCAGTCCTCTCTGGGACCAGACCAGGTACCCTGGTCCAGCTAAAACCCCCCAGACCTCTCTGGGACCAGACCAGGTACCCTGGTCCAGCTAAAACCCTCCAGTCCTCTCTGGGACCAGACCAGGTACCCTGGTCCAGCTAAAACCCTCCAGTCCTCTCTGGGACCAGACCAGGTACCCTGGTCCAGCTAAAACCCCCCAGACCTCTCTGGGACCAGACCAGGTACCCTGGTCCAGCTAAAACCCTCCAGTCCTCTCTGGGACCAGACCAGGTACCCTGGTCCAGCTAAAACCCTCCAGTCCTCTCTGGGACCAGACCAGGTACCCTGGTCCAGCTAAAACCCCCCAGACCTCTCTGGGACCAGACCAGGTACCCTGGTCCAGCTAAACGACGGCAGGTGGCCCCACCTTGACGTGGTCCAGCAGCTCCAGCAGGTCCCTGGGGGGCATGACGATGGAGGTGTTGAGGGAGACCACGTAGCACTTGTTCAGGTTCAGGTCCAGGTAGGCGGTCAGCCTCTGGAGGACGGAGACATGAGACATGAGACAGGAAGAAGCTTCAGGTCCTGGCAGCAGGGGGCGCCGTCACAGCACACGATGCAGCAGAGTGGAGGCTCCTTTCATCTCCATGGTAACCTGCCCTTTGTAGACCGACCCGTTACAACAACGACCAACAGAACCAGCTACTGGCTCGTCTCACTTCCTGGTTGATGGAGAATACGATGTTAACATCTGGATCTCGACATCCAGATCACAACATCTGGATTATAACATCTGGATTATAACATCTGGATCATAACATCTGTGGTTTTTAAAGGTATGAAGTCTTTGATGTTAATGACAAATAGGTCAGTTTGTAAAACAGTGACATGAATAAAGATTTATAATAAATGTTTGACTCCCCTCCCTCCTCCCCCCTCCTTCTCCTCCACCCCCTCCCTCTCCTCCTCCCCTCTCCTTCTCCTCCACCCCCCCCTCCTCACCCGCTGGAAGTCGTGGACGATGTCCGCCGGGTCTCCGTCCTGGAAGTCGGGCACGGGGACGTTGATGAGCTCCACCTGTTCCCACTCCAGCACCCGGATCCGCTGCTCCACCTGCCGCAGGTGGAAGGCGTGGGGAAGCTCCACCTCCACCTGCACGGCGCCAGAGTGCATCATGGGTAAGGAAGTCCTGAACCATCAAACTACTTTAACTAGACTTAATTAATCTCCGTCAAAATGTTTCTGTTTAAAGTTACATTTTGACTGAAACCTTCTGGTACAACCGCAAAACTACCGATGTGGTACAACCGCAAAACTACCGATGTGGTACAACCGCAAAACTACCGATGTGGTACAACCGCAAAACTACCGATGTGGTACAACCGCAAAACTACCGATGTGGTACAACCGCAAAACTACCGATGTGGTACAACCGCAAAACTACCGATGTGGTACAACCGCAAAACTACCGATGTGGTACAACCGCAAAACTACCGATGTGGTACAACCGCAAAACTACCGATGTGGTACAACCGCAAAACTACCGATGTGGTACAACCGCAAAACTACCGATGTGGTACAACCGCAAAACTACCGATGTGGTACAACCGCAAAACTACGGTTGTACTACAACCGTATTGTGGTACAACCGCAAAACTACCGGTGTTGTACAACCGCAAAACTACCGATGTGGTACAACCGCAAAACTACGGTTGTACTACAACCGTATTGTGGTACAACCGCAAAACTACCGGTGTTGTACAACCGCAAAACTACAGTTGTACCACAACCGTATTGTGGTACAACCGCAAAACTACGGTTGTACTACAACCGTATTGTGGTACAACCGCAAAACTACCGGTGTTGTACAACCACAAAACTACGGTTGTACCACAACTGTATTGTGGTACAACCGCAAAACTACCGTTATAGTACAACCACAAAACTACAGTTGTAGTACAACCACAAAACTATGGTTGTAGTACAACCGCGAATCTACTGTTGTAGTACCACCGCAAAACTGCCACAAAACTACGGTTGTAGTACAACAGGGGTATATAAATACATAGAATTTGTTTATGATTCAAACAGGATCAAAGCTCAACAAGACAAAATGTGTGTAAAAGTAAACTACAGGACTAAATGATGACGTGGTACCAGGGGTACTGAGGTTCTACCTCTTCGTTTCTATCCTGAAAATAAAACTAACATCTGAGGAACACGAAGAATTAACTTTCAGAGGAGAACCAGTTTTCCTGGAGGACTAGTGGTTGTAATCATAGTCCAGGGAACCGGTCCTGGAGGAGGACTAGTGGTTGTAATCATAGTCCAGGGAACCGGTCCTGGAGGAGGACTAGTGGTTGTAATCATAGTCCAGGGAACCGGTCCTGGAGGAGGACTAGTGGCTGTAATCAGGGGTTCAGGGGCTCCCCGGTCCTGGAGGAGGACTAGCAGCAGTTGAAGGGTTAATGAGGTGCAGCTCCAGTCCTACCTCCTCGTCTGGAACCATGAAGTCCTCCTCACGGTAGTTGAGGCCACAGACGTAGACCTGACCCTCCTGTGGAGAACCAGAGAGGACAGGATCACATCCTGTTCTCCAGAACAAACATCTTAAACTTCCTACAGACTCCAAAATAAACCTAGTAGAGCATCTTCCTCCTCTGACATCAGAGCTACAATGAAGACTTAAGACCCAGTAGTTGTTGTTGACGTTCGTCTCTTCCTGAAGGAAATTCCTCTTCACAATTAGACCAACTGATATTTCCAGCATTTTATTTTGGCGGGACATCCCCGGTGTGTTGACGTCTCAGCTTGGAGTCACCAGATCCTATTTGTCCACTGAATCTCCCGGATCCACCAGATCCCCTGGATCTACTAGATCCCCCGAATCTCCTAGACCCCCTGGGTCTACTAGACCTCCTGGATCTCCTAGACCTCCTGGCCCTCTGCACATGGTGGTGTAAACGGCGCCCACATGGACCCGCCCCGACCTCGTCAGCGAGGATCTTGAGAAAGAAGCCAAACTACCGTAGCGACACACGTCAGTAGTTCGTCACCACCTGAGGACAGGTTCCAGCAGGTCCTCCTCCAGGTGAGTCCACCTGGAGGAGGACCTGCTGGAACCTGTCCCGCTATGTGAAAGACTGCTTCCTCTGCCCTGCGTGTCTCAACAGGACACGTTAGACACCCGGCCCCTCCCCCCCCCCCCCCCCCCCCTGGCACTCACCTCCTGGACGTAGTAGCGCAGCAGGTAGACTCCGCCCACCCCCCCCCCCCTCCCCCCTCCTGGCACTCACCTCCTGGACGTAGTAGCGCAGCAGGTAGACTCCGCCCACCCCCCCCCCCCTCCCCCCTCTGGCACTCACCTCCTGGACGTAGTAGCGCAGCAGGTAGACTCCCCCCTCCTGGCACTCACCTCCTGGACGTAGTAGCGCAGCAGGTAGACTCCGCCCACCCCCCCCCCCCCCTCCCCCCTCCTGGCACTCACCTCCTGGACGTAGTAGCGCAGCAGGTAGACTCCGCCCACCACCACCCCGGACAGCATGAGGGCCAGACCCAGGCACATGCACCAGCACCAGGCCCGGGACTGCTGGCGCACCAGCAGCGCCGCCTCGGCGTCCTGCGGAAACACAAACTTTATTCACACCCTGCTGCTGTGGCGTTAGCATTAGCATTAGCAGAGGGGTCAGTTAATGGGAGGAAGATGCTCTGTAACCTGATAACTATGCTAATTAAGCGTGCTAATGCTACTTCCTGTTGCCCTCAGGAACATTACAACTCGTGACACTATGGAACAAGAGTTGAGTGAAATGGTAACTGTTGAGATGAACGTTTTGGACGATGCTAAAGCTAACGGTCAGCTTGTGAGTCGGACCAGAGCCGCGGTCGCTAACATTAACACCACGGTGATCAGTCTTGTAGATTAGACTGGGTGGAGGCGTGTCCTCCGTCAGTCTGAGGCTCCGTCAGGTCTGAGGTGGAGCCAAACTCTACGAGTTCATATGGTCTGTCTCTGAACCGTCAACCAGTCTCAGCAGGTCCTGGATCAATGTTTCATAACACACTCACACGCACACGCACACTCCTCATAAAAACCCGGAGTGGATTGACTCTGTCCAGACTGGACTTTGGTTTTTAGGAGACAGTCTTCGTTTGAGTCTCTGAGCTGAGTCAGCAAAACAGACCAAGCGGGGTTCCAGGGGGCGGGGCTCCAGGGGGCGGGGCTCCAGGGGGCGGGGCCACCCTGAGAGGAGGAGCAGTGACACTCCTGCCCAGGTGAGACATAAACGTAGAACCACGGTGGTGAAATCTGCTCAGAACCTCCTTCTGATGCTTGAGATCCACTTCCTGTGGTTTTTTTTTTTAACTCTTTTTGTTTCTCCTACGGTCCAAAGCAGCAGTTTTATCCTGACAACCATCTTTTCCAAAACATTCTTATCTCACCTCCAGGTGACGGATGTTCAACAGTTTTGTAGCCTCACGATCACAATCTGCCTGTTGAGAGAGAGAAAGTCTAGAAAGGACAAACGCCCCGGAAAGAAAACTTCTTTTTGACCCCGTTTCATCGTTTTTCACTCCTGAAGAGTTTCACGTTTTCACAGGAACATTTTGGAAACGTGGCCTCTGGTGGAGACTCCGCTCTACCGAGTGTAGCTCTAGTTTTATGTAGTGACGAAGGCACACATGTGCAGCAGAGAACAAAGGGCTCTGAACGTTACGGTGACTGTCAAAATAAAACCACCAAGTGTTTTTTGAGGGATGTTTGTAAGGAGGAAAGCTCCGCCTCCTGCTCAACACCTGAAACCCGCCGCCGTTCAAACAAAGCTAACTTGTGTGTTCGCGGCCCTGATCCTGTTCCAAAGTCTAGATTTGTCCTCGTGGCTGTTTGAGGTTTGAAGCCGTTCTGGGGGGGCTTTCATCACTTTCATGTAACTTTACTTTGATCTACAAAGTTCAAACGTAACCGAGCTGGCTGGTAGCGGCGGTTCTAATGGCGGCGGTGGTTCTAATGGCGGCGGCGGTTCTAATGGCGGCGGCGGTTCTAATGGCGGCGGCGGTTCTAATAACGGCGGCTGGCGTTCCGCCCTGTGAGGCAGGTGAGTGTCGGGTTCAGCGAGCGGCTCAGGTTCGCAGGTGAAACTCCATCCCAACAACAAAGAGAGAGAGGAGGACCAGACCAGGTCGTAGCGCCGCGCCAGTATGGAGGCTAATAACCCTACTTTCTGCCCTACAGAGCTCCTGAAGTTAAGACGCTCCTGCAAACTTTGACAAAACAACACATATAAGTCACATAATCACCAAGCGTCTGATCTCTGTTGATAAAGTTTTGTATGGATTATTTGCTGATTGTGACTGAGAATGAAGATTCCTCAGCCAGTCCAGCGCTCTAGTTTACGTGATGCACCTGAACGCAGCATTGCCGTCAGTCAGCTGATGAGAAGCAGCAAGACGAGACTCAGCAGGAGCACTAATGTCACTTTTAAGGCCAGTTTTAGAGAAGCAGAGGCTAAAAACATCCTGAATCTACATGAGGAAGTAGAATCTGGTGACATGAAGCCCGTTAACCTGAAAAAATACCTAAATTAGCCGCGTCGCTTTATAAGAGTTCAAAGCGTTAAAGTCACAGCGTCTCATCTGGAAATACAGTAAAAAATCCAGAAATGACGAGAGTTGAGTTTTCTGCTCGTTTCCAGTGCGAGAGACTGTGAGGTTCCTGAAAAGCCTCGGATCTGAACCACCTCAGTCCGTCACCAAGAGAACCGTGGAACCTCCCAGGAAGTCCGTCACCAAGAGAACCGTGGAACCTCCCAGGAAGTCCGTCACCAAGAGAACCGTGGAACCTCCCAGGAAGTCCGTCACCAAGAGAACCGTGGTGCTCAGTTTAATCTGGAGGATTTGCAAAGCCTATTAGGGTCTGAGGTGGACTGTGTGGATTACCTCCGGTCTGGATCCTCAGACGGTGAAAATAAAGACTTGGGAGTCATATTAAAACTGTGTGTGTGTGTGTGTGTGTGTGTGTGTGTGTGTGTGTGTGTGTGTGTGTGTGTGTGTGTGTGTCTGTGTGTGTGTGTGTGTGTGTGTGTGTGTGTAGGTATGGTGCTGGACTGTTAATCCTCCAGGCAGCTGGCTGAGTCTCCATTGGACTGATTACAGTGTAATCCTCCCCGGGTGGCCTGAGGGGGCCTGAGGGCCAGAGGGGACCATGGGGGCCGAGGCAGCCATGGGGGCCTGAGTGGACCATGGGGCCCGAGGCAGCCATGGGGGCCGAGGGGACCATGGGGGCCTGAGTGGACCATGGGGCCCGAGGGGACCATTATGATCATTAGCCTGTGTGAGACAACAGGTCTTCCTGGAAACAGTCTCGAGAAGAAGCTGCAGCCCAATGAGGCCCCTGGTACCAGGAGCCCTGGTCTCTATGAACTCGTCTCTGTGAACTCGTCCTGTGAACTCGTCTCTGTGAACTCGTCTCTATGGACTCGTCTCTATGAACTCGTCTCTATGAACTCGTCTCTATGAACTCGTCTCTATGAACTCGTCTCTATGAACTCGTCTCTATGAACTCGTCTCTATGAACTCGTCTCTATGAACTCGTCACTATGAACTCGTCTCTATGAACTCGTCTCTATGAACTCGTCTCTATGAACTCGTCTCTCTCACCAAACACACCAAAAACACAGAAGACGACAGAACACAGAACTTTAGAAGTAGTTTCCTGCTCAGAAGCCTCTATATAAATCTAGTTCTATATGTCTATTGCCCCTATTGTGGTTATTTGATGACATCATTTCCACAGATGATCGTTTTTGCCGACTTTCAGGAGCCGGGGTTTTACAATTTCCCCACTCTGTGTTAAAAACCCTGTTGTCACACTTCTAAAACCGCCTGGTGTGGACGACAGACCACAAACATCTGGTCCAGGTGAACCAGGTTCCTGGTCCAGGTGAACCAGGTTCCAGAGTCGACAGGTGTAGTGAACCAGACCAACGTCAGTGGGATAAAGTGTCAAAAGTGCAACTTTATTGCTGCGATTCAGACAAACAATCCCAGAATGAAAAGTAAACGAGGCGTCGTCGTTCAACTGATTCAAACTTTAACCAGGTTGAAGCAAAATGAAACAGAAACTCTGGAAGAGGCTCACGAGGAGGAACGGAGGAACTGCGGGGGCCAAAAACTAGAATGTTGTGAAATCTTAATCGTCTTTAGCTAAAAATTTAATAAACGTTATTTTGCCCGTCTCATCACGACGAAGACGATCCAACGCTCTGCAGCTTGTTTTCCCCCAAAAAGCACAACTTTGAACCCGTTGCCACTTCCTGTTCGTCAGCAGGAAGGCGGCGTCCTTCCTCAGGAAGTGCAGCAGCACCAGCGTTTCCATGACGACGGAAGACGACCATCAGCAGTTTTATTGAACTTGATCACAAACGTGCAGAACCCGTGAAACCGTCAGCGCCGCAGCCTGAACGGCGAGGAGACGCAGTCGGGGTTCTGGAGTTTGTGCGTCAGACAGGAGGACGATAATCCAGGAAACAAAGTACTACCTAAGAACTACCTAAGAACTACCTAAGAACCCAATCACTGGTATTTTGGGGTTTTTAAATCCCCTAAAAATAAACATTAAGCTCCTCTGACGGTCCAGATCAAAGTCCCCCGGAACCACCTGCCTGGAGGGACGGGCCTCAGAGTCTGTCCCTCCAGGGACACCATCGAGAACCTCAGCAGAACGTTGTGAGGAGAACCTCAGTGTCCCTCCAGGACACCATCACGTTCTGATGAAATAAACAACAACAACAACTGCTTGTCTGCAGTTTCATGTTTGTTCTTTCAGTTCCAGGTTTTAGATTCACCCTGACGACGTGTGAGCAGAACGTTGTGAGGAGAACCTCAGCAGAACGTTGTGAGGAGAACCTCAGCAGAACGTTGAGGAGAACCTCAGCAGAACGTTGTGAGCAGAACGTTGTGAGGAGAACCTCAGCAGAACGTAGTGAGCAGAATGTTGTGAGCAGAACGTTGTGAGCAGAACGTTGTGAGCAGAACCTCGGCAGAACGTTGTGAGGAGAACCTCAGCAGAACGTTGTGAGGAGAACCTCAGCAGAACGTTGTGAGGAGAACCTCAGCAGAACGTTGTGAGGAGAACCTCAGCAGAACGTTGTGAGGAGAACCTCCGCAGAACATTGTGAGGAGAACATTGTGAGGAGAACCGGTAGACCCTCCTGGACCAGATCCTCCCGAAGCTGCTGCAGGTTCTGGCCCCGTTGCCACGGCAACAACTCAAGTGGAGGAATTTTTTTGTTTTTTAAAAAAGCATCGTTTTTGCTTTTGAATCTCAGAAAGCTTTAGATTCTGCAGCCGTGTTTTGAAAGCAGCCTGGATTCTGACAGTAAATCCTGATCTAGTCGGAGTAGTTAGTGTAAAACCACACTTAGGTTTAGTCCTAGTTTAGTTACCGTCTGGTTTTATTCCAATAAATCCACAGTGGACTTAGTTAACGAAACGTTTGTCCAGAATATCATCGGTCTGTTATAGAAAGTTATTCAACCGTCGTCATTGTTCATCACAGTTTTAGTCGACAGAACCAACAGTTTGTTTGTTTCCACGGCGACGGCAGACCTGCTTTACAGTGCAGTTACCATGTTGGGCCACGAGGTGGCGCCGTTGTCAGTTTTAGCACTGAAAGCACACACGAGCTCTAAACATTGTGACTGTCAAAATAAAAGCGCAGCGTCCAGGAGAATACGGAGCGGGAGTCACGACACCACAGAGGAAACTTTGTTCCGATTGTCTCTACTGAGCATGTGCAGAACCACGAGCTACACCAGTCGTCTCCATGGAGACGGTAACGCCGTCACGTAAACAGACACGCGGAACGATACGAAACTTGCGTTTCCACTTGAAAAACGCTCCGACACGAGACGTCCTCCGTCAGACTTTGAGGACAACATGTTGGGACTGCGGCGGGGACAGATCAAAGTGCGGGACGTTGCTTTGTCTCACAGGTGAGACGCATGCAGACGGACAGCGGAGCGAAGACTTCAGCTCTCAATGTTAAGAAGCAGCTGAGACCTGGACCCGGTCCGTCTCCGAGGCCCGGGTTTCATCTGCAGCCCAAACTGTCCACGCCCTCTTCCTTCTCTGAGACGTGATGCGAGTTGGAACCTGCACCTGCCTTGCATAAGAGCCGGGACGCCGCCGGCGTCTGGAACCAGCAGGTCTGACCTGCTGCCAGACGCAACGCGTCACTCAACTTCCTGCACGGAACGATTTGCATGTTGCAAGAGGAAACTTTCTCTTTGGCCAACGTGACCAACTTTCAACTCCGCCTTTCAACTCCGCCTTTCAACTCCGCTCTTTCAAAAGTTTACTACAATGAAATGGCTGAACTCGAGGGACCGACGGGGAAATAAACAGAATATTTACAACGAAGAAGAAACTGAGTGTTTTGTTTCAGCGGTGTACGCTTGGAGGCAAAATACAAGTACAATAAATGTGTATTTTCAAGTTATTGTCTTGTTGAACTTTAAACGGAGGGATTTCAAAACGGTAAAATAATAATAACCTTCAAATTTAACCTTTTTCTTTGTGAGCAAACGTGATGAAAATGTAGTTTTCACACAGAATTATGAGCAGAAATGACGTTAATCTCAACATGAAGTAACTTTTAATGGAACTTTCTGGTGCAGAAACACAGTGAAACGTGTTGTTGGAGCCAAAACGCTTAAGAAACTCAGTTTTCTTTGAAATTTGTCCAATTTGTTTGATGTTTTGGTCCAATTGGAGCGTCTTTCAAACAAAAATAATAATTTGATTAAACTGTTGCTGCTCATTTCTCCTTTATTACAGTCGCATTATAACACTGTACTTTGAATTTATGGCCAAATGTTGCTTGCAACAATGTGATTCATGTCCTCGATGAGCAGAAAACGTGTGATTAAGTGTAATTCTGGGTTTCACCCGGCTGCTACAAACAAACATATCGTTTCAACGTTCTGCCGAGCTTGCGCTTTATTCCCTCGAGCCTTTTATCTGGTGGATCTGAGCCCGGTCCAGGTCTGTGTGTTCCGGGTGGTGGTAATCTGGGTCAGTGGACCTGGTCTGCAGGTCCTGGCGGCCCGGATGCTTCAGCAGCGCCACAAACACAAAGTTAGCCATTAACTGGCAGAGGAGAGACACTTTTTGCATGTTTATTTCCTGCTTTCTCAGATCAAAGTGTGATTAATCCAGCCTGCACTCCCCCCCCCCCCCCCCCCCCCACACACACATTTCTACTTTCTCTGCAGCTGACTCAGTTCTACACTGAACCAGTTCTGCTTTTTGGGATCAATCATGTTGACAGCGTCTGAAAACCGGACTATTCAGCTCATAAAGCTTCCACAAAGACTTCAAAGACTTCTGCTCTCACACAAAGTGGATATGTGGAGTTTATTCATGTGGATTTTTTTGTGTGTTTGCATCAAGTGACGTCACTCAAAGTTAAAGAATTACCTTCAATCTGCATGTAAATATTCGATCTTTAATAATTTCAGCTTGTGGATCATCAGATGACTTTAAAAAATAAATAAATAAATAAATAAAAGCGCAGTTTCTGCACCACGACGAGAGGAATGGGTGTAAAGCAGGCTGATAATGGGATTTCCTCCTCAGGCCGGGATTATAATCTCGTTCAGGGACGAAGTCTAACCCTTCATGACCGGTTGGCTTTGTTTATTTTTCCACTCCCGTCTCAGTGTGACCTTTCTATTCACTGTGCTGCTCGAACAAGTCACAACTTTAAATTTCCTGATCGGGGGGAATAAAAACCAACAACAACAACCTGGAAAAGACGGATTTTTGCAGAAAAATCCACCTTTTTAATCCCAGAAAAAAAACGGAGGATTAATACGACTTCGCTAGATTAAAGTGTAATATTCCCCACCACTAAAACAACGCTAATGTTATATATATATATATATAAAAAAGAGAATTAAGCTTCAATTTGAAGATTAAAAACAGCAAAACGAAGCGGATAAATTGGCAAAATTAAAATATTAACTTCTTATAAATCCGAGAAAAGTCCGTTTCTACCGTGCAGACGTTTGAAAAACACAGTACGATGGAAGAAAAGAGCATTATTTGACCCGCCCGGTGCGCTAAAGTGTGTTATTAAGCACTTTTTCTCTCCGAGCAGGAGACTTAACGTTCGGCTCGGTTAGCATCGTTAGCATCGTTAGCCATTTTCTACTCACTTTGTCCTCGGGAATCAGACTTTCCGCGTCCTTTTTGGCGTCTTTGTGCGCCAGAGCGCCGTTAAAAGACACTTTGACCATCTTGGGACGAAGGCGAAGCGACTCCGGGGGGAGAAACACCGCGGAGGGGCGGGCGAGGAGCGGAACGACAACGAGGGGAAAAACAAGCGAGGAATAAAAAAAAAAGTCGCTCCGGAGCGAAGAAGTGAAGACGCGTCTCTTCTCTCCCTCGGGACGACGCCGATAACCTGAGCGGGCACTTCCGGTCAGCCTTCACAATCAAGGCAGGGACACTTCCGGTGTAAAATTAAAAGGCAGCTTTCGACTTTACGGGTTTCTACTTTATTGTGTCATAAAAAAATAATTATAATGATTTAAAAAAAATGGATGTTGATGGATAGATAGATAGATAGATAGATAGATAGATAGATAGATAGATAGATAAAAACACAACACAAATGAAAAAAATACAACAACAAATTGAAAAACACAACAGCAAATTGAAAAACACAACAACAAATTGAAAAACACAATAGCAAATTGAAAAACACAACAACAAATTGAAAAACACAATAGCAAATTGAAAAACACAACACAAATGAAAAAAACACAACAACAAATTGAAAAACACAACAGCAAATTGAAAAACACAACACAAATGAAAAAAACACAACAACAAATTGAAAAACACAACAACAAATTGAAAAACACAACAACAAATTGAAAAACACAACAGCAAATTGAAAAACACAACAACAAATTGAAAAACACAACAACAAATTGAAAAACACAACAACAAATTGAAAAACACAACAACAAATTGAAAAACACAACAGCAAATTGAAAAACACAACAACAAATTGAAAAACACAATAGCAAATTGAAAAACACAACAACAAATTGAAAAACACAACAGCAAATTGAAAAACACAACAACAAATTGAAAAACACAATAGCAAATTGAAAAACACAATAGCAAATTGAAAAACACAACAACAAATTGAAAAACACAATAGCAAATTGAAAAACACAACAACAAATTGAAAAACACAACAGCAAATTGAAAAACACAACAACAAATTGAAAAACACAATAGCAAATTGAAAAACACAACACAAATGAAAAAACACAACAACAAATTGAAAAACACAACAACAAATTGAAAAACACAACAGAAAATTGAAAAACACAACAACAAATTGAAAAACACAACACAAATTCAAAAACACAACAGCAAATAAAAAAACACAACAGAAAGAGCAACAGTGTTTTTTCATTTGCAGTTGTGTTTTTGAATTTGTTGTTGTGTTTAGTGATTTGTTGTTGTGTTTTTCAATTTGTTGTTGTGTTTAGTGATTTGTTGTTGTGGTTTGCACGTCAGGGCCGCCGTAAGAAATAGTCCCAAAAACACATCAGCGATTAATTGGATCCGTGTTGTTGTAGTACACAGCCTCCACCAGGAGGAGGCAGCAGCGTCTCCGCGCTGGAGCGTCCACTTCCGGTCCCGGCCGGAAGTGGAGGCGAAAAAGGAAACAGAATGGCGGCGGTGTCGGAGAAGCCCACCAAGGAGCGGCTGCTGGCCGTCCTGGACGACCTGGAGGTTTTATCCAGGTGCTTTTCTATTATTTAAAATTTAGTCGAAGAAGCTCATTGTTGGTGTTGTTTTAAATCTGCGGACAGTTTGTTTTTAAAGTCCTAAAGACGCGCCAGAGGGGAAACCTGGGCTTCAGTTCACCGACAAAACACACGAGAACTTCATGTAACCAGCGAAAAATTATGTTTTAAGTTCTAAATGTACCGGAGGAGCTTCTAAATTAATACGTTTCATTTAACTGTGTGAGGAAGCGACGCTGCTTTAGGTACGTGGACGAAGCGCCTATAATCTGGATGTTTGAACTAAATCAAGCTACAAAATGGGCTTAAAGTTGTAGAAATTTAACCACAGAAACGTGAAAAACGTCTAAAGAAACGCAGAAAACCTTAAATACAAACTATGTGATGAGTGGAGTTTGTAAAACAATGAAACGAGGAAAGTCTGGCTCAACTAGGAGATCAAAAACAGACGAAACAATGAAAATCAGCCGTAGATGTATATAAAAACACTCAAATAGAATTAAATAGCAGCAGCGACCAAAACCTCCAGCAGAACATGAAGGAAGGTCTGGATTAAAAGGTTTAATTTAAAATATGTGAGTGTCCGGTTGTTTGTCCTTCAGGGAGCTGATCGAGATGTTGGCCTTGTCCAGGAGCCAGAAGCTCCCCCAGCCTGGAGACGACTCCCAGGTACACACACACACACACACACACACACACACACACACACACACACACACACACACACACACACACTGGTCATTTTCTCTTGGAATTCTTTGGATTTTGTAAAATAAAAAAGAAATATAAATTTTTCATCATCTGCGTCACAAGAAACTAAAAAGTTACTAAACTTATTTTTCACTGGAGTTTAAACTGAACTGTGTGTGTGTGTGTGTGTGTGTGTGTGTGTGTGTGTGTGTGTGTGTGTGTGTGTGTGTGTGTGTGTGTGTGTGTGTGTGTGTGTGTGTGTGTGTGTGTGGTCAGGTCCTGGAGCTGCTGGTCCAGAGGGACCAGGAGTTCCAGGACCTGATGACGGAGGCCCAGCAGCAGGGGAAGGTCCACCAGGAGATGCAGCAGCTGGAGAAGGAGGTGGAGAAACGAGACTCTGACATCCAGCAGCTGCAGAAGCAACTGAAGGAGGCGGAGCACCTCCTGGTGGGCCTCTACCTCTCTCTACCTCTCTCTCTCTCTACCTCCTGGTGGGCCTCTACCTCTCTCTACCTCCTGGTGGGCCTCTACCTCTCTCTCTCTCTCTCTCTACCTCCTGGTGGGCCTCTACCTCTCTCTCTCTCTCTCTCTACCTCCTGGTGGGCCTCTACCTCTCTCTACCTCCTGGTGGGCCTCTACCTCTCTCTCTCTCTCTACCTCCTGGTGGGCCTCTACCTCTCTCTACCTCTCTACCTCTCTCTCTCTCTCTACCTCCTGGTGGGCCTCTACCTCTCTCTCTCTCTCTACCTCCTGGTGGGCCTCTACCTCTCTCTCTCTCTCTCTCTACCTCCTGGTGGGCCTCTACCTCTCTCTACCTCCTGGTGGGCCTCTACCTCTCTCTCTCTCTCTACCTCCTGGTGGGCCTCTACCTCTCTCTACCTCTCTACCTCTCTCTCTCTCTCTCTACCTCCTGGTGGGCCTCTACCTCTCTCTCTCTCTCTACCTCCTGGTGGGCCTCTACCTCTCTCTCTCTCTCTCTCTCTCTCTCTACCTCCTGGTGGGCCTCTACCTCTCTCTACCTCTCTCTCTCTCTCTACCTCCTGGTGGGGCTCTACCTCTCTCTACCTCTCTCTCTCTCTCTACCTCCTGGTGGGCCTCTACCTCTCTCTACCTCTCTCTCTCTCTCTACCTCCTGGTGGGGCTCTACCTCTCTCTACCTCTCTCTCTCTCTCTACCTCCTGGTGGGCCTCTACCTCTCTCTACCTCTCTCTCTCTCTCTACCTCCTGGTGGGCCTCTACCTCTCTCTACCTCTCTCTCTCTCTCTACCTCCTGGTGGGCCTCTACCTCTCTCTACCTCTCTACCTCTCTCTCTCTCTCTACCTCCTGGTGGGCCTCTACCTCTCTCTCTCTCTCTCTCTCTCTCTACCTCCTGGTGGGGCCTCTACCTCTCTCTACCTCTCTCTCTCTCTCTACCTACTGGTGGGCCTCTACCTCTCTCTACCTCTCTCTCTCTCTACCTCCTGGTGGGCCTCTACCTCTCTCTACCTCTCTCTCTCTACCTCTTTACCTCCTGGTGGGGCCTCTACCTCTCTCTCTCTCTCTCTCTCTCTCTACCTCTACCTCCTGGTGGGCCTCTACCTCTCTCTCTCTCTCTCTCTCTACCTCTACCTCCTGGTGGGCCTCTACCTCTCTCTACCTCTCTCTCTCTCTACCTCTACCTCCTGGTGGGCCTCTACCTCTCTCTACCTCTCTCTCTCTCTACCTCTACCTCCTGGTGGGCCTCTACCTCTCTCTCTCTCTACCTCCTGGTGGGGCTCTACCTCTCTCTCTACCTCTCTCTCTACCTCCTGGTGGGGGCTCTACCTCTCTCTCTCTCTCTCTACCTCCTGGTGGGGCTCTACCTCTCTCTCTCTCTACCTCCTGGTGGGGCTCTACCTCTCTCTCTCTCTCTACCTGCTGGTGGGGCTCTACCTTTCTCTCTCTCTACCTCCTGGTGGGGCTCTGCCTCTCTCTCTCTCTCTATATATCTGCTGGTGGGGCTCTCTCTCTCTCTCTCTCTCTCTCTCTCTCTCTCTCTCTCTCTCTCTCTCTCTCTCTCTCTCTCTACCTCCTGGTGGGGCTCTACCTCTCTCTCTCTCTCTCTTTCAGGCCACTGCCGTCTATCAGGCCAAAGAGAAACTCAAATCCATCGACAAGGCCAGGAAAGGTGAGTCTCGGCTCCCCTCCCCCTCCTCCTCCTCCTCCTCCTCTTCCTCCTCCTCCCTCCCTCCATCCTCCACTCTCTCAGTTCACTCACTCACTCGTTCTTCTCTTCCTCTACAGGAAGTATTTCCTCGGAGGAAATCATCAAATACGCTCACAGGATCAGCGCCAGTAACGCCGTGTGTGCTCCTCTCAACTGGGTCCCCGGTACGAATCCCTCAGCCCTCCTCCACCTCCTCCTCCACCTCCTCCTCCTCCCTCACCTCCTCCTGCTCCTCCTCCAGGTGACCCCAGGAGGCCGTACCCCACAGACCTGGAGATGCGCAGCGGCATGTTGGGTCACATGGCCAACCTTCCCTCCAACGGCGTGAACGGCCACCTGCCGGGAGACGCTCTGGCTGCTGGCCGCCTGCCAGGTAGCCACACCTCCTCCTCCACCTCCTCCGTCAGCCTCCGTCAGCTTCAGGCTGGAGGCTCTGGAATCCGTCTGGTTTCATAGTTTGACACTTTGAGACGAGGAGGATGAAATGTGATGATCAAGCTTTAGTTCAAGAGCCTCAGTCGCTGGTGGAGGATGGATGATGGATGGATGGATGGATGATGGATGGATGGATGGATGAATGATGGATGGATGGATTGATGGATGGATGGAAGGATGAATGATGGATGGTGAGTGAATGGATGGATGAATGGTGGATGGATGACGGATGGATGGATGAATGGTGGATGGATGACGGATGGATGGATGAATGGGTGGGTGGATGGATGGATGAATGGGTGGGGGGATGGATGATGGATGGATGGATGAATGGGTGGGTGGATGGATGGATGATGGATGGATGAATGGGTGGGTGGATGATGGATGAATGGGTGGGTGGATGGATGGATGATGGATGGATGGATGATGGATGGGTGGGTGGATGGATGGATGGGTGGATGAATGGGTGGGTGGATGGATGGATGATGGATGGATGAATGGGTGGGTGGATGGATGGATGGATGAATGGGTGGATGGATGGATGGATGATGGATGGGTGGGTGGATGGATGGATGGATGAATGGGTGGGTGGATGGATGATGGATGGATGGATGAATGGGTGGGTGGATGGATGGATGATGGATGGATGAATGGGTGGGTGGATGGATGATGGATGGATGGATGAATGGGTGGGTGGATGGATGGATGGATGGATGGATGGATGAATGGGTGGGTGGATGGATGATGGATGGATGGATGAATGGGTGGGTGGATGGATGGATGGATGGATGGATGATGGATGGATGAATGGGTGGGTGGATGGATGATGGATGGATGGATGAATGGGTGGGTGGATGGATGGATGGATGGATGGATGATGGATGGATGAATGGGTGGGTGGATGATGGATGAATGGGTGGGTGGATGGATGGATGATGGATGGATGAATGGATGGATGGATGAATGGGTGGGTGGATGGATGGATGATGGATGGGTGGATGACTTACTTTAGTTTTTATCCAACGTTTGACTGAAAATTGTCAGAAAATCAGATTATCGTTGACTCAGCAACTTTCTAGTATTTTCTATAAATTGTATATATTCTTTCTTTTTCTGTAAATATGAAGTTGAGCCTTATTTATTTATTTAATTACTTATTCTTGGCTTTGCTCTGTTATGTTTATTTGTTTAGTGTGTTTTTATTTAATATTCAATATACAAGTATTTGGTCAAATTGATACATATTGACCAAATTGATATATATATATATATATATATAATTAAATGAGCTAATGCGGCTAATTTCATGCTGACAAAGTGAGTTAATGTTTGATGTGGATCTCAGTGTCTCACCCTCTGTCCCCCCCCCCCCCCCCCCCCCAGACGTCCTCACCCCCCACTACCCTCCGTCAGACGTGTCGGTGGGCATGCTGCCTCCTCACCATGGCAACGACTTCGGCCTGGAGCCCCCGGGTCACAACAAGGAGAACGAGGACGACGTGGAGGCCATGTCCACTGACTCCTCCAGCAGCAGCAGTGACTCTGACTGACTGTGTGTGTGTGTGTGTGTGTGTGTGTGTGTGTGTGTGTGTGTGTGTGTGTGTGTGTGTGTGTGTGTGTGTGTGTGTGTGTGTGTGTGTGTGTGTGTGTGTGTGTGTGTGTGTGTGTGTGTGTGTGTGTGTGTGTGTGTGTGTGTGTGTGTGTGTGTGTGTGTGTGTGTGTGTGTGGAGGTCAGAGGTCAGGCAGACTGATGTTCCAGATGTTTGATGAGAACTGATGAAGCTGTGAATGAAACGTCTCATGTTGGTGAACCTTTAGTAACTAATTCCTTTAGTAACTGTAACTGTCTGTCATCAGTCTGTTCATGTTGGAGAGACTGGTTCACCACTGGTTCACCACTGGTTGACCACTGGTTCACCACTGGTTGACCACTGGTTGACCTTCACTGGTTCACCACTGGTTCACCACTGGTTCACCACTGGTTCACCTTCACTGGTTCACCACTGGTTGACCACTGGTTGACCTTCACTGGTTCATCACTGGTTGACCACTGGTTGACCTTCACTGGTTGACCACTGGTTCACCACTGGTTGACCTTCACTGGTTGACCACTGGTTGACCACTGGTTGACCTTCACTGGTTCACCACTGGTTCACCACTGGTTGACCTTCACTGGTTGACCACTGGTTCACCACTGGTTGACCACTGGTTGACCACTGGTTGACCTTCACTGGTTGACCACTGGTTGACCACTGGTTGACCTTCACTGGTTGACCACTGGTTCACCTTCACTGGTTGACCTCCACTGGTTGACCTTCACTGGTTGACCACTGGTTGACCTTCACTGGTTGACCACTGGTTGACCACTGGTTGACCTTCACTGGTTGACCACTGGTTGACCACTGGTTGACCTTCACTGGTTGACCACTGGTTGACCACTGGTTGACCACATCAGGCTCTAACTACATCTCACAATGTGCAACGTCTCACTTTTGGTTAAATCTTTACACAAAAAGTAAAGTAAAGTAGTTTTTGTCCCGGCGCCTGGAGACTCGCCCCCGGTGGTCAGTCTAGATCCACACCCGGTGTTTTGTGTGTAATTGAGCATATTTCTGAGTTTCAGTTGTTGGTAAACGTCCCTTCCAGCAGGATTCATGGAAATTAATACATTCATGTCACGAACACGGAACAATCGTCACGAAATCCCTCCAATCTGCAGAAGCCTGCCCCCTAGTGGTCCTTACAGGTGTTTACCGTGACGGGAGGGTTTGTTTTCACCGTATAAGATAATGTGTAGATACGCTTGTACATACTTGGTCTTGTAAATAAAACTCTTTTGAATAGTAAACGGGGTTATTTGTGCTCCAGACGGCCTGGAGGCAGTTTGTCCTTCACTCGCTGCTTCAACTTGTTCTATTTTAGACACGATGTCGGTGAAATGTTTCCGTACACACTGAAAACCTAAAGGACCCGTCTGTTCTATTACTACTGCAGAATGTGGGCGTGGTTAGTGTGTGTGACCTGTTGCATACATATTTATTTGAAAACATTTTTAGGAACTAAAATATATTATATTTAAGATTGGCAGCCCCTCCATGTATATACTGTGAGCTTTAACCTGATTTTTTTATGGTTTTACCTCTAAAACATTTCTAGTTTTAGGTTAAAGTTCACACTGAGGCTAAAATTACATGCTGTGAAGGCCTTGACAGTGCTGCCTTCAGGGACGCCTTGTAAATTGGGCCATTTTGATTTCATTGCCATAAGCAGGTTGCAGATTCTCGTACTATGCTCTAATCAAACATTTCGATTTTAATTACATGTAGGGACAGTTTAAATATTCCCCCTACGTGAACTTCACACCATAATAAATCGTGTGCAGCCGGTGCGCTTGTTGAGAAACGGTGTTTTGATTAAAGATTTCCGGCGGTCCGTGAACGGCTCGCGGCGGACAGCTCGCCATCTGCGCGTGCGCGCTGTCGTATTCCGCTGAGCAGGGGAGACATGGCGGCGTCCCTGATCTGCGGCCGTCTGGCGGCGAGCCTGAGAACTCCGGGGGCCAGAAGCACCCTCGGCTCCGCGTCCAAGGTGAGCGCGGGTCCGGTCTGAAGCCAACACCCGGGGCTCTCGGGCCGCGGGTCCGCGGCGGCTCACGCCCCCCCCCCCGGAGGTCGTTGTTTGTCCCGAAGCTGACAGGGTCAAACCTGACATTAGCACGGCTCCATTGGGTTTCCGTTGGTTCGGCTAACATGCTAAGTAGCGCGGGGTTTGCGGGACCAGACACTCTCTCTCTCTCTATCACACACACACACTCTCTCTCTCTCTCTCACACACACACACTGAACAGCTTCAGTTTGAGTTAATCTCCAGGGGTTTTGAGTTAATTTGTACATTTCGTTTTATTTGGTGGGAGCAACATTGCGCGGGGCTCTACAGCGACCTCCAGGGCAGCACAACAGCTGTCCCGGGGGAGCGCGCGCGCACACACACACACACACACACACACACACACACACACACACACACACACACACACACACACACACACACACACACACACACACACACACACACACACACACACACACACTCTCTTCAGGGGCCACAAAGCTAAACGATTGTAAAAGTTAAAGTCTCACTCTCTCATCAATTCATTCAAAATACCCCCAATAATCAATGGCAGTAATTGGGCCATGACGTCATCAGACACTCCAACACGTGACGGTCTTGTTTTAAGAGAACATGCAGGGGGGGAACATGCAGGGGGAGAACATTCAGAGGGGAGAAATGCAGGGGGGGAACATGCAGAGGGAGAACATGCAGGGGGAGATCTTGCAGGGGGGGAACATGAAGGGAGAACATGCAGAGGGGAGAACTTGCAGGGGGGGAACATGAAGGGAGAACATGCAGGGGGGGAACATGCAGGTGTACGGGGACTGACGGGGCCTGTTCCTGCAGGTTCTGGCGGGTTCTCCAGGCCTGCTGGGAGGCCATGCGCCCCCCCAGCAGCAGCAGAGGAACCTGTCCCTCCATGAGTACATGAGCATCGGCCTGCTGAAGGAAGCCGGCATCTCGGTGCCGGCCGGTCTGGTGGCCGCGTCCCCGGAGGAGGCCTACTCTGTGGCCAAGCAGATCGGTGAGACACCTCCACACGTCCAGCTGTCCCTCCTGTCTCCTAACGGTCCCTCCTGTCTCCTACCGGCCCCACCTGTCTCCTAATAGTCCCTCCTGTCTCCTATTGGTCCCTCCTGTCTCCTAATGGTCCCTCCTGTCTCCTAACGGTCCCTCCTGTCTCCTCATAGTCCCTCCTGTCTCCTAACTGTCCCTCCTGTCTCCTCATAGTCCCTCCTGTCTCCTACCGGCCCCACCTGTCTCCTAACGGTCCCTCCTGTCTCCTCATAGTCCCTCCTGTCTCCTACCGGCCCCACCTGTCTCCTAACGGTCCCTCCTGTCTCCTAACGGTCCCTCCTGTCTCCTAACGGTCCCTCCTGTCTCCCAGCTTGTGTCTCCATGTTTAGCATTATCTCGTGGCTACATGTTTAGCATTAGCTTGTGTCTACATGTTTAGCATTAGCTCGTGGCTACATGTTTAGCATTAGCACGTGGCTACATGTTTAGCATTAGCACGTGGCTACATGTTTAGCATTAGCTTAGCATCTTTCAGGACTGCAGCTCTACTCGACTCAGGTCATCCTAAAGTGACCCTGCAAGTCCAGACTGAGGGCAGAAAACCTTATCCAGGCACACCAGTCTGTGTCACTTGTCAACACACACACACACACACACACACACACACACACACACACACACACACACTGCCGTCCTGTGATTGGCTGCTGTGCCGCCAGGCTCCAAGGACCTGGTGGTGAAAGCTCAGGTTCTGGCCGGAGGCAGAGGGAAGGGGACGTTCGAAGGCGGCCTGAAGGGCGGCGTGAGGATCGTCTACTCGTGAGTAATCCTCTGTAATAGTAATCAGTTACTTCTCTTTTCCTGTTGAAACAATTGTGTGTTTCCTGGTTGTTATGATGAGAGAAGAAGGAGACAGTTTGTACTCTGAGATGAGGATTAGTCTTCTTAAACTGTTTGACCTCCAGACGACGTCGTTAAAAACCTCATACTGACCAGTGACTGATGACACGATGTAAAACCTCATACTGACCAGTGACTGATGACACGATGTAAAACCTCATACTGACCAGTGACTGATGACACGATGTAAAACCTCATACTGACCAGTGACTGATGACACGATGTAAAACCTCATACTGACCAGTGACTGATGACACGATGTAAAACCTCATACTGACCAGTGACTGATGACAGGATATAAAACCTCATACTGACCAGTGACTGATGACAGGATGTAAAACCTCATACTGACCAGTGACTGATGACAGGATATAAAACCTCATACTGACCAGTGACTGATGACACGATGTAAAACCTCATACTGACCAGTGACTGATGACAGGATATAAAACCTCATACTGACCAGTGACTGATGACAGGATGTAAAACCTCATACTGACCAGTGACTGATGACAGGATGTAAAACCTCATACTGACCAGTGACTGATGACAGGATGTAAAACCTCATACTGACCAGTGACCGATGACAGGATGTAAAACCTCATACTGACCAGTGACCGACGACAGGATGCAAAACCTCATACTGACCAGTGACTGACGACAGGATGCAAAACCTCATACTGACCAGTGACTGATGACAGGATGTAAAACCTCATACTGACCAGTGACCGACGACAGGATGCAAAACCTCATACTGACCAGTGACTGATGACACGATGTAAAACCTCATACTGACCAGTGACTGATGACACGATGTAAAACCTCATACTGACCAGTGACCGACGACAGGATGCAAAACCTCATACTGACCAGTGACTGATGACACGATGTAAAACCTCATACTGACGACAGGATGTAAAACCTCATACTGACCAGTGACTGATGACAGGATGTAAAACCTCATACTGACGACAGGATGTAAAACCTCATACTGACGACAGGATGTAAAACCTCATACTGACGACAGGATGTAAAACCTCATACTGACGACAGGATGTAAAACCTCATACTGACGACAGGATGTAAAACCTCATACTGACGACAGGATGTGAAACCTCATGCTGACGGCAGGATGTAAAACCTCATACTGACGACAGGATGTAAAACCTCATGCTGACGACAGGATGTAAAACCTCATGCTGACGACAGGATGTAAAACCTCATACTGACGACAGGATGTAAAACCTCATACTGACGACAGGATGTAAAACCTCATGCTGACGACAGGATGTAAAACCTCATACTGATGACAGGATGTAAAACCTCATACCGACGACAGGATGTAAAACCTCATACTGACGACAGGATGTAAAACCTCATACTGACGACAGGATGTAAAACCTCATACTGACGACAGGATGTAAAACCTCATACTGACGACAGGATGTAAAACCTCATACTGACGACAGGATGTAAAACCTCATACTGACGACAGGATGTAAAACCTCATACTGACGACAGGATGTAAAACCTCATGCTGACGACAGGATGTAAAACCTCATACTGACGACAGGATGTAAAACCTCATACTGACGACAGGATGTAAAACCTCATGCTGACGACAGGATGTAAAACCTCATACTGATGACAGGATGTAAAACCTCATACTGACGACAGGATGTAAAACCTCATACTGACGACAGGATGTAAAACCTCATACTGACGACAGGATGTAAAAACACGAAGGTCTATGTTCTTGGAGTGAAGCTCCAGTGTTGTTGTTGTTCCTCCCTGGACCACCAGGGGGAGTCTGGTTCTGTGGTCTGACTGTCAGGGAGGATCAGCCTCAAGGGATTCTGGGAAATAAGTTTTAGTGGAAGTTACCAGGAAACTTCAGTGATTTGGAGGTTTTCTTTTTTTTTATTTTTTGTTTTCAATTGACAAACATTTATTATCATAATGTTGATGAGTGTGCCCCCTCCCTTATTACTCCTCTTCCTCCTCCTTCCTCCTCCTCCTCCTCTTTCTCCTCCTCCTCCCCCCCCCCAGGCCGGAGGAGGCCCGGGACATCTCGTCCCAGATGATTGGCAGGAAGCTGTCCACCAAGCAGACGGGGGAGGCGGGACGGATCTGCAACCAGGTGTTCATCTGTGAGCGGCGCTACCCCAGGAGGGAGTACTACTTCGCCATCACCATGGAGCGCTCCTTCCAGGTGGGGGGGGGTCTGAAGGGTGACTGCGTCTCCTCCGTCTGTCTCCGTCTGTCTCCTCCGTCAGTCTCCTCCGTCTGTCTCCTCCATCTGTCTCCTCCATCTGTCTCCTCCATCTGTCAGTCTCCTCCATCTATCTCCTCCATCTGTCTCCTCCGTCAGTCTCCTCCGTCTGTCTGTCTCCTCCGTCAGTCTCCTCCGTCTGTCTCCTCCGTCTGTCTCCTCCGTCTGTCTGTCTCCTCCGTCAGTCTCCCCCGTCTGTCTCCTCCGTCTGTCTCCTCCGTCTGTCTGTCTCCGTCAGCCTCCATCAATCTCGTACGTCAGTCTCCTCCGTCAGTCTCCTCCATCAATCTCCTGCGTCAGTCTCCTCCGTCTGTCAGTCTCCTCCGTCAGTCTCCTCCATCAGTCTCCTCCGTCTGTTTCCTCCGTCTGTCTCCTCCGTCTGTCTGTCTCCTCCGTCAGTCTCCTCCGTCAGTCTCCTCCATCAATCTCCTGCGTCAGTCTCCTCCGTCAGTCTCCTCCATCAGTCTCCTCCGTCTGTTTCCTCCGTCTGTCTCCTCCATCTGTCTGTCTCCTCCGTCAGCCTCCATCAATCTCGTACGTCAGTCTCCTCCGTCAGTCTCCTCCATCAGTCTCCTCTATCAATCTCCTACGTCAGTCTCCTCCGTCTGTCAGTCTCCTCCGTCAGCCTCCATCAATCTCCTCCGTCAGTCAGTGACATGGAGACATGACGTCAGATGGCGGTACAGATGTAGCCTCCACCCGTCACCTCCTCCCGGTTCTGGAGGTTCTAAAGGTTCTGTGCCCCCCCCCCCCCCCCAGGGCCCGGTTCTGATCGGCAGCTCCCAGGGGGGCGTGAACATCGAGGACGTGGCGGCGGAGAACCCAGACGCCATCGTGAAGGAACCCATCGACATCGTGGAGGGCATCAAGATGGAGCAGGCTGTCAGGGTGGGTGGAGGTGTGTGTGTGTGTGTGTGTGTGTGTGTGTGTGTGTGTGTGTGTGTGTGTGTGTGTGTGTGTGTGTGTGTGTGTGTGTGTGTGTGTGTGTGTGTGTGTGTGTGTGTGTGTGTGTGTGTGTGTGTGTGTGTGTGTGTGTGTGTGTGTGTGTGTGTGTGTTGACGTTCTCCGGGTTCTCCAGGTGGCCCAGAAGATGGGGTTCCCTCCGGCGCTGGTGGACGAGGCGGCGGAGAACATGGTGAAGCTCTACAACGTGTTCCTGAAGTACGACGCCTCCATGCTGGAGATCAACCCCATGGTGGAGGACTCTTCTGGCCTCGGTACTCACTCACTCACTCACTCACTCACTCACTCACTCACTCACTCACTCACTCACTCACTCACTCACTCACTCACTCACCCACCCACACACATAGTTCCATAGAACTATAGATCTCTATATAGAGCTATAGAACTATAGAGCTATAGATCTCTATATAGAGCTATAGAACTATAGAACTATAGAGCTATAGAGCTATAGATCTCTATATAGAGCTATAGAACTATAGAGCTATAGATCTCTATATAGAGCTATAGAACTATAGATCTCTATATAGAGCTATAGAACTATAGAGCTATAGATCTCTATATAGAGCTATAGAACTATAGAACTATAGATCTCTCTATAGAGCTATAGAACTATAGAACTATAGAGCTATAGAACTATAGATCTCTATATAGAACTATAGAACTATAGATCTATAGAGCTATAGAGCTATAGAGCTATAGATCTCTCTATAGAGCTGTAGATGAAAGCGTGTCCATGTGTGCAGTGATGTGTATGGACGCCAAGATCAACTTCGACTCCAACGCGGCGTACCGCCAGAAGAAGGTGTTCGACCTGCAGGACTGGACCCAGGAGGACCCGCGGGACCGGCAGGCCGCCACAGCAGACCTGAACTACATCGGTCTGGACGGAACCATCGGCTGTCTGGGTCAGTGGGGGGGGGAAGATGCTCTATAATCTGGATTAGAGGGGGAAATGCTCTATAATCTGAGGTTAGAGGGGGGAAGATGCTCTATAATCTGGATTAGTGGGGGAAGATGCTCTATAATCTGAGGTTAGAGGGGGAAGATACTCTATGATCTGAGGTTAGAGGGGGAAGATGCTCTATAATCTGGATTAGTGGGGGAAGATGCTCTATAATCTGAGGTTAGAGGGGGGAAGATGCTCTATAATCTGGATTAGTGGGGGAAGATGCTCTATAATCTGAGGTTAGAGGGGGAAGATACTCTATGATCTGAGGTTAGAGGGGGAAGATGCTCTATAATCTGGATTAGTGGGGGAAGATGCTCTATAATCTGAGGTTAGAGGGGGGAAGATGCTCTATAATCTGGATTAGAGGAGGACGATGCTCTATAATCTGGTGTTAGAGGAGGGAGATGCTCTATAATCTGGTGTTAGAGGAGGAAGATGCTCTATAATCTGGTGTTAGAGGAGGAAGGTGCTCTATAATCTGGATTAGAGGAGGAAGGTGCTCTATAATCTGGATTAGAGGAGGAAGAGGCTCTATAATCTGGATTAGAGGGGGAAGATGCTCTATAATCTGAGGTTAGAGGGGGAAGGTGCTCTATAATCTGGATTAGAGGGGGAAGATGCTCTATAATCTGGTGTTAGAGGAGGAAGATGCTCTATAATCTGGATTAGAGGAGGAAGATGCTCTATAATCTGGTGTTAGAGGAGGAAGATGCTCTATAATCTGATGTTAGAGGAGGAAGATGCTCTATAATCTGGATTAGAGGAGGAAGATGCTCTATAATCTGGTGTTAGAGGAGGAAGATGCTCTATAATCTGGATTAGAGGAGGAAGATGCTCTATAATCTGGGGTTCAGTGTCCTCTGACTCCTCCTCTTCCTCTCCAGTGAACGGCGCCGGTCTCGCCATGGCCACCATGGACATCATCAAGCTGCACGGTGGGACGCCGGCCAACTTCCTGGACGTAGGGGGCGGAGCTACGGCTCATCAGGTGACGGAGGCGTTCAAACTCATCACCTCGGACAGAAAGGTAAGAGCGCTAATGCTAACGCTAATACTTTAATTCAAAGCGTTCTTCTTCCCCGTTGGATTAAATGTTCAGTTGTTGCTCCTAATCCGCTCTAAGCCGATGAGATTACCTGAGTCTGAACCTGGACTCTCAGAAGGAGGCGGAGCTTTGAGAACGTTGACGATAAAACGCGTTTTTCCCGCAGGTCCAGGCCATCTTGGTCAACATCTTCGGGGGCATCATGAGGTGTGATGTCATCGCTCAGGGGATCATCATGGCCGTCAGAGACCTGGACCTCAAGATCCCCATCGTGGTGCGGTTACAAGGTACGGCCAGCAGGGTGCAGCACATCAAAGCAGGAACATCCTGCTTTGTTCTAGCTTGGTTTGTGAAAATGGCTGAAAGAGGAAAACTAGTTTAAAACAGATGGAACTGCTGGAAGAAGAAGGATCTAATGAGTCATTTATTTAAAGTGAAATAATTAAGATTGTTGGTACGGAGTTGTTTTTTACAGGAAAAGGAAAATAGGTTGAAAGGAAATGAAAAAAGAAGTTGATAAAGGAGAGAAAACGTAAAAAGTAATATAGTTAAAATTGCTCAACAGCTTAAAAAAAAGGAGATTTTAAAGGAATATTTTGAAAAGGAAAAATCAAAAAATGTCTACGAGAAGTAAAAATGTAATAAAATATGTGTAAATTGAACCGATGACACTTTATGAATAAAACCTAAATATTTGTGTGTTTCGTGGCTCCAGATAAACTTTTATTCTTATCGAAAACGGCTGAAGTGAAGGAAGCAATTTTATTAATGGTGCCTGTTTCTTTAAGAGGCGTCGCACAATTATTACAATGCTAGGAAGGCGCCGGCATTTTACGGAGCCCTACTAGTCCTGCACCGTTTGGCGTACATACACAATGATATACCAAAACGTGCGCAATTATCGGGATCGGTGCGGATCTATTCAGATTATGGATATCGCGAACAGTTTCCGAACAAAACGTAAAAAACGGCAAAAGTTTCTCCCATTGACTTGAATGGGATTCTGGAAAAAAATTCACACAAAATCACACTTTTCCCATGCCACATCACGTCGCCAAATTTACAGCTACATTTTTCAAAACTTTCACCAATTCTAAACTGTGAGCCTTCAAATGTCATCAAGTTTTCCCTCCTTTTTCCAGTTTTGTATGGGTGTGTATTGCAAAAGTTAGAGTGAGGAGATTTCGGTTATTGTGAGAGAAACTGCCGTTTTACAAAAAAAAAAAAAAACGTCTTTAACTCGTCGTCACGGCCACATTTCTTCGTCTTTCTCAACATATTATACATCAAAATGTAGCCACAGGCCTTGTGCTTCTCACGAGGGGACACTTTTGTCTCAGAGAGACACGGTCCTCCCTCCAGGGGACTTAATTGATAGGGAGCGCAGGATTCTGTCTCATCCGCGCCAATGCATTTTGACGAGTCATTTTCTCCCCGAAGCCCAAAAGTTCAGCCATTTGTTTCAAGTCCTCACGGGGAGACGGAACCTCGTGAGGACACAAAAACCACACCGCACGTCCTTCAACTTCTCCCGACGCCCACGGTGAAGGAATTTTTCACCCAAGTGTCACGGTTCTCCAACTATAAGCAGTTGTTCGGGACCTGCGTTTGTGCTTAAACCCCTTCTTCCCTCAGATAAGGTCTCATAGTCTCTGCCACCTGCAGCAGCTTGTCAATCAGGAGCCGGCTCCATGACATCACACAAGCTGCTCCAAATCTGCCTGGCAACACACACGGCTCCTCTGATTGGCTGGACCAGTAACATGATGGCTGACCACACAGTGCTCACACACACACAGTAGCTTAGGCACCATACTTTTCAATGCATTTTAATGCTGATGGCAATGACTCAGCATCAACACTTGTTAACATGCCAATTAGCATGCTACAAAGTTTGTTCAATTGAGCTGAAATTTGGAGGGTGGCCTCATGGGGGCACTGCGATCACGGCGTACTAGCTAATTAGCCACGGCGCTAAGATAGTTAGCTTAGCATCTCAGAATGTGATATAACTCCAGATTCCAGGTCAGCCACACCTGGGAGGTATCCTCTGCACTTTTCAGGCAAATCGCAGGTGTTAGCATTGCATGCTAGCAAGTTTGTTCAAATGAGCTGAAATTTGGAGGGTGTTCTCATGGTGGCGCTGCGATCAAGAATCACTAGCTAATGACATGGTTTCCATGTACCTTTGACCCCGCTGTGGGCTCACGAGTACAGTAGGGAGCCTCGCTTGGCAGCAGGGGGCGGCAGGTGGCAGGCACAATAAAATTTCCGCGGGAATTTTTTATTATTATTATTATTATTATTATTATTATTATTATCACAATTAGTTTTGTAAAGTATTAAGTGTCTGGTGTTGTATTCCAGGTAAAAGCTGAATTACGAAGATGTAACACTGACACCCACTGAGCAAATCTTGAAGGCGTCGTCTCAGTTCCTCCAGAAGGTCCTCAGGAACCAGAATGAACGTCTTTGTACGTCTTAGCTAAATGTTGCCTGGACGTCCTCATGGATCCGCGGTCCCTGAAGTGTCTCATCTGGACGTCTTCTCCACAGTTGGCAGTAGAAATGAGTCGTCCCACAGGAACCCTTCATCCTTTGGTTGGCTAAACCCTAACCCAAAACCCCTAACCCTAAACCCATAAACCCTAACCCCTATACCCTAAATCCTAAAACCTAACCCCTATACCCTAACCCCTAAAATCTAACACCTATGCCCTAGCCCCAAACCCTAACCCCTATGCCCTAACCCCTATACCCTAACCTCTATACCCGAACCCTAAATCCTAACCCTTCCTTCCGTCCCTCTTGTCTTCTTGCAGTTCTTCGTCCTCTGGAACTTTCTCCCACCGTCTCTGTGTCGCCGTTGTTCAGTGTCTTTTGAAGAGCCGGCTCCAGAACCTGCTCTTCTTCTTCTTCTGGACATAGAGCTCCTCCTCTAAGACCTTGTTGGCCTCCTCCAGCCACGTCTTCTCAGACTGGACCATCCTCTTCTCATCCAGCAGGATTTCGTGCTCAGTGTGGACGAGCTCCCTCTCAGTGACCAGGTTCTCCTTCTCATGCAGGACCGTCTCATACTGAGTCTGGAGGGTCTCTTTCTCATGTAGGACTGTCTCATGCTGAGTCTGGAGGGTCTCCTTCTCATGCAGGACTGCCTCATGCTGAGTCTGGAGGGTCTCCTTCTCATGCAGGACTGTCTCATGCTGAGTCTGGAGGGTCTCCTTCTCATGCAGGACTGCCTCATGCTGAGTCTGGAGGTTCTCCTTCTCATGTAGGACCGTCTCATACTGAGTCTGGAGGGTCTCCTTCTCTTGCACGACCGCCTCATGCTGAGTCTGGAGGGTCTCCTTCTCATGCAGGACCGCCTCATGCTGAGTCTGGAGGTTCTCCTTCTCATGTAGGACCGTCTCATACTGAGTCTGGAGGGTCTCCTTCTCTTGCAGGACCGCCTCATGCTGAGTCTGGAGGGTCTCCTTCTCATGCAGGACTGCCTCATGCTGAGTCTGGAGGGTCTCCTTCTCATGGAGGACCGCCTCATGCTGAGTCTGGAGGGTCTCCTTCTCTTGCAGGACCGCCTCATGCTGAGTCTGGAGGGTGTCCTTCTCATGCAGGACTGCCTCATGCTGAGTCTGGAGGTTCTCCTTCTCATGGAGGACCGCCTCATGCTGAGTCTGGAGGGTGTCCTTCTCATGTAGGACCGTCTCATGCTGAGTCTGGAGGTTCTCCTTCTCATGGAGGACCGCCTCCTGCTGAGTCTGGAGGGACTCCTTCTCATCCAGCAGGATTTCGTACTCAGCGTGGACCATCTCATTCACATTGACCAGGTTCTCCTTCTCATGCAGGACCGCCTTATACTGAGTCTGGAAGTTCTCCTTCTCATGCAGGACCGCCTCATACTGAGTCTGGAGGGTCTCCTTCTCATCCAGCAGGATTTCGTACTCAGCGTGGACGAACTCCTTCTCCTTCAGCAGCATGTCTTTCTGCTCCACCACCCGGTGGAGCTTCTCCTCCAGACCTCTGGGCTTCACCCACCACTTCTTCCACGCTTCTCTCTTTCTCTTCTTCTCTTCCTCCTCCTGTAAGACCTTGTTGGCCTCCGCCAGCCTCATGTTCTCAGCGTGGAGGTTCTCCTTCTCATACATCAATAAGTTCCACTGTGCGTAGAACTTCACCTTCTCATTCAGGACCGTCTCATACTGAGTCTGGAGGTTCTCCTTCTCATACGTCAGGAAGGTGCACTGTGCGTAGAACTTCACCTTCTCATGCAGGACCGCCTCATACTGAGTCTGGAGGGTCTCTTTCTCATGCAGGACCGTCTCATGCTGAGTCTGGAGGGTCTCCTCATGTAGGACTGCATCATACTGAGTCTGGAGGGTCTCCTTCTCATGCAGGACCGTCTCATGCTGAGTCTGGAGGGTCTCCTTCTCATGCAGGACCGTCTCATGCTGAGTCTGGAGGGTCTCCTTCTCATTCAGGACCGTCTCATACTGAGTCTGGAGGTTCTCCTTCTCATTCAGGACCGTCTCATACTGAGTCTGGAGGTTCTCCTTCTCATTCAAGACCGTCTCATACTGAGTCTGGAGGTTCTCCTTCTCATTCAGGACCGTCTCATACTGAGTCTGGAGGGTCACCTTCTCATTCAGGACCGCCTCATGCTGAGTCTGGAGGGTCTCCTTCTCATTCAGGACCGTCTCATACTGAGTCTGGAGGGTCTCCTTCTCCTTCAGCAGCCTGTCTCTCTCCTCCTCTTTCTGTCTTTTCACCTCGTTCAGCTCTTCAGAGCAGCGCTGGAACATTCCGGAGAGACTCTCCACTTTCTCCTGGAGTTCCGCCTTGTCTCCTTGACTGAAGACCGTCTCTGTCCTCTGAGCTGAGCAGGGTTCTGAAGACGCCTCCGTCTTCTTCCGTCTGTCTTCCTCCAACGCTTTAGCGACCATCTGGAGACTCACCAGTCTCTGGAGCTCCTCTCTCGTTTTCTGTATTTCCGGGCAGTTTGAAGTATTTTCCGGCTGGAATACTTCCTCGTCGGACTTCATGTGTTCTTTGACGCGACGCTTTACCATTGTGTTCTTGCGAGTAAGGCCAGGACAAGAACCAAAGAATTGTTTGAAACGTTCTCCTTCTCTGTGATTGTACCTTTGAGACAATCTCTAACTTTTTTTATCCGTAGAATCAAGCTATCACCGTTGTGGCTAATGTCGCAGCTCCTTGCTTGTCTTTGCAGCTTCACAGTTCAAGTGTGGAGATCCAAGCTGGCCTCTCCTTTATATAGACCTTGGGATGACATCATAGGGCAGATGGATCGTCTCACTTTCATCTTGAGTTGAAAGCCCTCAGATCAAAGTCACACCCAGTGATGTCATAGCCAGTAGTTGTGTTTACACGGCAACAGACAATGGCTCCTTTGATCTCCTCCATGAGGAGCCTCTCATCCGCTTTGCATGGGATTTTTTTCTGCGCAGTTTCTGGGGGATGCCGGTTACTGGTACTTCAGGTAACTAGTTACTGGTACTTCAGGTGACTAGTTACTGGTACTTCAGGTGACTAGTTACTGGTACTTCAGGCAACTAGTTGCTGGTACTTCAGGTGACTAGTTGCTGGTGCTTCAGGTGACTAGTTGCTGGTACTTCAGGTGACTAGTTGCTGGTGCTTCAGGTGACTAGTTACTGGTACTTCAGGTGACTAGTTGCTGGTACTTCAGGTAACTAGTTACTGGTACTTCAGGTAACTAGTTGCTGGTACTTCAGGTAACTAGTTGCTGGTGCTTCAGGTAACTAGTTACTGGTACTTCAGGTAACTAGTTACTGGTACTTCAGGTGACTAGTTACTGGTACTTCAGGTAACTAGTTACTGGTACTTCAGGTGACTAGTTACTGGTACTTCAGGTGACTACAAGCAGTCCCAGGTTGATCAGTTGTCACTGGGAGGCCGATGCAGGTCAACATCGGTCAGCCAATCAGAGGCGGCGGTTCACCTGAACTCTTGATTGGATCATAACTCCTGAATCCTCCTCCGATCATTTCAATCAGACTTTTCCAATCCGACCTCAGAGGATCGGCGGTGGGCCGGAGCAAAGCAGATTGATGGAGGAAGATGTTTTAATTTGAAATGCTGAGGAGCTTCATGGACGACAAACGTCTCTGGACACGTTGTGATTTCGACCTTTTTCCTTATTTCCTACCAGACGAACCAGACGGGACGTGTTTGGTGCTTCCAGTCCTTTAAACCCTCCATGTATGATCAAATATCATGTGTTGCCCACGTTGCTTTTCATCTGGTGTGTTGTTGTTTTGTTTTGTTAAGTTTTGTAGCTCCTGCATTACTGCAGTTAAAACCAGTATTTTCTGTCCAGATGAAAACACGCCCGATGTGGTGGACGGGTGAAGGCAGAAATGTTTCTGACGTGGGACTTCTTGTGGGACATGTGTCACAAATTTCCGCGGGAATTTTGTAGTTTATATTAACAATTTTATTTATATAACAATTTTAAGTTAACGGCGTTGGACCAACGTGTTTCACAATAAAATAAATAGGCATTAAAAAATACACAGGGAGAAATTCACACATTATAAAGTAGATCAAAGAAACGGGTCATAGAAATAAAAGAGTTCAAAGAAATAAAAAGACAAAGTGAGTCCTGGTGTGAAGGTTGTACTGCAGCTCTCCTCTGGGGGGCGGCAGAGAGCTCCAGGCCTGTACTGCAGCTCTCCTCTGGGGGGCAGCAGAGAGCTCCAGGCCTGTACTGCAGCTCTCCTCTGGGGGGCGGCAGAGAGCTCCAGGCCTGTACT
>NC_137655.1:985739-990739 GCF_963422515.1 Blennius ocellaris
ATAACAATCTAATATGGTGCTTTTATTTTGACAGTCACTGTAATAACAATCTAATATGGTGCTTTTATTTTGACAGTCACTGTAATAACAATCTAATATGGTGCTTTTATTTTGACAGTCACTGTAATAACAATCTAATATGGTGCTTTTATTTTGACAGTCACTGCAATAACAATCTAATATGGTGCTTTTATTTTGACAGTCACTGCAATAACAATCTAACATGGTGCTTTTATTTTGACAGTCACTGCAATAACAATCTAATATGGTGCTTTTATTTTGACAGTCACTGCAATAACAATCTAATATGGTGCTTTTATTTTGACAGTCACTGCAATAACAATCTAACATGGTGCTTTTATTTTGACAGTCACTGCAATAACAATCTAATATGGTGCTTTTATTCTGACAGTCACTGCAATAACAATCTAATATGGTGCTTTTATTTTGACAGTCTGCAATAACAATCTAATATGGTGCTTTTATTCTGACAGTCACTGCAATAACAATCTAATATGGTGCTTTTATTTTGACAGTCTGCAATAACAATCTAATATGGTGCTTTTATTCTGACAGTCACTGCAATAACAATCTAATATGGTGCTTTTATTTTGACAGTCTGCAATAACAATCTAATATGGTGCTTTTATTCTGACAGTCACTGCAATAACAATCTAATATGGTGCTTTTATTTTGACAGTCTGCAATAACAATCTAATATGGTGCTTTTATTTTGACAGTCTGCAATAACAATCTAATATGGTGCTTTTATTTTGACAGTCTGCAATAACAATCTAATATGGTACTTACAGTGAGACGAGCAGAAAAACATGTTTTATCTTATGAATGAAAAACTAAATCATCTTTTGTTCTTCCTGGATTTTGTGTGAAAAGAAAACATGAGTGTGAAGAAGTTGTGAGACGGTCGTGACTCGGTGAGCACCGTGAACGATGAGTCAGTGGCTGGAAGGAGGCCACACACACACACACACACCGTCTCAATGATTGGTCCAGCAGTCTCAATAGAACCACACGGTTCCACCGGCGGCGACACAGATGTGCGTTTTATGCAGCTGCACCAAGGTGAGGTTATTTATAGAGCCGCCGTCTCGGAGGGACTCAAACGACACGTCAGAGAAACACGTAAGAGAAACACGTAAGAGAAACACGTAAGACTCCCAAACAAAGCAAAGCAAACAGGAAGTGGTCGTCGTGGCGACGGATCATAAAACAGGAACCGAGTTTTGTTTGATAAGAAGGTTTCTGTCCCTCAGTGACTCTCTGAAGCGCCGGACGCCTCCATCCGCCAGTCACCCAGTCACACACTGAAGCTAGCTAGCTAGCTACAGGCTAGTTAGCATCAATCCGAGCTAACGGCGAACATGCTAGTGACGCTAACACGGTTCCACAAACAAATGTGGCGTCGGTGAAGGTTTGCGCTCTACCGAGTGTAGCTCTAGTTTTTCGTGGGAGTAAAGGACTGCTAGCTGTTGATATGCTATTGCTATGCTATCGCTATGCTGTCGCTATGCTGTCGCTATGCTGTCGCTATGCTGCCGCTATGCTGCCGCTATGTTGTCGCTCTGCTGCCGCTATTCTGTCGCTATGCTGTCGCTATGCTGTCGTTATGCTATCGCTATGCCATTGCTATGTCATTGCTATGCTGTCGCCATAATTTCCTTTTCCTTATTCTGACTAAACTTGTTAGCATCGATTTAGAGACTGGAGGCGCCACGACTTTATCTAACACATCAAAAAAAGTTCACTTCCTGCTGATTCATCTGTTTTTCAGCGGTAAGCGGTCCTAATGTTCTGGCTGACTGGCGCTTATTGCTCGTCCCGGCGGGTTAGCTAGCGCCGCAGGCTGTCATGGGAGTCAACAGGATGAAACCAGGTCTGATCACATGATGGTCTTCAATCTCTTCAGAATAAAATGAACAAAAGTACTAGTAGTAGTATTTCTTTGGGGAGAAAAAAATGCGAGGGAACCATCTGTCGCCACGGCGACCATCTGCTGCCAAGACGCTGGATGAAAGAACATGTGAACTGTCATGGGGACAAATTCCCTTCGAGTGAAGCTGTGAGTCACTGAGGCGAGTCAAAGCGTCAGGACGGTTTGGTGAGACGTCTGGACGCTCGTCCCCCGAGACAGGAAGAAGAACCGTCTGTCCTCAGAGACCGAGACGCTGCTGCTGCCACTTCTGGCAGAAAACATCCCCAATACTGGAGGTATTACAGTGGCTGTCAAAATAAAAGTACCAAGCTGGATTGTTGTTACAGTGGCTGTCAAAATAAAAGTACCAAGCTGGATTGTTGTTACGGTGACTGTCAAAATAAAAGTACCAAGTGGGATTGTTGTTACGGTGACTGTCAAAATAAAAGTACCAAGTGGGATTGTTGTTACGGTGACTGTCAAAATAAAAGTACCAAGTGGGATTGTTGTTACGGTGACTGTCAAAATAAAAGTACCAAGTGGGATTGTTGTTACGGTGACTGTCAAAATAAAAGTACCAAGTGGGATTGTTGTTACGGTGACTGTCAAAATAAAAGTACCAAGTGGGATTGTTGTTACGGTGACTGTCAAAATAAAAGTACCAAGTGGGATTGTTGTTACGGTGACTGTCAAAATAAAAGCACCAAGTGGGATTGTTGTTACGGTGACTGTCAAAATAAAAGTACCAAGTGGGATTGTTGTTACGGTGACTGTCAAAATAAAAGTACCAAGTGGGATTGTTGTTACGGTGACTACTATATATATCTATATATATAGGTGGGGGGAGGTAGGGAGATGAGGAGGTGGTGGTGGGGTGGTGGGGGGGGGGGGTGGAGGTGGGGAGATGAGGAGGTGGTGGTGGGGGGGAGGTGGGGAGGAGGAGGTGGGGAGATGAGGAGGAGGTGGTGGTGGGGAGGAGGAGGTGGGGAGATGAGGAGGTGGTGGTGGGGGGGAGGTGGGGAGGAGGAGGTGGGGAGATGAGGAGGAGGTGGTGGGGGGGAGGTGGGGAGGAGGAGGTGGGGAGATGAGGAGGTGGGGCGATAAGGAGGTGGTGGTGGGGGGTTGAGGAGGAGGTGGTGGTGGGGGGTGGTGGGGGGTGGAGGTGGGGAGATGAGGAGGAGGTGGTGGGGGGGTGGGGAGGAGGAGGTGGGGAGATGAGGAGGAGGTGGTGGGGGGGTGGGGAGGAGGAGGTGGTGGGGGGGTGGTGGGGGTGGTGGGTGATGAAGTGTGTCTGACGGAGGTGATGTGAGTTCACCATGAACGACGCTGACAAACACTTTGACAGGCTGAAGGAGACTGGAGGAAGACTGACACCCAGATTATAGAGCATCTTCCTCCTCTAACATCATATTATAGAGCATCTTCCTCCTCTAACATCATATTATAGAGCATCTTCCTCCTCTAACATCAGATTATAGTAAAAAAACAGAACTTGGACTCTTAAATATCAAATCATATGTGTAGGTTTTTAAAAACAATCTAAATTAGTCATGTTCAGCGACGACAGATTTTAAAATGTGTTTTACATCAAAACTTGTCGTCAACATTTATTAGCTTCAGTTTATTTTGCACATTTGAAACTAGCGACTCTACATCTACATCTTTGTGTTTCCAGTCGAGTCGATCGGAGCCACTTAATGACGAGTCAACAGTTACTGCTCTTTCTAAAAATATACACGATGTATCTTTGTCAGAAGAAGAAGAAGAAGGAGAAGAAGAAGGAGAAGAAGACAGAGTACCAGGTACTCCCCTGCTACTGGGTACTCTCCTGCTACCAGGTACTCTCTTGGTACCAGGTACTCCCCTGGTACCAGATACTCCCCAGGTACCAGGTACTCCCCTGCTACCAGGTACTCTCCTACTACCAGGTACTCCCCTGGTACTCCCCTACAGTCTCATCTAGTGAAAGTGTCTCTCGTCTGTGTATAAAATATGTTTGAATAATAAAAAAAGAAAAAACAATTCTCGACATGTCAGATCGTTTTCTCGCTCGTTTTTTCATCAATTATTCATTTATTCATTTCCATTTCTTGTAGCTCTTCCCTGAATGTGTGAACTGCAGGGAACTCCTCCGGTACCGTCCATTCCGCCGCTTTACCGCCGCGCAGAGGAGACGTGCTTTTCAGCGCCGGCGCGAACGTTACGTACGCGGTAGGAGCTAGGCGTGTCGACCGTCCCGTCAGAACCGGCCCAGAGAGGCTCCAACCCGGCAGAACCGGCCCAGAGAGGCTCCAACCCAGCAGAACCGGCCCAGAGGGGCTCCAACCCGGCAGAACCGGCCCAGAGAGGCTCCAACCCGGCAGAACCGGCGAGCAAACGGAAGAAAGTCGCAGAAAACGCTGGAGTTCTTTTAAGACGAAGCGCCGGGAGCCGAGCCGAGACGTCAGCGACGCTACGGTAAAGCTCTCCAACTAGCGTTAGCATCGTGTGGTAGATAGAGCTCGTCGTCGTGAGCGAGCCTCGTCATCCCCGGTTTCTTACCGTAGAGAATGGTCACCATGGAGACGGGCATGACCAGAATGCCCAGCAGCATGTCGGCCACGGCCAGCGACATCAGGAAGTAGTTGGTGGCGTTCTGCAGCTTCTTCTCCAGGGACACGGCCAGGATGACCAGGATGTTGCCCGTCACCGTGACGCCGATGACGGCCAGAATCAGCAGCGCCGCCCAGTTCTTGTCCCCGGGCGGCTCCGGAGGAGGACACGGCGCCGCTGCCGCCGCCGCCCCCTCCCCCCCGCCGCCGCCGCGGTGCGACCAGTTCCCCAGCGGCTGGCAGGACGGGACGGTGACGTTGGCGAGCCCGCCGGGAGCCCAGGGGCCGGGAGCCCAGGGGTCGGGCTCCGGCGGCGGCGCCGCCTTGGAGATCAACTCGGACACGTTGGCGCCGCGCAGGTTCATGGCGTCGACGCCGCGGTGTCGCCTCAGGACGCCCGCCCGGAAAAGGCGTCGGCGCGAATCGTGGCCTTGGCGGACTGGCTGGCGAAGACCATGAACGCTGCACCGCTTATC
>NC_137655.1:998239-1011355 GCF_963422515.1 Blennius ocellaris
GGACGATGATGTCATCGTCCTGCAGTGACTGAACACTGAGGACGATGATGTCATCGTCCTGCAGTGACTGAACACTGAGGACGATGATGACATCATCGACCTGCAGTGACTGAACACTGAGGACGATGATGTCATCGTCCTGCAGTGACTGAACACTGAGGACGATGATGTCATCGTCCTGCAGTGACTGAACACTGAGGACGATGATGTCATCATCATCCTGCAGTGACTGAACACTGAGGACGATGATGTCATCGTCCTGCTGTGACCTCATCAAACACAGAATAAAACCCAAACTGCCAACCACATATTTAATATATACGCATTACACACACACACACACACACACACACACACACACACACACACACACACACACACACACACACACACACACACACACACACACACACACACACACACACACACACACACACACACACACGAGGCCGTGGGAGGCGACAGAGCGGGACTCAAACCGTGAGACTCTGCACGGTGAGATAAGAAGGAGCGAGACATCGCTGCCTCAAGGACATGAACACACACACACACACACACACACACACACACACACACACACACACACACACACACACACACACACACACACACACACACACACACACACACACACACACACACACACACACACACACACACACACACAGTTTTAATGATTACATAACAGTAGAAAACCACTGCAGCTCTTTTTCCCCAGAAAACTGGTTTTCTGGGTCAAATTGAGAAAAAAACGTCTCTGCTGGTGTTTGTGTGCAGAACTGAATGTAATAGAACTGAATAGAATAGAACTGAATAGAATAGAACTGAATGTAATAGAACTGAATAGAATAGAACTGAATGTAATAGAACTGAATAGAATAGAACTGAATGTAATAGAACTGAATAGAATAGAACTGAATGTAATAGAACTGAATAGAATAGAACTGAATAGAATAGAACTGAATGTAATAGAACTGAATATAATAGAACTGAATGTAATAGAACTGAATATAATAGAACTGAATAGAATAGAACTGAATGTAATAGAACTGAATGTAATAGAACTGAATATAATAGAACTGAATGTAATAGAACTGAATATAATAGAACTGAATAGAATAGAATAGAATAGAATAGAATAGAATACAATAGAATAGAATACAATAGAATGGTATTTAGTTGTGTTTGAAATGTCAAAAACAGCACATTGCACCGCTACGTTTCTCCAAACTAGCTAAAGTTACTGACAAACAAGGATTTGTTTGATCAGTGACCTTTCACCAGTGTGAAGTACTGATACCGGTACTGATACCAGTACCGATACTGATACCAATACCGATATCCGTACTGATACCAGTACCGACACTGATACTGGTACCAGCACCGATACCAGTACCGGTACCAGTACTGATACCAATACTGGTACCAGTATTGGTACTGATATCGGTACTGGTATCGGTTCATCCCTAGTTCATCCTGACGTCCCTGCAGACTGAAACAAGCTGCAGGCATCAGGAGGCTTTAGCTGCTTCACACTGTGTGTGTGTGTGTGTGTGTGTGTGTGTGTGTGTGTGTGTGTGTGTGTGTGTGTGTGTGTGTGTGTGTGTGTGTGTGTGTGTGTGTGTGTGTGTGTGTGTGTGTGTGCGTGTGCAGTAAACTGTGTTTATATAAACCATATAATTTGAGCGTGTGGTCAAGTGCATTTCGATCGTCTGCTCCGTGTCGCCGTGGCATCCGGTTGCCACGGCGACAGCGGCTCCTGACTGACATTGATTGGCCGGCCAGACGCTGTCCGACGGGCAGGAAGCCGGCGGTAATTGGCCGCCACACGCAGGCTGGGGGGGAGGGGGGGGAGGAGGGAGGGGGAGGGGGGGGGGCTAGTGGCTGAAAGGTCAGAGCCTGCTGGGCTGCATGTCCATCACAGGGACTCCCAGTCTTCAGGACACCAGGATGCCGGGACGTCAGGACACCGGGACACCAGGACAACAAGACGACAAGACGCCAGAACGCCGGGACGCCACAACGTCAGGACACCAGGACGCCAGGACAACAAGACAACAAGACACCAGAACGCCGGGACGCCAGAACGTCAGGACGTCAGGACACCAGGACGCCGGGACGCCAGGACGCCAGGACACCAGGACATCAGGACACCAGGACGTCAGGACTCCAGGACGTCAGGACACCAGGACGCCGGGACGCCAGGACGCCAGGACATCAGGACACCAGAATGCCAGGATGTCAGGACACCAGGACGTCAGGACGTCAGGACGCCAGGACGTCAGGACACCAGGACGCCAGGACGTCAGGACAACAAGACACCAGAACGCCGGGACGCCAGAACGTCAGGACACCAGGACGCCGGGACGTCAGGACACCAGGACGTCAGGACACCAGAACACCAGGACGCCAGGACAACAAGACACCAGAACGCCGGGACGCCAGAACGTCAGGACACCAGGACGTCAGAACACCAGGACGTCAGAACACCAGGACGTCAGGACACCAGGACACCAGGACGCCAGGACAACAAGACACCAGAACGCCGGGACGCCAGAACGTCAGGACACCAGGACGCCGGGACGTCAGGACACCAGGACGCCGGGACGTCAGGACACCAGGTGGCGCCGTCGGGTCAGGGAATAAAAAAAAGCTGCTCCTTGTTGAGAACCGGTTCCTGGTGTTTGCAACCGTTTGGAATCGTGGACCTGATCCAGAGGAGAACCTGGACCTGGTCCAGAGGAGAACCTGGACCTGATCAGGAGGAGAACCTGGACCTGATCCAGAGGAGAACCTGGACCTGATCAGGAGGAGAACCTGGACCTGATCAGGAGGAGAACCTGGACCCGATCCAGAGGAGAACCTGGTCCAGCAGCAGCCTGAGCAGCGTCGCCCCCTGCTGGTGACCCTGCAGGTCTCATTTCCACATGAGGGTCTACAGAGAATCAATAAGGAACCGAATCAGAACATCAGTTCCCATCGCCGCCGCCTCCTTGACCGACGTACGACCAAACAACCAACCGACGTACGACCAAACAACCAACCGACGTACGACCAAACAACCAACCGACGTACGACCAAACAACCAACCGACGTACGACCAAACAACCAACCGACGTACGACCAAACAACCAACCGACGTACGACCAAACAACCAACCGACGTACGACCAAACAACCAACCGACGTACGACCAAACAACCAACCGACGACCAAACAACCAACCGACGTACGACCAAACAACCAACCGACGACCAAACAACCAACCGACGTACGATCAAACAACCAACCGACGTACGACCAAACAACCAACCGACGTACGATCAAACAACCAACCGACGTACGACCAAACAACCAACCGACGTACGATCAAACAACCAACCGACGTACGACCAAACAACCAACCGACGACCAAACAACCAACCGACGTACGACCAAACAACCAACCGACGACCAAACAACCAACCGACGACCAAACAACCAACCGACGTACGACCAAACAACCAACCGACGACCAAACAACCAACCGACGTACGACCAAACAACCAACCGACGTACGACCAAACAACCAACCGACGTACGACCAAACAACCAACCGACGTGCGACCAAACAACCAACCGACGTACGACCAAACAACCAACCGACGACCAAACAACCAACCGACTGACTGAAGAGCAACCAATATTATTGGCAAACGTACGAACAACTGACAGAACAATCAACCGATGTAGGACGTGTTTAACCACCGGCTGCTTCACGAGGGGGCGGAGCTCCAGCATTTAACCACCGGCTGTGTCATGAGGGGGCGGAGCTCCAGCGTTTAACCACCGGCTGCTTCACGAGGGGGCGGAGCTCCAGCATTTAACCACCGGCTGTGTCATGAGGGGGCGGAGCTCCAGCATTTAACCACCGGCTGTGTCATGAGGGGGCGGAGCTCCAGCATTTAACCACCGGCTGCTTCACGAGGGGGCGGAGCTCCAGCATGTAACCACCGGCTGTGTCAGGAGGGGGCGGAGCTCTAGCAGAGCGTCACTGTGACGTCATCCCAGCCCTTCGCCTGCCGGTGGTTGTAATGTTGTGGCTCGTCGCCTCCACAGAAACTCGCCCAGGTTTTCTAACGCACGGCGGTTTGTCGTCGCCTCATGCTCCTGACCTCCGCTCGTCCCCGCGGCTCCCGCTGCTAAGGCGATAGCGTGTTATTCGATTAGCATGTAATCAGCTCAGCGTGTCATTACCCACGCTGCACTGCTCCCCGGGCGCCGCCACATCCGCCTCCGCTCCCACGTCTCCACAGGGATTATCGTCCTCATCTGCTCCGGCCTGCAGGGCGGCGCCCCAGAGCATGCTGGGAAACCAGGACCTTCCAGGGGCTTTGAGGTTGAAGGTTCGAAAACTCATCTTGTGCTTCTTTTCTCCTTTTGTGACGATTCCTGTAAATATTGTTTTCTTATTATTATTTCCTAATCGTATGAACTTAGTATTATTATCATTATCGTTATCATTAATAATAATAATGATAATGATAATAATATTTTGTAAATAATATTATATAATATATATATGATAATAATTATAACAATAAGAAGAATTTGAATATTATTATTATTGTCATCATCATCACATAATAATAATAATAATTATTATTATTGTTATCATTAACAATACTACTACTACTACTACTACTACTACTACTAATAATAATAATAATGATAATAATAATATAATAATATTTTAAAAATAATAATATAAAATATATTTATAACAATAAGAAGAATAAACATATTACTATTATTACTGAGTTGTTTTTCACTGTGTTCTTCAGTTCAAGTGAAAAATATGAACAATAATAATGATAATTATTATTATCATCCTCATCATCATCATTATTAATATTATTATTATTATTATTAGTATGATTATTATTATTATTAATGATAATAATAATCGTATTTTAAAATAATAATATATAATATATTTATCATCATAAATATAACAATAAGAAGAATACGAATATTATTATTATTATTATTATTATTATTACTGAGTTGTGTTTTTTTCACCTTTTTTTGGCTCTTTGATGATTTATTTCCTTTCATGTATCTGTTCCTGGTGTTCCAGACCAGACAGTGCTTCCTGCTCCGTTCTGTCGAGTCTCGTTAGAAACGTTGAGGCTTCAGGTGATCAGAGGACAAATTGATCATCACACAGCCAATTAGAAACTCATTAATCAAATCTGCATTTAAATGAGCAAATTATAAAGATCACATGTCACATCCAGGGATTAATTCCTCGTTAGGATTCAGACCAAACGACTTTTGTTTGTCGTTTAAAACCTGTAAACAGTTTATTAGTATTCAGATGAAACCAGATTATATAACACATCCTGTGAGAGATTCTTTAATTTGAATATTAAAATAACTGATTGAGAAGAGTTGAAAGAATTGATCATGTTTGTAGAGGCGACCTCATGAGAACCTTAAAGAAACAGCTTCTTCTTTTCACCACAGAAGATTCCGACGTTGTAAAACAGAAAATATCTGATGAAAGAAAAGCAGATTATTCTGTAAATTATAATTTGTAACAAGTCGTGGAAACTGCGAAACTGTGAGAGCATCTGTTTCTTTGTTAATCCAGATTATAGAGCATCTTCCTCCTCTAATCCAGATTATAGAGCATCTTCCTCCTCTAACATCAGATTATAGAGCATATTCCCCCTCTAACACCTTCTTCTACATTTTCCTGAACTATTGAGGACAGAAGATGAAAGGACAGTGTAAACCTTGGTAAGGTCGCCCTCTGGTGGCTGCACCTTGTAAAACCTTGTTCTTCTCCTCTGATATCAACAGTTTGTTTTTAAATATTCTTGGATCTTTTGACTCTAAACACACATCAGTCTGTTAAAAGTTTTTAAAAAAAAATACAATATTGTGATTTTATTAGAAGATAAAGTCACTTAAGTAATAAAAACAATACATTTTAGGGTTTATATATATATTTTAAACCCTTTTCTAATAAAAACTTGAACATTTTAGCAATGTGTTTTCTAAATTTCTTAATCTTATTCAATTTGAACTTCAAATTGTATAAATGTATTTCTCCCAGATTGCTTATTAATTATGTTAATGATGCAGTAATCAGAAAAGTAATTTATTTATTTATGAAGCTGTTATGTGAAGTTTTAGTGAGATTAAAATTAAAAAAATTTTTTTTTTCTATATTTTCAAAAATAAGTTCTCTTTTAATTGACGATATATCAAAAGGTTGTTTTTTTTAAATAAACAACAGCGCCCTCTCGTGTCTCAACACTGACATCACGTCTCGAACGTGACGCCTCCCGAAGGGGCGTTTCCCGTGACGTCATCACGCCGCGCCTGACGCTCCTGGACTCTGAACGCTTCGCTGCACCGGCGGGGAAAGTTGGTCGAACAGAGCGAATAAAACGTCACATTTCCAGACAAACACCCGGAATTTAACAGGTTTGTCTTGTAAATTACGTGTTTTATTGTCTAATTTATTCACTCCTGTCGACGAAGTGTCCTGCACGGCTGCTCGGGTAGCAGATGCTAACTCGCTAATCGCTGCATGTTGGAACCAAACCCTGTTGACGTTTGGACTATTTTTTAACATTTCTACTGCATAAAACGTAAAAGCAGCAACATACAGATTATACGAAGCACGGATTGTGTTCGTCAGGGTGTTGGATGTAATTCGGCTTCCGAGTCGGTGCGTGTTTTTGGACGAAGATTGAATTATAAGAAGTTCAGTGACTGAACTGCTGCGAAATCTCTGTGCATGAAGTTTGGCAGGTTGTGTGGAAACTGCAGGGAGAAGTGCGTTGTGTCGTCACTGGGGTTATTATTAGTCTTTCTACATGTTCGAGGGGCTGCAGGGCGGAACTGTGGACCTTCACTGTCCTGGAATCGTAGTATTGGTTTAATAAATAGAATATAATGGGATAATAGAACACAGGAGAAACTTGACGAGTCTCCCTGTGGAGATCAGAGGAAGTACAAGCTGGTTCAGAGGTTCAGTGTGTGTGTGTGTGTGTGTGTGTGTGTGTGTGTGTGTGTGTGTGTGTGTGTGTGTGTGTGTGTGTTTGCAGGTCAGAGATGGCTCTCACACTGGTTTCTTCCAACAAATGCGCCGGCGGCTTCCAGAAGGTCTTTGAACATGACAGGTGAGACAGACACACACACACACACACACACACACACACACACACACACACGTACGTTAGTAAATCAGTAACTTCAGTGTGTAGTTCAGTAAACGCCGTCTTCGCCTCCTCAGGACTTCGAACCACGTCTGACGTGAAAACACTGTTTAATTTCTCCCCGTTTCCATGGAGACCGAGTCCCAGAGCTTTCAAAAAGTTGTGTTTTCAGTGACAGCGAGTAGCGTTGTCGTGGAAACGGACTTATGTTGTGTTCTGTTATATATATATATATATTTTTTTTTTTTTTTATTTCAATTTCTTTGCAGAATTCGTCCCGATTTTAAATCTCTTGGTTCTCATTGTGAACACTTTGTTCATTGTCACTTTGGATTCGTTCTTTAAAACAACAAGAGTTCAGACGACTTAACAGATGTTTTTCATGTCTTGGTCAGATTTTTGTAATAATCTCCGTCCACCGTTTGTCTTTAGTTTCCTTCTTTAAGTCTCATTGAAACGTCTTTGTTTGTAGATCTTCAGGCCGTCCTGACGTCGTCCTTCACGTCTTGACAGTCGTTTCCTCTCTTCAGGCTAACGAGTGTTTCCTCTCTTCAGGCTAACGAGTGTTTCCTCTCTTCAGGCTAACGAGTGTTTCCTCTCTGCAGGCTAACGAGTGTTTCCTCTCTTCAGGCTAACGAGTGTTTCCTCTCTTCAGGCTAACGAGTGTTTCCTCTCTTCAGGCTAACGAGTGTTTCCTCTCTGCAGGCTAACGAGTGTTTCCTCTCTTCAGGCTAACGAGTGTTTCCTCTCTTCAGGCTAACGAGTGTTTCCTCTCTTCAGGCTAACGAGTGTTTCCTCTCTTCAGGCTAACGAGTGTTTCCTCTCTTCAGGCTAACGAGTGTTTCCTCTCTGCAGGCTAACGAGTGTTTCCTCTCTTCAGGCTAACGAGTGTTTCCTCTCTTCAGGCTAACGAGTGTTTCCTCTCTTCAGGCTAACGAGTGTTTCCTCTCTTCAGGCTAACGAGTGTTTCCTCTCTGCAGCTCCGAGCTGAAGTGTAAAATGAAGTTTGCAGTTTATCTTCCTCCGAAGGCAGAAACAGACAAATGTCCCGTGATGTACTGGCTGTCTGGTGAGTAGAGACACTGACCCCCCCCCCCCCCGGTGGGCGAGGGGCGGTACTGCGGCCACTGAGCCAGTGGGTCTCTGTGTCTGCAGGTCTGACCTGCACCGAGCAGAACTTCATCACCAAGGCTGGCAGCCAGCAGGGGGCGGCGGAGCACGGCCTGATCCTGGTGGCGCCGGACACCAGCCCCCGTAACACACACACACACACACACACACACTCGCACTCGCACACACACACACACTCACACTCACACACGTTCACACACACACTCACACTCACACTCACACACACTCACGTTCACACACACACTCACACTCACACACTCACACACTCACACACACACACACACACACACACACACACACACGTTCACACACACACACTCACACTCACACACACTCACACTCACACACGTTCACACACACACTCACACTCACACACACACACACTCACACACTCACACACACACACTCACACACACTCACACACTCACACACACACACACACACACACACACACACACACACACACACACACACACACACTCACACACACTCACACACACTCACCTGGCGCCGTGTCGTTCCCAGGCGGTTGTAACATCGACGGCGAGGACGACAGTTGGGACTTCGGCACCGGCGCCGGGTTCTACGTCGACGCCACCCAGGAGCCCTGGAAGACCAACTACCGGATGTATTCCTACGTCACCCAGGAGGTAGGCTGGCCCCTCCCCCTCCCCCACTGGCTCCTCCCCCTCTCCCACGCCACCACTGACTCCCCCCCCCCCCCCCCCCCCCCTCTCGCAGCTCCCCAAACTCATCAACGCCAACTTCCCCGCCGACCCCGAGCGGATGTCGGTGAGCGGCCACTCCATGGGGGGCCACGGGGCCCTGGTCTGCGCCCTGAGGAACCCCGGCAAGTACAAGGTAGGAACCCGGTCCCAGCAGGCAAGGCGGCGGGGACGCAGTTTACCGTTACTCTCCACGCAGTGAATCCCAACGCTGTTGTTGCCCCGGTGCAGGCGGTGTCTGCGTTTGCCCCCATCTGTAACCCCCTGCAGTGCCCCTGGGGGCAGAAGGCCTTCGCCGGGTATCTGGGTCCGGACCGGTCCAGCTGGGAGGTGAGTCCAGCGGGGGGAGGGGAGGGGTGTGACCTGTGGCCTCTTCCTCACCCTCCTCACCCTCCTCCTCCTCCTCCTCCTCCTCCAGGCGTACGACGCCACGGTCCTGGCGGCGTCGTACTCCGGCCCGCCGCTGGACCTGCTGATCGATCAGGGCCGAGACGACCAGTTCCTGTCGGCCAGTCAGCTGCTGCCCGACAACCTGATCTCCGTTTGCTCCGAGCGCAAGATTCCCGTCGTCTTCAGGCTGCAGCCGGTCAGAGCGCCACGCTAGTGCTAGTAGCATTTAGCCACGCTAGTACTAGTTGCATCCAGCCACACTAGTGCTAGTTGCATTCAGCTATGCTAGTAGCATTGAGCCACACTAGTACTAGTTGCATCCAGCCATGCTAGTGCTAGTAGCATTGAGCCACACTAGTTCTAGTAGCGTTTAGACACGCTAGTGGTAGTAGCATTGAGCCACGCTATTGCTAGTTGCATTTAGCCACGCTAGTGGTAGTAGCATTGAGCCACACTAGTTCTAGTAGCGTTTAGCCACGCTAGTGGTAGTAGCATTTAGCCACGCTAGTGGTAGTAGCATTGAGCCACGCTAGTTCTAGTAGCATTTAGCCACGCTAGTGCTCGTGGCAGGGGTCCTTTAGCTACGCTATGCTACAAGCTTCATGCTAAGTGATAAAAGATAAAATCCATATAAAGGGATAAGAAGTTGTGCTAGCGGGATGCTACGTAGAGCTAGCATAGCAGGGTGTCAGATCAATGCTAACCTGTGCTAACAGAAGGCGTAGCGTCCAGAAGTGCGACTGACGGAGTTTGTTTGCTCGCAGGGCTACGACCACAGCTACTTCTTCATCTACTCCTTCATCAACGACCACATCAAACATCACGCCAAGTTCCTGAACGCCTGAGAACCGCCGCACTTCCTGCTTCCTGCCCGGGCCTTCAGCGGGACTGTCACAATAAAAGCCTTGACGTAGAATACTGTTTGTGTTTCTTGACACTTTGGAATGTTTTTCAACTCGACGGTCAGAAACGCAAAGTGAAAAAATATCCAAACGTTTATTTAACATGCAATTTAAATCATTTTAAGTATTTTCAAAGTATTTCATTTAGGATGGTTGCAACTAATTAATTTCCAAAATCAATTTCAGCAAATTACATTTTAACGTACTATTTGACTCATTATTTTAATCAGAAAGCCTTTAAGTTTTTATAATTATTGAACAAGACAAATAGAAATACTGAACTTAATGGTGATTTTACTGACATTTTTCATAATAAAAGGGCAAAGTTAACATTTCGAAGACACTAAAATACTTTAGTTAAATTCCACTTTATTTTGAAAGTTTATTTTCTTGTTAATTGTGAAAACATTTCCATGAAACAACAAAGAAAGAAAAGTAAATTAGATAAGAGTAAAATAATAATAGGAGTGTAAATAGATAAGAGTAAATTATAATAAGAGTTTGATCTGAAGTCAAAACCTGAACTATTTTATTTAATTACATTTATGTCATTTAACACTTTTCACATCAATTCTGCACCAATTGAGACGAAGGAGATTTTATTTTTAAGGAGCAAAAAACCCCCAAAAACTAAAGAACAATACATAAAAAAAATAGACATTTAACTCCAGCTTTTTTATTTATAAAAGTTAATAGTAGAATATATTCGGGGGGAAAAAACTTGTATTTTGATGATTTTAAATATATATTTAAGAAAGGATTTTGCATTATAAAGACCACGTTTAGTGAAAATTTTAAATTAGCAAAATAATTTTAATGAGCATATATGTGTGTGTGTGTGTGTGTGTGTGTGAGAGAGAGAGGTGGTGGTGAAGAAAGACGGGTGGAGGCGGGGCTGAAGGTGGAGTTTTACTGAGAAAGTCTGTACAAGTTATTTATTCACAGCAGCAGTTTAAGGCGACGTCACAGAGAAACTTCATGCATCAGAGCGGCTGAACAGGAAAAACCCAGACCGCCAAAATAAAGCTCCGCTCCCGCTCAGAGAAACGTACAAAACCTTCTATACAAGACATTAAAAAAAATAAGTCACATTAAGAAGAAGGAGGAGGAGAAGAAGGAGGAGGAGGAGGAGAAGAAGGAGAAGATGAAGGAGGAGGAGAAGGAGGAGGAGAAGAAGGAGGAGGAGGAGGAGAAGAAGAAGAAGATGAAGAAGGAGAAGAAGGAGGAGGAGAAGAAGGAGGAGAAGAAGAAGGAGAAGGAGGAGAAGTAGGAGAAGAAGGAGGAGAAGATGAAGATGAAGAAGGAGGAGAAGAAGTAGGAGAAGAAGGAAAAGGAGGAGAAGAAGGAGAAGATGAAGGAGGAGGAGAAGGAGGAGGAGAAGAAGTAGGAGAAGAAGGAAAAGGAGGAGAAGAAGGAGAAGATGAAGGAGGAGAAGGAGGAGGAGAAGAAGAAGATGAAGAAGGAGAAGGAGGAGGAGAAGGAGAAGGAGGAGGAGAAGAAGGAGAAGATGAAGGAGGAGGAGAAGGAGGAGGAGAAGAAGAAGATGAAGAAGGAGAAGAAGGAGGAGGAGAAGAAGGAGGAGAAGATGAAGATGAAGAAGGAGGAGAAGAAGTAGGAGAAGAAGGAAAAGGAGGAGAAGTAGGAGAAGAAGGAGGAGAAGATGAAGATGAAGAAGGAGGAGAAGAAGTAGGAGAAGAAGGAAAAGGAGGAGAAGGAGAAGGAGGAGAAGAAGGAGGAGGAGGAGAAGGAGGAGAAGAAGAAGGAGAAGGAGGAGGAGAAGACAGAGGAGGAGGAGAAGAAGAAGGAGGAGGAGAAGAAGAAGGAGAAGGAGGAGAAGAAGGAGGAGGAGAAGGAGGAGGAGAAGACAGAGGAGGAGGAGGAGGAGGAGAAGAAGGAGGAGGAGAAGGAGGAGGAGAAGACAGAGGAGGAGGAGGAGGAGGAGAAGAAGCTGCTTCAGGTTCAGCAGGAAAAACAAAGTTCTTTTCCTTCAGTTGCCAAAACAAAGTTGATAAATAAAAGTTAAAATAAAAGTTTAAAGTGCAGATTCTGTCTGAAAGTCACTTTTACTTTTTATTGCTTTTCTCTGAAAACAAGAAGAAAAAACGCTCCCTTTGTTTAATCTCACGCTTCTGATCACCACTTCCTGTTTGGACTCAATAAATAAAAGATTCTGGAAGAACTGCGGCTCACGGTGCGTTCAGGGAACTCTAGAAATACCACGTGACGGAGGAGATACGCTAGGCTAACGACTTTAGCAATCGTCGCTTTAACTGAAGTTCTTTAACTTTGACAAATTCACAATATTTCTAAATTTGACGAAGCTCGGGAAGAAACTTTAGGAAATACAGTTTTTTGTAGCTAAATATAAATACGCTCAACCAATAACTGCGGCTAACTTCGTTAGCAAAGAGGGGACATAACGCTATGCTAACAAAGCTGCTAACACAGCGGAAGGAAAGTGTTAATATCTCATTATGCAAAGCTAACGGCTGGCGCTAACAGCAATAACATTTATTTCTTGTCGGCTTCAGTTCGCAAATTTCCAATAAATCAAAGTAAAAGTGTTGCTTTATTTGTGTACGTGACGTTAGCGGAGTTTCATAACTATGTATGCTAAGCTAATGACTTTAGCGTCAATCAGGTTTATTAGTTTCAATGTATGCTAAGCTGATGACGCTAACCATCGTCGCTTAGCTTCCATCAAAAAGCTTCCAAATGTTTTGCACGACTTCAAAGTCGACAAAACGAAGCTGGG
>NC_137655.1:1011555-1026555 GCF_963422515.1 Blennius ocellaris
CGGAGGTCAAAGGTCAGAGTGAGAGCGGTGTGCGAGGATGAGGATGAGGAAGGGTGGTGGGGGGGGGGCAGTGATACCACTGAGGGGAGGGGGAGGTAAAGCCCCCTTGACTCCGCCCCCCCAGTGAGCGGCACCGCCAGGCAGAGAGGTGAGGTGGCTGATGGGAGAGACGGTGCAGCAGGCTAGCACGTTAGCACAAAAGCGGCTAGCGCACGAGCACAGGAGCTGCTAGCGTGCTAGCACTGAAGCTGCTAACACATTAGCACAGAAGCCGCTAACACATTAGCACTGAAGCTGCTAACACATTAGCACTGAAGCCGCTAACACATTAGCACTGAAGCGGCTATTGGGTTAGCGCGGCGAAGCGTCAAGGAGGTGCTCAGGCTACGGTTAGCATCGTCCACGCAGGCAGCTGGAGGCAGTTAGCAGTTAGCAGTTAGCAAGCAGCGGCGAAGTCAAGCAGCTCAGAATCAGAGGAAACTTGGATAAAAGCAAAACGCCAACAAACGGCTAACAGGCTAGCAATGTTCCGATGTGTCGCAGACGTGTTTTATGGTCAATAGAAATACATTTTTTTTTTTAAAGGATATATTTTAAAATTTGTGAAAAAAAAGAAAGAAAAGGTTTTTCAAAGTAAAACTTTTCCTAATTATTTCTAACAGGTGATTTACATGTGGTCACTTTGTTTTATTGTTTCGTCACAAACAGACAATTGTTGTATTTTCACTTCTTTATTCTCAAATTCTTCGTCTTCAGGTTCTTTCGTCATTTGCATTTTGTAACTTTGTTTATATTTTGAAATGTTTTCTTCTTAAAACTGTTGTTTCTTCAAACAACAGCGCCACCTCGCAGCCCAACAAGATAAGTGCATAACCTTCAGTGTTTCTGACGTTTCCGTGGAAACGGACACAATCTGAAGAACGTTGCCATGTGAAGCGTTGCCGTGGAAACGAGACTTAAACGTGTGTTTTGACCTTTAATGTTTTGTTTTTATCATTTCTTCTCAGAATAAAGTCCTGGAGGGGAAAAGGCCGCCCCCCCCAGACCCCCCCCCCCCCCCCCCGGCCTGTCAGACCCCCCCCCCCTGGCCCCCCTCACAATGAGAACCTCGTCCCAGCGAGACCCAGCTGGACCCGGAGCCACATGTTGACCACAGCTGTTTGAGGCGCAGCCAGCGGGGGAGGGGGGGCGATGGAAGTGGGGGGGGGGGGGAGGTGGGGGGGTCTCTATGTAGAACTGGGGGTGACCTGAGCCATACTGAGATTAGATCAGATTACAGGAAGTGGAGCTGAAGAGGTTTTCCAGGTTGAGCAGACTGGGTGTGTCCCCCCCCCCCCCCCGCCTCCCTCCTCCTCCCCGGTTCAGACAGAGACCCCCCCCCCCCCACCCCCCCTGGACCAGGACGGCGGGGACGCCTTACCTCGGCCACGCCCAGCTTCCTGCAGGCGTCCAGGAAGTTCTCCACGTTCCTCCGACACTTGGCCATGCTGAGTTTAGGCTGCGGGACAGGAGGACACGCTTCAGAGACATGGTCCTGACCGGGGGGGGACGGGGACGGGGGGGGGGGGGGGCTTACCACAGCGGGCGAGGGGACGTGGATGCTGACCACGGAGCGAGGCCGGATGTGATTGGCCAGGTGACAGAGGACAACGCCGTCCATCAGGGACGAGCCCAGGTCTTCAGGAAGGACGACCTTCAGTCTGCTCTCGATGCTCTGAGACAGAGGACACAGGGGACAGAGGGGACACAGAGGGGAGACAGAGGACACAGGGGACAGAGGGGACACAGAGGGGAGACAGAGGACACAGGGGAGACATAGGACACAGGGGACAGAGGGGAGACAGAGGACAGACAACACAGAAAAGAGATAGATGTGAGATGAATTCCTCCCTCCTTCCTTCCTTCACTCTCTCCCTCCCTACTCCCTCCCCCTCCCTCTCTCCTTCCTTCCCTCTCTGCCTCCCCCTCTCTCCTTCCTTCCCTCCCTCCTCCCCCCTCCTCCCTCCCTCCTTCCCTCTCTCCCTCCCTCCTCCCCCCCCTCCCTCCCTCCCACCTCCTCCCCCCCTCCTCCCTCCAGTGGTCCTCACGTCTCGGAGCTGTTCCCTCAGCTCCAGCTCCTCCCTCAGCTGCTCCATCTTCCTCCTCATGGTGAACTGAGGGTCGACTGACTCCAGACTCTTGTGGCTCCGCAGGAACACTGGGGGAGGAGGAGGGGGAGGAGGAGGAGGAGGAGGGGGAGGGGGGGGGGAGGAGGAGGAGGAGGAGGAGGAGGAGGAGGAGGAGGAGGAGGAGGAGGAGGAGGAGGAGGAGGAGGAGGAGGAGGAGGAGGAGGAGGAGGAGGGGGAAGAGGAGGAGGAGGAGGAGGAGGGGGGAGGAGGAAGAGGAGGAGGAGGAAGAGGAGGAGGAGGAGGGGGGAGGAGGAGGAGGAGGGGGAAGAGGAGGAGGAGGAGGAGGAGGGGGGAGGAGGAAGAGGAGGAGGAGGAGGGGGAGGAGGAGGAGGAAGAGGAGGAGGAGGAGGAGGAGGAGGAGGAGGAGGGGGGGAGGAGGGGGGGAGGAGGAGGAGGTGGAAGAGGAGGAGGAGGGGGGGAGGAGGAGGAGGTGGAAGAGGAGGAGGAGGAGGAGGAGGAGGAGGGGGGAAGAGGAGGAAGAGGAAGAGGAGGAGGAGGAGGAGGAGGAGGAGGAGGAGGAGGGGGGGGAGGAGGGGGGGGAGGAGGGAGGAGGAGGAGGAGGAGGAAGAGGAAGAGGAAGAGGAGGAGGAGGGGGGTAGAAGGAGGAGGAGGAGGAGGAGGAGGAGAGGATCAATCATCATGTCTTCAAAACAGTGGAGGACGAATCAGAAACTAAATAATTATAATTATTAACTTCTTAAATAGGAAAGTTTGATATGTGAGACTCACACACACACACACACACACACACACACACACACACACACACACACACACACACACGGTGATGATTGGTTGGTAATGAGGTCATGAGCGGTGATGATGAGGTGTGATGTCACTCAGCCGGAGGCCTGAACCCGTTACAGACCATTAGTCACACACACACACACACACACACACACACACACACACACACACACACACACACACACACACACACACACACACACACACAGGTTTACGCGACACTCTCAGCGTAGCGTTTGGGAGTTCGTTTCCATGACAACGGTGCTCGGAGACACCGAATCGTCAGCGGCTCCCAATCTGGAACCTTTTGAAAACGTTGACTCCGTCGCCATGGAAACCAGCAGCCTCTTCCTCAGCAGCGCCCCCCAGTGGCCCGACAGGAAACTGCATGAAGAACCTCCCTACACGACCTGCTGATGTAACTAAGTATTAGCAACTGTAATCCAGTACTTTTTTGTGTAACTTGCAAAAAAAACAACCCAAAAATAGACTGTTCATAACTGCACTTTTTTCAGTGTCGTTTCTAAAACGATGTCAATATGATGAGTCATGGAAAGTAAAAGTTCAAACTGAGGAATCAAAGTGAAGTTCTGACTTTTGTTTCAACGTCGCTGCTGCATAACTCTGCCTTTTATAGACACACACACACACACACACACACACACACACACACACACACACACACACACACACACACACACACACACACACACACACACACACACACACACACACACACACACACACACACACACACACACACACACACACACACACACACACACACACACACAGAGGAAGTACGACATGTTACCTAACACAATGAAAACACAGGAGCTAAAAATAGAAACAAGTTGAACACTGACAATCCAGAGGTTTTATACACACCGACGTGTTTCTGCTATATTCTGGGACAACGTGTCCTTTTAATACAACCTCTACATTATAGAGCATCTTCCTCCTCTAATCCAGATTCTAGAGCCTCTTCCTCCTCTAATCCAGATTATAGAGCATCTTCCTCCTCTAACACCAGATTATAGAGCTCTTCCTCCTCTAATCCAGATTATAGAGCATCTTCCTCCTCTAACACCAGATTATAGAGCATCTTCCTCCTCTAATCCAGATTATAGAGCATCTTCCTCCTCTAACACCAGATTATAGAGCCTCTTCCTCCTCTAATCCAGATTATAGAGCCTCTTCCTCCTCTAATCCAGATTATAGAGCATCTTCCTCCTCTAACACCAGATTATAGAGCATCTTCCTCCTCTAACACCATTTTATAGAGCCTCTTCCTCCTCTAGTCCAGATTATAGAGCCTCTTCCTCCTCTAATCCAGATTATAGAGCATCTTCCTCCTCTAACACCAGATTATAGAGCATCTTCCTCCTCTAATCCAGATTATAGAGCATCTTCCTCCTCTAACACCAGATTATAGAGCACCTTCCTCCTCTAACACCAGATTATAGAGCATCGTCCTCCTCTAACAGCAGATTATAGAGCAGCTTCCTCCTCTAACACCAGATTATAGAGCATCTTCCTCCTCTGACACCAGATTATAGAGCATCTTCCTCCTCTGACACCAGATTATAGAGCATCTTCCTCCTCTAATCCAGATTATAGAGCCTCTTCCTCCTCTAATCCAGATTATTACAGTTCTAACAACAGCGCCCCCTCTTGGCGACACGCCAGCGACGTCGTCTTCAGTTTTCCTGCCGTTTTAACGGAAGCGTTGCCATGGAAACTAAAAAGAAGCATCGCTCTCCGGTACACTTCCTGTCAGAACCGCAGCAGAGATCCTGGAGGGAAACACGGGGGTCCAGGCCCAGACCCAGACCCAGATCCAGGCCCAGGCCCAGACCCAGGCCAGACCCAGACCCAGGCCCAGACCCAGACCCAGACCCAGACCCAGACCCAGACCCTCCTCCAGGCTCCACCTGAAGGAACCCGCCGGCCGCGGCTCAGCGAGAAAAGAGGCGGGACCTACCGCGGCTGTGCACGCCTCCATCGTCACGGCTACGGGGCGTGTCCCTACGGAGGGGCGGGGCCTGTGGAGGAGGGAGGAGGCGAGACAGGAGGGGGGGGGCGAGCAGGGCAGCGAGGGCGGGGCTGCAGTCAGGAGGTGTGGGAGTGGTCAGAGACGGAGGCAGGAAGTAAGTGGGCGGGGCCGTGTGTAGTGCAGGGGGGAGGAGGGGAAGGGAGGAGGAGGAGGGGGGAGGAGGAGGGGGGAGGGGGAGGAGGGAGGGAGGAGGGGGGAGGAGGAGGATGAGGAGGAGGAGGGGGGAGGAGGAGGAGGAGGGGGAGGAGGAGGGGGGAGGGGGAGGAGGGAGGGAGGAGGGGGGAGGAGGAGGATGAGGAGGAGGAGGGGGGAGGAGGAGGAGGAGGGGGGAGGAGGAGGGGGGAGGGGGAGGAGGGAGGGAGGAGGGGGGAGGAGGAGGAGGAGGAGGGGGGAGGAGGAGGAGGGGGGAGGGGGAGGAGTCACCAAGGTGAACCGGCAAGGCAAAGTTTCATTCACGAAAACAAAACAACAACAACCAAACAAGAGCGGAGGACACAGCAGCACCAGAAGACAACAGACCCGCGAGGACCAATCAATGACGGACATTGATTCCGGCCAATCAGGTGACGGTCGGTGATTGAAACATGCGGGAGGAATGACAGGAAGTGCCCGGAAAACCAAACACCAGTGAATCGGAAACGACGTGAAGGAGGAGGAGGAACGACAACACACAACAGCAACACACAACAAAGTCAGGATTAGTGCTTTTCATCACAGGTCGTCTTCACATGCTGTTAGCATCACGTTAGCATCATTGGCTATTAGCCATTTTCACGATGGCAAAACAAAACAAAAAACAAAAAGACGATAAAGAAGCTGGATGGTCGCTAGAAAGAGACGACGCTCTGCTAGCGAAGCGGACGAGACGCAAACGGCGGGAAAACAACCTTTGAACTTGAGTCAGGTTATCGTCTGCTACGACTGGAGGGCAGTAATCTGATTACTGCAGGAACTTAATCCAGATTATAGAGCATCTTCCTCCTCTAATCCAGATTATAGAGCATCTTCCTCCTCTAATCCAGATTATAGAGCATCTTCCTCCTCTAATCCAGATTATAGAGCATCTTCCTCCTCTAATCCAGATTATAGAGCATCTTCCTCCTCTAATCCAGATTATAGAGCATCTTCCTCCTCTAATGCAGATTATAGAGCATCTTCCTCCTCTAATCCAGATTATAGAGCATCTTCCTCCTCTAATCCAGATTATAGAGCTTCTTCCTCCTCTAACACCAGATTATAGAGCATCTTCCTCCTCTAATCCAGATTATAGAGCATCTTCCTCCTCTAACACCAGATTATAGAGCTTCTTCCTTCTCTAATCCAGATTATAGAGCATCTTCCGCCTCTAATCCATATTATAGAGCATCTTCCTCCTCTAATCCAGATTATAGAGCATCTTCCTCCTCTAATCCAGATTATAGAGCTTCTTCCTCCTCTAATCCAGATTATAGAGCTTCTTCCGTCTCTAATCCATATTATAGAGCATCTTCCTTCTCTAATCCAGATTATAGAGCATCTTCCGCCTCTAATCCAGATTATAGAGCATCTCCCTCCTCTAATCCAGATTATAGAGCACGTTTATTAAAAAGATAAAAAGTGAGTTCAATCGTTTCATCTTGTCTCTGAACTCGACTGTTCGGCAGTAAAAGGTCCTGATTCAATACGAGAGAGAAGAAAGTGTTCAGAGGCTCCGCCCCTCCTCCTGCTCCTCCTCCTCCTCCTCCTCCTCCTCCTCCTCCTCTCACCTGAGCGAGGCTTCAGGCCGAAGGCCGGCGTCCTGCTGCCGGGGGAGCGCTCCTCGTTCCTCTGGAGGAAGAAAAGCAGAACGACGTTCAGCGGAGAAGAAGAGAGACTGAAGACAAACGGACGTTTAAGTCGAAGCTTTAAAATGAAGATGAAAGAGTTTAAAGTGGGTTTGATACAAAAACTGCATCTTATGTTGAATTAATCTGGAATTATAGTGTAGCAACAATCCTGAGAGGAGGAAGAGAAAGAGGGGGAGGAGGGGGAGGGGAGGGGAGGAGGAAGAGGAAGAGGAAGAGGAAGAGGAAGAGGAAGAAGAAGAAGAAGAAGAAGAAGAAGAAGAAGAAGAAATCTCTCAGGACGGCTGCACAAAAAATAATTCAATAATTCCATGACACACACAAAACAAAACCAAACCACCAACAGCCCCTCCTGGTGGCCCGGCATGACAGCTACACCGTTTCCGTGGAAACGGACATCGTTTTCAAAAGAAGTGAAACCAAACTTCTCTCGTTTTCACTGGAAACGTGTAAAACGGAGCTTCAGCTGATGAAGGTTCGGCCTGACGTGCAGATACACAACATCGATGGCTCCCGGCGCCGCCATCTTGGATAGGTCTCCCGCTCTGATCAACATGAAGATCCCTGGCGCTAGCTCGCTAGCTCACGTAGCTCATTTTAAATCTATATATCGATGAGCTATTACTGGTGTTGCTACGTGAGCTAGCGAGCTAGCTCACGTAGCAACACCAGTAATAGCTCATCGATATATAGATTTAAAATGAGCTACGTGAGCTAGCGAGCTAGCGCCAGATGTTTTTGTGGCTGTTCTATCCTGGGATCTTCATGTTGAGCAGAGCGGGAGACCTATCCAAGATGGCGGCGCGTCGGCTCAACAAGCCCCGACAGGCTGTGCAGCGTCGAGTGTTTCTATGGATGCGGACGTGTGTCTCACACACACACACACACATGGGCAGCCTACACACGGCCCACCGTTGCCACGGTTACCTTCACGGCCATTTGCCACTCATACTCCCGACATGCACGCCGCGCCTTGGCTAGAATCGTCAGCCTCGTCTTCTGGAACTCACACCCCGCTTCCTGCTGGAGGCGGGACAAACCCACATGACCCCGCCCACATCTGGTCAGTGACTCCGCCCACATCTTATCAACTGCTCTACGTCCACCGTCGCCGCTCTACCTCACACTCTCGTCTCAGGACTTCCACGTGTTCCAGGAACCTGAGGCTTAGCTCCACCCCCCGCCCCCACCCTCCACCCCCCACACCCCCCCCCCAACGGCAACGACTTTCATCATTCCATTGAAAACAAGCGTACCTTGGGTGTGGCGGCGCCGTCGTCGCTGTCCTGCCCACTGAGGAGGAGCACAGGAGACGTTTATCACTCACTTCCTGCTCTGGGATTAATACAGTCATATCAAGTCAATATATAAAATACAGTCATATCAAGTCAAATATATAAAATACAGTCATATCAAGTCAATATATAAAATACAGTCATATCAAGTAAATATATAAAATACAGTCATATCAAGTAAATATATAAAATACAGTCATATCAAGTCAAATATATAAAATACAGTCATATCAAGCAAATATATAAAAAATTTAAAAAATAATGAAAAGTGTCTTTTGAGTGCATAAAAAAAGGTTTGATGTATTATTATTTATTAGTATTATTATCAGCATTTTCATAGGCACTTACACCTGTGATTGGATAAAACTAAGGATGCACCGATACCGATACGATACCAATACCAATACAGATACCGATGCCAACACCGATACAATACCGATACGATACCAATATCAATACCGATACCAATATCAATACCGATACCAATATCGATACCAACACCGATACAATACCGATACGATACCAATATCAATACCGATACCAATATCAATACCGATACCAATATCGATACCAATATCGATACCAATACTGATACCAATACCAATACAGATACCGATGCCAATACCGATAACAATACCGATGCCAATACCGATACGATACCAATACCGATACCAATACTGATACCAATACCAATACAGATACCGATGCCAATACCGATAACAATACCGATGCCAATACCGATACGATACCAATATCAATACCGATACCAATATCAATACCGATACCAATATCGATACCAATACCGATACCGATACCAATACCGATACCAATACTGATACCAATACCAATACAGATACCGATGCCAATACCGATACGATACCAATATCAATACCGATACCAATATCAATACCGATACCAATATTGATACCAATACCGATACCGATACCAATACCGATACCAATACTGATACCAATACCAATACAGATACCGATGCCAATACCGATACAATACCGATACGATACCAATATCAATACCAATATCAATACCGATACTAATATCAATACCGATACCAATATCAATACCAATATCAATACCGATACCAATATCGACACCAATACCGATACCGGTGTCAGAGACTGAATGGCATGTGAAGTCCAGAGAATGGCGGTTAGAAGACAAGTGGGAGTCAAAGAGCGGAAAGACAAGCTGTCCTCACTTGAGGGACTCGTCCACGGCCACCATGTCCACGGGGTAGAGCTGCACCCCCGCCAGGCCGTCCCCGTCCACTCTGGAGGAAACACACGTCAAGGTTCCATTCCTCCGCAGGAAGAAGGGATGAAGGAGGAGGGCGGGGTCAGTTACCTGCCGGGGTCCTGCAGCAGCTCCACCGCCTCCTTCAGCTGCTTGATCATGTCCAGGTGGAGCTCAGAGCCGCCGACCTTTGACCTGCAGCATCGCCATGGTTACAGGCTACACTGGGCTGGGCTGGAGCTTCATCCATCCATCCTCTCTTCATCCCTCCTCTGTTCATCCATTCATCCTCTCTTCATCATCCTCTCTTATCCATCCTCTGTTCATCCCTCCTCTGTTCATCCATCCATCCTCTCTTCATCCATCCAGCCTCTGTTCATCCATCCATCCATCCATCCTCTCTCCATCCATCCATCCTCTCTTCATCATCCATCCATCCATCCTCTCTTCATCCATCCATCCATCCTCTCTCCATCCATCCATCCATCCATCCTCTCTCCATCATCCGTCCAGCTTCTGTTCATCCATCCATCCTCTCTTCATCATCCATCCATCCATCCTCTCTCCATCCATCCATCCTCTCTTCATCATCCATCCATCCTCTCATCATCCATCCATCCATCCTCTCATCATCCATCCATCCATCCTCTCTTCATCCATCCACCCATCCTCTCTTCATCATCCATCCATCCTCTCATCATCCATCCATCCATCCATCCTCTCTTCATCCATCCATCCATCCTCTCTTCATCATCCATCCATCCTCTCTTCATCCCTCAATAGAATAGATAGAATCTTACGTGTGTCGTGTCCACAGAGCGTCTTCTTCTATCCTGAGAGGTTCGTGGAAATCTGCTGCCGTCCGCCCCTGCTCACACACACACACACACACACACACACACACACACACACACACACACACACACACACACACACACACACACACACACACACACACACACACACACACACACACACACACACACACACACACACACACACACACACACACACACACACACACACACACACACGGTCACATGACCCTGGGAGACGTTCCCGCCGTCCCTCAGACAATCAGGACTTTGTGTTTCTCATCAACTCTTCTTCTTGTTTTTATCTGTTTTTTCTTCTAAAAAGTCTCAATATCCTCAGTTAAACATGACGCACAGCGTTCTACTGCCTCAAAACCCAGTTTCAAACAAGGAAAAGGTTGTCATTTAATATAAAAACTAAGCAAACAGACACGTCGTCACTGGAAAACAAAGAAATGTTCATTTTGTTATTTTTTTCATCGCGACGAAATGAATCAACGAGATAAAACACGTAGAATATTAGATGTTATTCACCTGTTTCTGCACACATCGCCCACTAATTCAAAAATTATTATACAAGTATGTAAGTTATACAAGATTTTAAGACTTAAAAGTAGAATTTAACTGTGTTCGTTAAGAATTTTTAAAAAGAGATTAAATGAACATTAATAGAGTGAAACTACTTCACTTGTCCAGCTCCTTTTTTATGTACATTATTATAAATAAAATTGTATGTTGATCGAGAAATCTTGTGACAAAAACCTCATGTTGTTGACAGAAAATAGATCATTTTCACATTTTAAATCAAAATGACAGTTTTATCACCAGTAGATGATCAAAATGAGAGTTTTTTTAATCAGTCGATGATCAAAATGAGAGTTTTATCTTCAGTCGATGATAAATGAGAGTTTTATCTTCAGTCGATGATCAAAATGAGAGTTTTATCTTCAGTAGATGATCAAAATGAGAGTTTTATCATCAGTCGATGATCAAAATGAGAGTTTTATCATCAGTAGATGATCAAAATGAGAGTTTTATCTTCAGTCGATGATCAAAATGAGAGTTTTTTTATCAGTCGATGATCAAAATGAGAGTTTTATCATCAGTCGATGATAAAAATGAGAGTTTTATCATCAGTAGATGATCAAAATGAGAGTTTTATCTTCAGTCGATGATGAAAATGAGAGTTTTCTCATCAGTAGAGTATTGAACCGAGATGTTAATTGGAACTGTAAACAGTTAAAAGACGTGTTAAAAGCTCCTGCCTTGATGTAGTTGAGGAATCGAGTGCTGAGAGCCGAGTCTCTGGAGCTGAACTGGTCCTTCAGGGCCTCCGTAGGACTCTCCTCCAGCAGGCGCACCCCCTCCGAGCTGGGGTCGGCTGCACCACCACCACCACCACCACCACCACCACCACCACCACCACAACAACAACACAACAACAACACAAATTTCACTACGTGTCAAAAACAATGTTTATTCTTCACTCTCTTAATAAAAACTTTATTTATAACAACAGTTGTTTCTCAGTGTTTTTGAAACAGTGTTTGGTTTTAATGACTGAAATAAATCAAGAGAAATGAGTCATTTAAACGTTTTCTTCACTGGACGTTTAGATTTATTGTCGAGTGTGAAGGAAACAACATTTTCTATAAGTTCTAATGACCTGATGAGAACTCATACAGAGAGACGAGTTTTATCATCACTACATGATTAAAATGAGAGTTTTATAATCACTAGATTATTAAAATGAGAGTTTTATCATCACTACATGATTAAAATGAGAGTTTTATCATCAGTAAAATGTTAAATGAGAGTTTTATCATCACTACATGATTAAAATGAGAGTTTTATAATCACTACATGATTAAAATGAGAGTTTTATCATCAGTAAAATGTTAAATGAGAGTTTTATCATCACTACATGATTAAAATGAGAGTTTTATAATCACTACATGATTAAAATGAGAGTTTTATAATCACTAGATTATTAAAATGAGAGTTTTATCATCACTACATGATTAAAATGAGAGTTTTATCATCAGTAAAATGTTAAATGAGAGTTTTATCATCACTACATGATTAAAATGAGAGTTTTATAATCACTACATGATTAAAATGAGAGTTTTATCATCAGTAAAATGTTAAATGAGAGTTTTATCATCACTACATGATTAAAATGAGAGTTTTATCATCACTACATGATTAAAATGAGAGTTTTATAATCACTAGATTATTAAAATGAGAGTTTTATCATCACTACATGATTAAAATGAGAGTTTTATCATCAGTAAAATGTTAAATGAGAGTTTTATCATCACTACATGATTAAAATGAGAGTTTTATAATCACTACATGATTAAAATGAGAGTTTTATAATCACTAGATTATTAAAATGAGAGTTTTATCATCACTACATGATTAAAATGAGAGTTTTATCATCACTACATGATTAAAATGAGAGTTTTATCATCAGTAAAATGTTAAATGAGAGTTTTATAATCACTACATGATTAAAATGAGAGTTTTATCGTCACTAGATGATTAAAATGAGAGTTTTCTCATCAGTAAAATGTTAAATGAGTATTTGTGCTCCAGTAACCTGGATGTATGACTGAAGCCTGAAATTGCAGTTATAAATAAGCTGATGTGACCTCGTTAAGGCTGATTGAAGCTATTTATACTGTGTGTGTGTGTGTGTGTGTGTGTGTGTGTGTGTGTGTGTGTGTGTGTGTGTGTGTGTGTGTGTGTGTGTGTGTGTGTGTGTGTGTGTGTGTACCTGTCAGGGAGCTGATGTGTTCACTGGAGTCGTCTTTACTGATTCCTTCCTCCTCCGTGATGTGGCTCATCGGAACGTTGAGACTCAGACTGTCTTCGTCCGACGGCTGTAACAAACAACAACAAACAACAAACAACAAAAACAATAAACAACAATTCTTTCAAAAACAATGAAGAAAAACAGTCAAACAATAAAGAAAATGAATAAATGAACAACACATTTCAGTGTGACGATTAAAATAAACGTTAGCGGTCATGCTAATTCATGCTACGTTCTAAAAGCTCATATTTGATCCTCATGAATCTCATTTACTGTCACATGATCAAGGTTTCCTCATAGAACTCACCGGGAACACACACAGACACACACACACACAGACACAGACACACACACACACACACACACACAGACACACACACACACACAGACACACACACACACACACACACACACACACACAGTACCTCAGTAGCAGACAGCCTCTTGTCTCCGTTGTCACTGCCGACTCCTGAGTCGCTGTCCTGCTTCTTCTGCTGCTCCATGTCCTCCACACTGCACACACACACACACACACACACACATCAGGTCACACACACCCTCCAGATCCTCCTCCTCGTGTGTGTGTGTGTGTGTGTGTGTGTGTGTGTGTGTGTGTGTGTGTGTGTGTGTGTCCTGGTTTCCACTCCTACGACTTCAGAATCAGACGAAGCAGTAAAAAGTGTCTCGTCTTCATGAATCATTGAAAGTTTGAAGTTTCAGTAGAAAATCCCTTTTCTGGGTTTAGACACTCTTTACTGCCTTCGTCTGTCTGGAACTACCACTTGGTCCATCCCTCCATCCCTCCCTCCATCCACCCCTCCCTCCATCCATCCATCCATCCCTCCCTCCCTCATCCCTCCCTCCATCCCTCATCCCTCCCTCCATCCATCCACCCCTCCATCCATCCACCCCTCCCTCCATCCATCCACCCCTCCATCCCTCTATCCATCCACCCCTCCCTCCATCCATCCATCCATCCCTCCCTCCATCCACCTCTCCATCCCTCATCCCTCCATCTCTCCCTCCATCCATCCCTCCCTCCCTCCCTCCATCCACCTCTCCATCCCTCATCCATCCATCCACTTCTCCCTCCCTCCATCCATCCCTCATCCCTCCCTCCGTCCACCCCTCCATCCCTCCCTCCCTCCGTCCACCTCTCCATCCCTCATCCATCCATCCCTCCATCCACTTCTCCATCTCTCCATCCAGCCCTCCCTCCATCCACCCATCCCTCCATCCATCCCTCCCTCTATCCATCCACCTCTCATCCATCCATCCCTCCCTCCCTCCATCCATCCCTCCCTCCCTCCATCCATCCATCCACCTCTCCATCCCTCCCTCCCTCCCTCCATCCATCCATCCCTCCACCTCTCTCTCCATCCATCCCTGTTCTGGCTCTTTGAGGAGCATCAGCTGTCCAGCAGCAGACCTGGTTGCCGTGGTAACCGACCTGCCGGCGCCGGGCCGTGATAGGCTGAGTCTCTCCATGACGGGCAGGTAGAGGGCGTCAGGCAGCTTGTGGCTGCGACACGCCTCCATGGTCAGGTACTTGAAGATGTGGACTTTACCCTTGATGCAGATCTGGAGGAGGAGGAGGAGGAGGAGGAGGAGGAGGAGGAGGAGGAGAGGAGAGGAGAGGGAGGAGGAGGAGGAGGAGGAGGAGGAGGAGAGGAGGAGGAGGAGGAGAGGAGGGGAGGAGGAGGAAGAGGAGGAGGGTAGGAGGAGAGGAGGAGGAGAGCATCAGCGTTACCGTGACGACACACTGGATCGTCGTTACCGACCGCTTTATCTGTTCTTTACTCTGCTAATGCTAAAGCTAACATTTGACTCAGTCAATGCTAATGCTCAAGCTAACATTTGATGCAGCCAATGCTAATGCTAAAGCTAACATTTGACTCAGTCAATGCTAATGCTAAAGCTAACGTTCGACTCAATCAATGATAATGCTAAAGCTAACATTTGACTCAGTCAATGCTAATGCAAATGCTAACTATGGACTCAGGTATTAGCCTGTTGCAGCTACAGCT
>NC_137655.1:1031555-1034055 GCF_963422515.1 Blennius ocellaris
CACACACACACACACACACACACACACACACACACACACACACACACACACACACACACACACACGATTACATGCAGAATTTTATTCTTTTCCTCTCAAAATCCTGGAGGAGAGCAGAAAAACGACCCGGTGCTTTTATTTTGAAGGGAGCTGCACAAAAACCCTTCAAGTGAAAATGAATCCTTTTTGTTTTGGAAAAGTTTTGCCTTAGTAGTCACTATCATGATGCTATCACAAAGCTATTGTTTTCACGATGCTATCGCTATCACAATGCTATCGTTATCACAATACCATTACTATCACAAAGTTATCGCTATCACTATGCTATCGCTATCATTATGCTATCACAAAGCTGTTGCTATCACGATGCTGTCGCTATCACAATACCATTGCTATCACAATGCTATCGCTATCACAATACCATTGCAATCACAAAGCTATCGCTATCACAATGCTATCGCTATCACAATACCATCGCTATCACAAAGCTATCGCTATCACAAAGCTATCGCTATCACGGTACTATTGCTATCACAAAGCTATCGCTATCACAATGCTATCGCTATCACCATGATCAACGGTTCCTGCGGCCAAACGTCCGTACCGATCAAATTCTCCTCCGTTGCCTCACCAGAGGAAACGTCGGCATGAAGAACGATCTCCTTCAAACTTTTGCGTTCAGTCGATTTGCGTATAGTCACTGCTACCGCTAGCGAGGCTTTGCTAGCTACATTCGGGCCAGTCTGGAGACGCCGCGGTTCCACAGAAATATAGGACGAGAGCAAAGATCTGGAGGCTAAACGACTTCGGGACGTCAACGGAAGAGTCCGATCACATGGCGCCATGCTAACCGCTAACCGCTAAGAGCCCTGGACTTCAACAGAGTAAAACCGGCGGAGTCGTTTCAGATTGTTGCGTCGGGCCGAAGCCCACAGGAGTCGTTCACAGCTGAAGTATCGAGGCGTGAGGAAGATGTGAGGCTCGCCAACGTTTCCCCTCCGCGACTCGGCGCTCAGTTAATCCCGGCGAGGATCTGAGCGAGGCCAAAACCCGCCGGGGGGATAAAGTCGGCTCATTGTGGTCGGCGGCGGCTCGCCGGACAAAGACTCCACTGTACAAACGCTGCAGGAATGTGGCGGCCGAGGTGCAAGAACGTTACCGTGCCCACTGACCGACGCAGAACGACAGGAAGCGTCGAAACAATAAAACGCTCAGACTTTTACTCGCCACGTAAAATATACTTCAAGTGAGTTAAAATGCAAAAGAAAGATCTGAAGCGCAGGGTTTCCTGGACGAGCCAGACTTTGGCTGAATCGTCGTGGCTTTGAAAAATGATGTCCGTTTCCATGGAAACGGCGGAACCGCTGCAGCTAGCGGGCCGGTCCCGCCGCCGGCTGGCTGCTTTGGTGACAAAACCACAAACGACAAGTTTTCAAAAGTGTTTCCAGAAGGTCGTCTCTCCACGTCGTCGTGGGAAAACGAAACACGACGGAAGTTTTAACGTTTTCACTGGAACAACGAACGCAGAAACGTCACTCTGCTGCGTTTTGATTGGCCGAGAGCGAACGAGAGCATTTCCTGTGTGTATGTGTGTGTGTGACTGTGTGTGTGTGTGTGTGTCTGTGTGTGTGTGTGACTGTGTGTGTGTGTGTGTGTCTGTGTGTGTGTGTGTGTGTCTGTGTGTGTGTGTGACTGTGTGTGTGTGTGTGTGTGTGTGACTGTGTGTGTGTGTGTGTGTGTGTGTGTGTGACTGTGTGACTGTGTGTGTGTGTGTGTGTGTTTGTCTGTGCGTGTGTGTGTGTGAGAGTGTGTGCGTGTGTGTGTGTGTGAGAGTGTGTGTCTGTCTGTGTGTGTGTGTGTGTGTGTGTGTGTGTGTGTGTGTGTGTGTGTGTGTGTGTGTGTGTGTGTGTGTGTGTGTGTGTGTGTGTGTGTGTGTGCAGCTGCATCCTCTGGTTACACCTCCACCCTGCTGCAGGGTAATGACAGGCTCCATGTTTTACACACACACACACACACACACACACACACACACACACACACACACACACACACACACACACACACACACACACACACACACACACACACACACACACACACACACACACACACACACACACGGTCTGACCACAACATCTGGAGACGACAATAAAGAGAGGAAGTGAGGGACTGCAGGAAGGGAAGGAGGGCAGAATGGAGAGAATAAGGAGGAGAGATGAAGGAAGAAGAATCAGGACAACAAAGTGTTTGTTTACGTTTCATCTCGACGTCAACAGGTTCAGCAAAGGTCAAAATGGAGGAATTCTAAATCAGGAAGAAAAGAGCGATAAACTCAGAAACTGTGTGATTGAGGAGTGAATAAAGCTGCAGGTTGACGACAACGGGATGAACCGTCAGCCGATTGCTCAAAGGAACGACGGCAGAGGGACGGAAACTGAGAAAGACGTCAACTGAAGTCATGAAACAGTGACGGCAGTGGGACGGGTTGCCAGGTCTCAGG
>NC_137655.1:1041555-1059055 GCF_963422515.1 Blennius ocellaris
CAAAACGGTACAGAGCAGTAAGGTAAGGCAGTAAGGTAAAGCAGTAAGGTAAAGTGATACGGAGCAGTAAGGTAAGGCAGTAAGGTAAAGCGGAGCCAAATCTGGAGCGTTTCGTCCAGGAAGTAGGTTAAAAAGTGGGCGGGGCTTAGAGCTTCTCAGCTTTGTGACATCACAGCAGAAGCTCAGCCTTATCTTATGATCCTCTGTTGTTGTTGTTTACATCCCCTGCTTTTCACTGGTTGTTTTGTTTTGTCTCCTCGCATCCGACCGCGCCGCAGCGGCTAGCCGGTTAGCTCGAGCGCCGCGCCGCCACTTTGATGTTTCGGAGCGCGAACGGCGGCCGAGTGGAGCATCAATCACCCGACACGAGGAATCCATGACGAAATCAGTCGCCGAGACTTTTAACAGTGGAATTCAATCGATGGTATGGATTCCTTGCTGCAGCCCTACCCAGTACTGACCTTGTGTGGTGTGCTAGACAGGACCGTACAATGAGTAGCCTCTTGGAGGACATTTGTCCTCCAGAGTCTCCGCGGGCAGAAAGACCTGTGGCAGGAAGACGTGTGAGAACAATGAGCGGGGGAGCGGCTACTTCCTGTCTCCACTGCGCTACGTCCTCGTGTTCCTCCACACTTTCTGCTTCACGCTGCCAAGTGTCGGCAAATAAACACCGAGTGTCCAAACCCTTCCAACACACCTTGAATCAGAGCAGCTTTACTTTGAAAGGTCTCATGTTGGGTCAAATCCACTTCCTGAAGGTTCTCCAGTAGTACTGACCGTCTACAGACCTGGAACCACTTCCTAAAGGTTCTCCAGCAGTACTGACCGTCTACAGACCTGGAACCACTTCCTAAAGGTTCTCCAACAGTACTGACCATCTCCCCCAGCAGTACTGACCGTCTCCATACCTGGAACAACTTCCTAAAGGTTCTCCAGCAGTACTGACCGTCTCCTCCAGCAGTACTGACCGTCTCCATACCTGGAACAACTTCCTAAAGGTTCTCCAGCAGCACTGACCGTCTACAGACCTGGAACAACTTCCTAAAGGTTCTCCAGCAGTACTGACCGTCTCCTCCAGCAGTACTGACCATCTCCCCCAGCAGTACTGACTGTCTCTACCAGCAGGACTGACTGTCTCCTCCAGCAGTACTGACCGTCTCCACACCTGGAACAACTTCCTAAAGGTTTTCCAGCAGTACTGACCATCTCCCCCAGCAGTACTGACCGTCTCCTCCAGCAGTACTGACCATCTCCCCCAGCAGTACTGACCGTCTCCATACCTGGAACAACTTCCTAAAGGTTCTCCAGCAGTACTGACCGTCTCCTCCAGCAGTACTGACCATCTCCCCCAGCAGTACTGACCGTCTCCATACCTGGAACAACTTCCTAAAGGTTCTCCAGCAGTACTGACCGTCTACAGACCTGGAACGACGGCCCTCTTTTAAAAAGTGTGTTGCTCCAAGCAGCCAATCAGAAATCAAACCCTATATAGTGTCATCGGGGGATCAGCCAATCACAATCAAGGTAGGCTCCTCCCCCCCTTTGACTCCTCCCACAACCAGGCAGCTCTGCTCTGGCACATGGCGCCACGAGAGGAAGTGCTTCCTTCCTCTTCCCATAGAAGGGCGTGTGTGTGGGCGGAGCCAGTCCAGCTCACACAGACACAGCAGATTCTGAATGCAGCTCCTAGGATCAATGTTCTAATGGAGGAGGATCAAGGAGGAGCTGGAAACCTTGAATTCAAGGTTTGTGGATCGACCTGAATGATAAAATTTTGACATTTGATCAAAATAGTTTGAACAGTCGAGGCACTCAAAATAAAAAAAACACCAAAGTTTGAGTGTCATTACGGCGACTGTCAAAATAAAAGCGCCAAGTCCAGGAGGATACGGACTGGGAGTCCCTGACACCAGGACCAGGAGGAACAGATTGTCTCTACTGAGCATGTGCAGAAGAAGTGGTTACTATGGCGACCAGGACAAGGAGCAGCGTCTCACAGAGGTTCTGTTGCGTATTACAAATATTGCACTGTGTAACGGAAAACAGCTATTTAAAAAAAATAAAAAAAATTTGACTTGAAAAGCGGAGGGTTCGTGTCCTCCCGGTGTTACGGTGCTACGGTGCTACGGTGTTACGGTGCTACGGTGTTACGGTGTTACGGTGACGGTGGCGTCCTCGCAGGACGGAGTCCACCTGCAACCTGCCTGCTTTCATCTTACTTCCTGTCTCCATTCGGTGCTCCTTCACTGTAAAACCATCAACTGCTCCATTAACTGCTTCATTCAGTATTCATGACGGTGCCCCCCCCACCCCCACCCCCACAAAGGTCATCAACAAAGGAAGGTGGAGGCGTGACGTAGGAATACGAGTTCATCAGGTAAACAAACCAGTAAAGCCATAATAACGCTGCTCTTTCTCTAAACAATAATTATAATTTACGAGTCATTTTACGGTTTTATGGCTGCATTATGGCGCTCCGGGGAGCTGGAGGGGGGGGGTGGGGTCAAAGGTCAAGCGACAGATCGCGCCTCGTTTCTAACTTCGATGACTTCATGTGACTCTCCAGCTTCAACGACGCCTCAGGATTTTACCCTGGGAGATATTTTTGGGCTTTTTCAACCACATGTGGTGAAATCATTATATTGTCGCTTTTAGACTTTACAACACTTTAAAAAAAAAATTGTAATTCACTTTTATCAATTTTTTTACGACTCGACAACGTCTCGGCACGTTAACAAGTAGTTCTCCAAGTGTGTGTGTGTGTGTGTGTGTGTGTGTGTGTGTGTGTGTGTGTGTCAGCTGTCACTACGTTCAGGTGTGGCGGGAACGACGGGCGGATATAGACCCCTCCTCTAACACAACAGCCCAACACATTCCTGGAAGTCCACCGCTTCCTTTTGTGTGTGTGTGTGTGTGTGTGTGTGTGTGTGTGTGTGTGTGTGTGTGTGTGTGTGTGTGTGTGTGTGGTGGAGGAAGTGAGGGAGGTGTGTCTCACACCTCAGACTCTCTCGTCTCCCTCCATTCACGTCTTCCTGTCTCGTTCCCATGACGAACCTTTAACGGATCATTTCTCTGACTGGAACTTCAAGTTCTCAAGGTGTTTAGAACCTTCGCAGAACAACAGTTGTGTTCGTGTACGTCACCGCCAAGTCACAAATTAACAATATTGCTAAATGAATAAGAATGAAAATGTAAAAAAAATGAAACCCGGGCTTTACCCGGTCTATACTGTCGCCTCACACGGGGCACCGTCATATTGGGAACTAAAAGATTCATCACTTTCTGTAATTATTGATGAGTTAATGATACATTTCAATTCTACATAAAGTACTTTGCCATTGCTCAGAGTAATTCACTGTTAATAACCAAACACTTCAACATTCCTTGGATGTTTAAGAGACTTCCTTGATGGTGCTCAGGTTGGGATTTGTCATATTTGTCAAGTTCTGCGAATTCGTGATCATTTTGTCATTGGACTGGATCAAAAACAACGTTATCAAAAGTATTTTTTTTTTAATGTTATGTGAATAGATAAACATACATTGCAGACGTACATTCTTTTTACTGGATTGTTTTATTTTTTATTTAAATTTTTACATATTCAATATTTTGTGCTCTTTTTTGCTCTTGTTGAGATATTTACATATGTTTACATATTTTAATTCCTTAATTTTATAAGTTCTGCACCTTTTTACCTTGAGCTGTTGTAAGTTTGTGTTTCCCCCTGAGGAGGAATACATCTCTCTACTCTACTCTACTCTACTCTACTCTACTCTACTCTACTCTACTCTACTCTACTCTACATGATAATAATCTGGACGTTAGCTGAAGTTGGTGGGAGAAAGATGGAGGATTAAAGAGGAACTGTTGTGAAACAGTGGTGGAGAGCCAGAATACCAACTATAGGACGACACTGGAAAGTAAAGTAAAAAAAAAAGAAGAATATAGGTATAATCTTACAGTTAGTTGTAGCTGCCATTCACAATCTGTCCACGTGGGTAAAACTTTGGATTTGTTCATATTTAAAGTTATCGGTTAAGTTGGCAGGAACTTTAATAACCGAGTGAAAAGTGAAGTTGACTGAACGTCGTGTTTTCGATCGACTCCGGAAGGAATCGTGACCCACCAGTGGCGTCAACACGCCCCCTGCTGGTGACTCTGCAGGTTTCATTTCCAAATCCACATCGTCGAGCAGAACCAAAAATGGAAATCGTATAAATCACGTTCCCGTCTCTACAGACTAGAGGAGGTTGTTTAGCCTGGAGAACCAGTGGAACCGACGCTCCTCTGGTTCTTAAAGTCCCAGTGAGATGAAGGTTCCACCTCCAGAACCCTCTGGTGTCTCTTCTAGAACGTTTTCCTGCTAACTGGCTGAAGGTCAAATGTTAAAACACGACAATCTGAGAGAAAATAGCCGATAAACGGCGCTATTTCCTCTGCTGGGCGGAGCTTCTGACAATAACAGAGTGACATCACGAGTTGTGCACACGCCCAAGTTGTGTTTACATTATGGAGGATCAGAGTTTTGACCACGAAGAGGCTGAATTGAACCAGATTTCATCATCATGGTCATTTCAAACCCAGTGATTGATGAAGAAGACACAGAAGGTGGTTCTGCCATCGGTGACCCCGTCTGGAACATGTTTGAGGAAGCAGAAGACGCTTCGTCCTCCATTCGTCCTCGTCTCCTCGCCTCAGCAGCCGCCACTTTTCACCTTTGAGGCTTTGAGGCTCCTGACTGTTGGCAGAACGACCGACTTCCTGGATCCAACACGTCCAAGAGCTAGAAGACTGAATCACTGAAGACGAGTCCAGGTGTTACTGGATCGTCTACTAGCCGCACAAGCTAATGGCTCCCGCTAGCCGCCCAAGCTAGCAGCTCCCGCTAGCTGCCCGAGCTAATGGCTCCCACTAGCCGCTAGCCACCCAAGCTAGCAGCTCCCGCTAGCCGCCCGAACTAATGGCTCCTGCTAGCCGCGCGAGCTAGCGGCTAGCGGCTCCCGCCGCCCGTGCTCCTTTCCTCCTCTCTCGGTCTCTTCCAGGCTCAATCTTTCATCAAGGCTCATAAAACGCCGACTATAACTTCAAAACACTGTAAAAACTTGGATATTTAAGAGGAAACAAGCCGATATAAACACAACAGATGGAGATCTGCACAACTCGTGACGTCACACATAGGCTCCGCCCACGAAGAAGAAGGATTCCCCCGACTTCCTCGGCTGGAGATTCAAAATTCAAATAACTTTATGTGACAACAGTGGTGGGGCAGAGTCGGAGGAACCTTACAAGTAGAACCACAACTATCGTTTTTTTACAAAGTAGTGTTTTACGTTTCACTGGGACTTTAAGGTTTGATCGTAAGAAACTTGCCGTTTGATAAAAGAAAACCTCCTGCAGGTTCAGGTTCACGTCCTCTCCTCCAGGACCATGTGACTCCAGACGACGGTCCAAAACGCCGCCGCCACTCAGATTCTCCTCGTTTACTTGCAGGTTCGTCAGGAGACTCTCCTTCTTCCCTCGTCGCTTCTCAAGCCCTGCTGGGGTTCTTTCTTTATTTGTTTCTCTCCACGGCTCGGATATTTCAGGCCCAGTTCACGCCGCCTACGCCGGCGTCAGAAACGCTTTCCAAGCAGAGATGGCGTGATAGAAGTCGGCCATGTTTAACCCCTGTGCTGCCGGCGGCCTGTTTACATGTAAACACCACAGAGGCGTTTTCCAGCTGCGTCTTTCCCCCGGACAATAAATCAAACTAGAAAATTCCACGGCAGATTTTGTGTTCCTGCCTCTGCCGCTGCTGACATACTTTGATTTCGCCGTCTCCATGGCAACAGACGCCGGTCATCCAATCTCCTTTCATCTCCCACATTTTTATGTTTTTTTTGGCGATTTATTCGGAAATGACGAGCGGCGTCGTTAACTAAAAGTCATAGCGAGCTATTCCCGAGGGTTCTGCACGTTTCGATGTGCTTTGTGTGTCGCTGATCTCCTTTGATCTTCCACGCGCGTCGTATCAAACACTTTTGTTTGTAGTATTTTGGGATTTATTCGGAAACTGAATTGTGAACAGGAGTCGTATCAACATATACCCAAGAGTGCTACGAATCGGAGTGGGACTAATTATACGTATAATAATAATAATAATAATAATAATAATAATAACAATAACAACAATAATAATAATAAACAACAGTTTAAACCATCTTAGCCGTAGCAGACAGTTGTTCTGCACGTGCTCAGTAGACGAACGGCAAGAAATGAAACGTGGTCGACGGTGAAGCACAGGTGCATCATGGGAGTCGTAGTCTTCAGTGATCAACAAAGTGAAAGCCTGAACCCTGACCTGTGCAGGTGTGACGGTGTCTGTGTGTGTGTGTGTGTGTGTGTGTGTGTGTGTGTGTGTGTGTGTGTGTGTGTGTGTGTGTGTGTGTGTGTGTGTGTGTGTGTGTTGGTCACAGCTCTCAGTTCACGTCTCTTATTGTCGCTTGGCGTTCAGTGAACACGTGAACGTGTTCAACTACTGAATCAAACACATCCTTGAGACTCACAGTCTGTGAAGCCGTCACACTGAACCACTGAGACCCAAGACCTGGTCCAGCCAGACCTGGTCCAGCCAGACCTGGTCCAGCCAGACCTGGTCCAGCCAGACCTGGTCCAGGGAACCAGTTCCCTCAGACGGTCACATGACCACCGCTGGTACCAGCTGCTGCTATCTGGACCGCAGAGGAAAGACATGCATCATCCTGGATAAATAAACCAGTAAACAACCAGTAAATAAACCAGTTAACATGCAGTAAATAAACCAGTAAACAACCAGTAAATAAACCAGTTAACATGCAGTAAATAAACCAGTAAACAACCAGTAAATAAACCAGTAAACAACCAGTAAATAAACATGCTAACATGCAGTAAATAAACATGTTAAGCACCAGTAAACAATCAGTAAACAACCAGTAATCAACCAGTAAATAACCCAGTTGACATGCAGTAAATAAACATGTTAACATGCAGTAAATAAACCAGTAAACAACCAGTAAATAAACCAGTTAACATGCAGTAAATAAACATGTTAACATGCAGTAAACAATCAGTAAACAACCAGTAATCAACCAGTAATCAACCAGTAAATAAACCAGTAAACAACCAGTAAATAAACCAGTTAACATGCAGTAAATAAACATGTTAACATGCAGTAAATAAACCAGTAAACAACCAGTAAATAACCCAGTTGACATGTAGTAAATAAACATGTTAACATGCAGTAAATAAACCAGTAAACAACCAGTTAACATGCTGTAAACAACCAGTAAACACGCAGTAAATAAACCAGTTAACATGCAGTAAACAAACCAGTTAACATGCAGTAAACAGAGCCAGCCTGTTTGTAGTAAATAACCAGTAAACACGCAGTAAATAAACATGTTAACATGCAGTAAATAAACCAGTAAACAACCAGTTAACATGCTGTAAACAACCAGTAAACACGCAGTAAATAAACCAGTTAACATGCAGTAAATAAACCAGTAAACAACCAGTAAAGCCCCCCCCCCCCCCCCCCCCCCCCCGCCTCCCGGTCACTCCGGTTCCGGGGAATCGGGGGATTTCCAGCCGGGGGTAGGAAGCCTACTTTCAGTTTGTCTCGTGCCCGGGGGGGGGGGGGGTTATGAGGGGTATGTGGGGGGGGGGTTATGGGGGGGGTAAGGGGAGGGGGGTGCGGCCTCCCAGCAGCTGGAGCAACATCTGCACGCGGGCGGGGCAGAAACGCGGAGTAACGCGTTCCTCCAGTAACGGTAACGGCCAGCCTCACCTGCCTCCACCGTGTCGCTCAGGTCGTGGTTGGCGGCGCTGCGGGGAAACTCCTTCAGCTTGCGGCAGCTGAGGCCGAGCTGGCCGCTGGCCGCCGCCTCCTCCAGCGCGCGCTCCAGGCCGCGGTTGGGCGGCAGGCTGTGGGTCTGGAGGCTCTGGAGGGACGGCGACGGGGACGGCGCGAGCTGGGAGCCGAGCGCGGGGCGAGCCGCCTCCGCGCCCAACGCCGCCATGGTGCCGCGTCTGTCCGCCCGCCGCGGCGTCCGGCGAGGGGGCGAGGGGGGCAGGGGGAGGGGGTGCCTGGGTGCCGGGGCTCCGAGGGTCCGCGGGTCCGCGGGGCGCTGCTTCCCTCCTGGCGAGCCGAGCTGAGCCGCGCCGAGCCGTCAACCGCGTCCGGGAACCTCCGGGACTGTTCGCTGCCGCGTCTGCGTCTCCGTCAGGCGGCGCGTCAAGCGGCGGAGCGGCGAGAGCGGCTTCCGGCCATCGACTTTCACAATAAAAAACACCGGCAATAGATAGATAGATAGATAGAGAGATAATAGATAGACAGATGATAGATAGATAGATAGATAGATAGATAATAGATAGATAGATGATAGAGAGATAGAGAGATAGATGATAGATAGATAATAGATAGATAGATAGATAGATAATAGATAGATAGAGAGATAGATGATAGATAGATAGATAGATAATAGATAGATAGATGATAGATAGATAGATAGATAGATGATAGATAGATAGATAGAGAGATAGATAATAGATAGATAGATGATAGATAATAGATAGATAATAGATAGATAGATGATAGATGATAGATAGATAGATAGACAGATAATAGATAGATAGATAGATAGATAGAGAGATAATAGATAGACAGATGATAGATAGATAGATAGATAGATAGATAATAGATAGATAGATGATAGAGAGATAGATAGATAGATAGATAGATAGATGATAGAGAGATAGAGAGATAGATGATAGATAGATAATAGATAGATAGATAGATAGATAATAGATAGATAGAGAGATAGATGATAGATAGATAATAGATAGATAGAGAGATAGATAATAGATAGATAGATGATAGATAATAGATAGATAGATAGACAGATAATAGATAGATAGATGATAGATGATAGATAGATAGAGAGATAGATGATAGATAGATGATAGATGATAGATAATAGATAGATAGATAGACAGATAATAGATAGATAGATGATAGATGATAGATAGATAGATAGACAGATAATAGATAGATAGATAGAGAGATAGACAGATAATAGATAGATAGATAGATGATAGATGGATAGATAGATAGATGATAGAGAGAGAGATAATAGAGAGAGAGAGCATAGATAGATAGATGATAGATAATAGATAGATAGATAGATAGATGATAGATAGATGATAGATAGCTAGATAGATAGATGATAGATAGATAGATAATAGATAGATAGATGATAGATAGATAGATAGATAATAGATGCTAGATAGATAGATCGATAATAGATAGATAGATAATAGATAGATAGATAGATAATAGATAGATAGATAATAGATAGATAATAGATAGATAGATAGATAATAGATAGATAGATAGATAGATAGATGATAGATGCTAGGTAGATAGATAGATGATAGATAGATAGATAATAGATAGCTAGATAGACAGATGATAGACAGATGATAGATAGACAGATGATAGATAGATAGATAGATAATAGATGCTAGGTAGATAGATAGATAGATAGCTAGATAGACAGATGATAGATAGATAGATAGATAGATAATAGATAGCTAGATAGACAGATGATAGATAGATAGATAGATAGATAATAGATAGCTAGATAGACAGATGATAGACAGATGATAGATAGACAGATGATAGATAGATAGATAGATAATAGATGCTAGGTAGATAGATAGATAGATAGCTAGATAGACAGATGATAGATAGATAGATAGATAGATAATAGATAGATCACAACCAAGGCTTTTGGTTTGTTTCTTGGTTGGTTGTGGTTGTTTGGTAACTAGTAACTAGTAACTAGTAACTAGTAACTCGCCGGTAATTGTATTTGACTAAAAAAAGCAACATGACTTCTTCTGAAAAGTACAAATAAAAGAAATAGGAGCTAAAAGATACAGATGCTTTAAAACTTTCAAATTATAACAGATGTGACACGTGTGTGTGTGTGTCTCTCTGTGTGTGTGTGTGTGTCTCTGTGTCTCTGTGTGTGTGTGTGTCTCTGTGTGTGTGTGTGTGTCTGTGTGTGTGTCAGCTGTCATTACGTCATTAAAGTTACAAAACTTTAAACACACGTGTAACGACTTTGTATTATTAATGGCATTCTGATTAAATCACCAGGAATAAAAGCTGACGCCACGCTGCATGTCTTATTTTGAAGACACCGTGACAAACTTCCGGTTTCCCCACAACCTTTGTTTCAACTTGGAGGGACGCGCTGTGTGCGCGTGCGCACTGCGGCTTTGAGAAAAGAGGCGAACAGAACCCTGGAGGACAGCGACCTCTGCTGGAAAAACACCGCAAACACGCGGAAGAGCGTCACTTCCGGTCGTCAGAAGCTCTCCGGAACTTTATTTAAAGAACAAAAGTGTCAACAAGAGGAGACAAAATCAGCCGTAAACAAACATCCCCTGAATTAAACACGTTTTAATCTGAATGATTTCTGTTGTAGTAAAATCAAGTTTAATAAATTCCGAGTAGAAGATTCTCTATTATTAACTCTGGTCTGAATAAACAACTTTAACAGCACAGAATTATTTAAAATGGCTTGAAACAATAAAATAAAGTGAAATAAAAAATATACAGTACAAACAAAATAAACAAAAACAATTATACAACTGAAAGTGATTTAAACTGCTGATATGACAAAACGGCTACATGAGCTAAAACCTGTAATGAACAAATACACACACACACACACACACATAGACACACACACACACACACACACACACACACACACACACATAGACACACACACACACACACACATAGACACACACACACACACACACACACACACACATAGACACACACACACACACACACACACACACACACACACACATAGACACACACACACACACACACGCCACCAGAGGGCGAAACCTGACAGCCGTTCAGTTGTTTCGTCTCAGTGAAGCTTCCGGAGACAAACTCAGGACAAAGTCAACTTTAGGAAACTCTTGTGTATGAATGAGTCCAGAGGGACATGAGGGACAGACCAAAGAACCGTGTGAATATTGGTTTTGACTTCCTCCCACCTTGTCCCCCCGTCCTCCAGCCGTGTCCCCCCCGTCCTCCAGCCTTGTCCCCCGTCCTACCGCCTTGTCCCCCCGTCCTCCCAGCCTTGTCCCCCCGTCCTCCCAGCCGTGTCCCCCCGTCCTCCCAGCCTTGTCCCCCCCGTCCTCCCAGCCGTGTCCCCCCGTCCTCCCACCTTGTCCCCCCGTCCTCCCAGCCGTGTCCCCCCGTCCTCCAGCCTTGTCCCCCCCGTCCTCCAGCCTTGTCCCCCCGTCCTCAAGCCTTGTCCCCCCGTCCTCCAGCCGTGTCCCCCCGGTCCTCCCGCATTGTCCCCCCGTCCTCCAGCCTTGTCCCCCCATCCTACCGCCTTGTCCCCCGTCCTCCCAGCCTTGTCCCCCGTCCTACCGCCTTGTCCCCCCATCCTCCCAGCCTTGTCCCCCCCGTCCTCCAGCCGTGTCCCCCCGTCCTCCAGCCTTGTCCCCCATCCTACCGCCTTGTCCCCCCGTCCTCCCAGCCTTGTCCCCCCATCCTACCGCCTTGTCCCCCGTCCTCCAGCCTTGTCCCCCCGTCCTCCAGCCGTGTCCCCCCCGTCCTCCCACCTTGTCCCCCCATCCTACCGCCTTGTCCCCCCGTCCTCCAGCCGTGTCCCCCGTCCTACCGCCTTGTCCCCCCGTCCTACTGCCTTGTCCCCCTGTCCTCCTAGCCTTGTCCCCCCCGTCCTCCCAGCCTTGTCCCCCCGTCCAACCACCTTGTCCCCGTCCTCCCAGACTTGTCCCCCCGTCCTACCACCATGTCCTCCCAGCCTTGTCCCCCGTCCGCCCAGCCTTGTCCCCCGTCCTACCACCATGTCCCCCCGTCTCTGGACCTCTGTCTCACACTGGTCCACTGTCTGAGCTGCATGGCGGGCCTGTTGGCGGCGCTGTAACGCTGCTACAGGAAGAAGAAGAAGAAGAAGAAGACAGAGAAATTTTAAAATGTTGTTTCCATGAAGCGACGAATGTCTTCAAGAGAAAATAAAACATGTCCAGAGGACATGTTTTATTTTTTACTTTAAAACTTTAAAGTATTTTTTTTTTTACTTTATGAGTCTTGTTGCCATGACAACGTTGCTCAGAGCCACTGGAAATGAAACTTTTTGAAAAAGGCGCGTGTCATCACACCCAGCCCATGTGCTCCTGCTTTTATTTTGACAGTCACCATAATAATAATCCAGTTTGGTAGTTGCTCTATAATCTGGTGTTAGAGGAGGAAGATGCCCTATAATGTGGATTAGAGGAGGAAGATGCTCTATAATCTGGTGTTAGAGGAGGAAGATGCTCTATAATCTGGATTAGAGGAAGATGCTCTATAATCTGGATTAGAGGAAGATGCTCTATAATCTGGTGTTAGAGGAGGAAGATGCTCTATAATCTGGTGTTAGAGGTGAAAGATGCTCTATAATCTGGATTAGGGGAGGAAGACAATCTATAATCTTATTTTGATAATATTTTGTTTGTTTATTTATCCTCATTAAATGAGTTACTTCGTCTCGTTGTAAATCTATTTTGAACATAATCTGCAGATTACGATAATCTGGGTTATGAAAGTTGAACAATTTTAACTGAATAACCGGTTTCGTGGATCTTGATGTTTCTTTCTACTGTTTCGTGAGAAAAACAACCATCAAGTGGCCCGACATGCAAACGACATCATTTTCAAAGATTTTCAAAACAAAATAGTCGGGTTTTCATTTTAAACAACAAACATAAATGGAGCCTCACATTCTGGCAGTTTAATCTCTGGATTATAGAGACGTCAACAAACTGAGGTCTGGATTATAGAGACGTCAACAAACTGAGGAGTCGTTTGAACGACGACGCTTCAAGTGTAAAGTTTCTACGCTTTCGTTTCATAAAAGTTGAGAAGAAATGTTTTGTGTTTCCAGAAGTTTGTGGAGGAAACACGTCCTGAAGGTTACCGTGGAGACGACCAACTGTGAGCCCTTCAGAATAAAGTCCTTAATAAAACCCTTCGAGGATCAGAGACGATAACGAGCAGCAACAATGATGCAACTCCTGTGTGTGTGTGAAGTACTAAAGTAAATGTTTAACACACACACACACACACACACACACACACACACACACACACACACACACACACACACACACACACACACACACACACACACACACACACACACACACACACACACACACACACTGGATATTGTTTACAGTTCGCTGCTCGTCCTCAGTAGACGACGTCGTTCACACTTCATAATGACCGTCTCAGTGTCTCTTCCTCCGGGACGAGACTCCAATCAGAGGTGTGAGGGACACACCATGACGCAACCTGTGTGTGTGTGTGTGTGTGTGTGTGTGTGTGTGTGTGTGTGTGTGTGTGTGTGTGTGTGTGTGTGTGTGTGTGTGTGTGTCTTTAGTTGAGAAACTGTCCAGATCTTTCAATAAACTCTAAAAATCGTCCAAGGCGTTGGACGGTTCCTGGTCCCGGTGTGGACAGGAGTCGTCCATGGCGTTGGACGGTTCCTGGTCCCGGTGTGGACAGGAGTTGTCCATGGCGTTGGACGGTTCCTGGTCCCGGTGTGGACAGGAGTCGTCCATGGCGTTGGACGGTTCCTGGTCCCGGTGAGGACAGGAGTCGTCCATGGCGTTGGACGGTTCCTGGTCCCGGTGAGGACAGGAGTCGTCCATGGCGCTGGACGGTTCCTGGTCCCGGTGTGGACAGGAGTCGTCCATGGCGTTGGACGGTTCCTGGTCCCGGTGTGGACAGGAGTTGTCCATGGCGTTGGACGGTTCCTGGTCCCGGTGTGGACAGGAGTCGTCCATGGCGTTGGACGGTTCCTGGTCCCGGTGTGGACAGGAGTCGTCCATGGCGTTGGACGGTTCCTGGTCCCGGTGAGGACAGGAGTCGTCCATGGCGTTGGACGGTTCCTGGTCCCGGTGAGGACAGGAGTCGTCCATGGCGCTGGACGGTTCCTGGTCCCGGTGTGGACAGGAGTCGTCCATGGCGTTGGACGGTTCCTGGTCCCGGTGTGGACAGGAGTTGTCCATGGCGTTGGACGGTTCCTGGTCCCGGTGTGGACAGGAGTCGTCCATGGCGTTGGACGGTTCCTGGTCCCGGTGAGGACAGGAGTCGTCCATGGCGTTGGACGGTTCCTGGTCCCGGTGAGGACAGGAGTCGTCCATGGCGCTGGACGGTTCCTGGTCCCGGTGTGGACAGGAGTCGTCCATGGCGTTGGACGGTTCCTGGTCCCGGTGTGGACAGGAGTTGTCCATGGCGTTGGACGGTTCCTGGTCCCGGTGTGGACAGGAGTCGTCCATGGCGTTGGACGGTTCCTGGTCCCGGTGAGGACAGGAGTCGTCCATGGCGTTGGACGGTTCCTGGTCCCGCTGAGGACAGGAGTCGTCCATGGCGTTGGACGGTTCCTGGTCCCGCTGAGGACAGGAGTCGTCCATGGCGTTGGACGGTTCCTGGTCCCGGTGAGGACAGGAGTCGTCCATGGCGCTGGACGGTTCCTGGTCCCGGTGTGGACAGGAGTCGTCCATGGCGTTGGACGGTTCCTGGTCCCGGTGTGGACAGGAGTCGTCCATGGCGTTGGACGGTTCCTGGTCCCGGTGTGGACAGGAGTCGTCCATGGCATTGGACGGTTCCTGGTCCCGGTGTGGACAGGAGTCGTCCATGGCGCTGGACGGTTCCTGGTCCCGGTGTGGACAGGAGTCGTCCATGGCGTTGGACGGTTCCTGGTCCCGGTGAGGACAGGAGTCGTCCATGGCGTTGGACGGTTCCTGGTCCCGGTGTGGACAGGAGTCGTCCATGGCGTTGGACGGTTCCTGGTCCCGGTGTGGACAGGAGTCGCCCATGGCGTTGGACGGTTCCTGGTCCCGGTGTGGACAGGAGTCGTCCATGGCGTTGGACGGTTCCTGGTCCCGGTGTGGACAGGAGTCGTCCATGGCGTTGGACGGTTCCTGGTCCCGGTGAGGACAGGAGTCGTCCATGGCGTTGGACGGTTCCTGGTCCCGGTGTGGACAGGAGTTGTCCATGGCGTTGGACGGTTCCTGGTCCCGGTGTGGACAGGAGTCGTCCATGGCGTTGGACGGTTCCTGGTCCCGGTGTGGACAGGAGTCGTCCATGGCGTTGGACGGTTCCTGGTCCCGGTGAGGACAGGAGTCGCCTTCCTGTCCCTGGAGACGACACCCTGTCCATGAGAGTCCTGAACAGGGACAAGGTCCCACCTTGGCGGAGGTTGGATGTGGACATATCTGGACGCAGGAAGACCAGGAAGACCGTAGGGTTCCAGGACTCCTTCTGCCATTTTCACCTCTTGGGGTACGTGGTCTGCCGTAGACCTGTCCAGGACCACAAAACACAATGAGACTGGACTGGAGGACTCCCTTGTCCCCTCCATCACGTGTGAGACGGTGAAGAGCCTGTCCATTGGCCCACGGTGAGGACGGGACCCCCGAACCCGTCCTCCTGTGTCCGAGGTGGGACGGTCCAGAAGCGTCTCCTGTTGGAGGTCCACTACTTCCTGGGTCTGGTCTGGAGACGGCGGTCAGACATCGGGGACATTCTGGTCCAGAACAAGGTTCCAGAGCACCAGAACCAAAAATCTTCCTAAAACGTTAGACCCAGGAGACACACAGGAGAGACACCAAGGAGACATCCAGGAGACACATAGGAGACACAGGAGACACACAGGAGACAACCAGGAGACACATAGAAGACAACCAGGAGACACACAGGAGACACACAAGGAGACATCCAGGAGACACATAGGAGACACACAGGAGACACAGGAGACACACAGGAGACAACCAGGAGACACATAGAAGACAACCAGGAGACACACAGGAGACACAGGAGACACCCAGGAGATACACAGGAGACACCAAGGAGACACAAAGGAGACACACAGGAGATACACAGGAGACACACAGGACACACCAAGGACACACCAAGGAGACACACAGGAGACACCAAGGAGACACAGGAGACACCCAGGAGACACACAGGAGATACACAGGAGACACCAAGGACACACCAAGGAGACACACAGGAGACACCAAGGAGACACAGGAGACACCCAGGAGACACACAGGAGATACACAGGAGACACCAAGGAGACACAAAGGAGACACACAGGAGATACACAGGAGACACACAGGACACACCAAGGAGACACACAGGAGAGACACCAAGGAGACACACAAGGAGACACCTAGGAGACACACTGGAGACACGCTGGAGACACACAGGAGAGACACACAGGAGACACACAGGAGACAACCAGGAGACAGAGGAGACAACCAGGAGACAACCAGGAGACACATAGGAGACACATAGGAGACACACAGGAGACACCCAGGAGACACCCAGGACACACACAGGGGACACCCAGGAGACACAGGAGATACACAGGCCACACACAGGAGACACAGGAGACACACAGGAGACACACAGGAGACACACAGGAGACACCTGCATCCAGGTATAAAGCAGGCCTATAGGTGGCGCTGTGCAGAACACACCACCAGGAGAGGAAGACAGGTTGTTGTTGTTGTTGTTGTTGTTGTTGTGTCAAAGGTCACGGTTTCAAATTTCTATACTTTTCCAAAATACCCGTCCTCTGTCCTCCAGAGCGCTAAACGTGGACGTGGACATGAAGCGGCGTCCTCCTGTGGGGGCGGAGCCTAAACATTTAAAGTCCCGTCAATCAAGGTCTGAGACGTTTGGCGAACGATGGTACCGTAAAGTTGACAGGAGAATCCCACCGGTGGAGGGACGGAGGGACGGAGGGAGGGACGGAGGGAGGGAGGGACGGAGGGAGGGAGGGACGGAGGGAGGGAGGGAGGGATGGAGGAAGGCGATTGGTGGAGGAGGGGGCGTGCGAGGCAGGGAGAGAGAGAGAGCGAGGGGTTAAGCGGAGGCGAGCGGCGGCGTGGCGGCAGTCAGAGCGCGGCGGGTGTCCATCATGGCCGCCGTGGACGCCGCGGAGCTCTGCTTCCCGCTGGTCCTCAACGCCTCCTGCAGGAAGCCGCCGGTCCACTGGTCCGAGGACGTCCTCCTCAACATCCTGCTGTCCCTCGTCTCCCTCGCCACCGCCGTCCTCAACCTGATCGTCATCGTCTCCGTCTCTCATTTCAGGCACTGCTGGGGGGGGGTAATATATTGTGATATATAGAACATATATTGCAATGTATTCAATAATAGATTTACATACATGCTTATGTTTTTCACAATGTATCGAGTGTATTATTACTTATATATCCTTATATATCCCAAACTGTACTGACTACATTGAGACATATATAAGCATATATGTAAATATATTATTTAATACATTGCAATATATTTTCTATATATTACAATATGTTGCAATGTGTTAAATAATACATGCTTATATTTTTCACAATGTAT
>NC_137655.1:1064055-1098924 GCF_963422515.1 Blennius ocellaris
ACTAGAACATCGGTAGCTCGCTTGCTAGTCCAGGTAGCGACTCCAGTAACACCTCGTTCTAAAGCTGAGGAGAAGCTCTATCCCGGGGAAACTTCATGGAACAATGACTGCTAGCTGAACAAAACGTCTTTCCTTTGGTTCTTGCAAAAACTGAGAAGTAAATGTTGGTTTTCTTCACAGTTTTCTAATGTTCTGAATTCCTGTTTTCATGGGTTTTGGGAGCCTGAAGCTCCAAATGACGTCAAAATAAACAAATAAATACTTTAAATCGTTTGACTTGTGGGCCCTGAAGTTTTAATCTATGAAAGTTTAACTCTTTGAATGGCCTGATGGAAATAAAGAAACGCTTCCATGACATTCTAGTTTGTAAATGTCTGTACTTGTTGATGATGTTTCGCAGTACATCGCCTCTGGGTCGGTGACGGTGGCTGCAGAGAAGAACGCCACCCTTTGTCTGGTGAGTCAAACACATTGTTGGACTTGAGGAAAGAAGCTTTGAAATTTTTATCATTTATGAAGTTTTGAAGAAAAAAAATCTGACGTACTAAAGATTGTTTCCGTCTAATTTCTGCCGTCGCTCCAGATCAACGCCTCTCTGGTGATGAACATCATCGCGGCGGTTGTTGCTGGAATCGGAACCATTCTCTACACACTGGACGGCGCCGTCTTCTTCAACCCCTTCGACGTAAGAACGCTAATGGTTGTTTCCATGGTAACCAGGCTCCTGTTAGGATTTACTCTCGCTCCAACGTGAGCAAAGACTTTATGTTTGACCTGTCTCCTGCTGCCGCCGTTCCTCTGAGCAGATCCTCTCTTCCTCCCTGCAGGGTTACTACCTGGGTTTCTCCGCCCTGTTGGCCCTGTTCCAGCTGCTGCAGTTCATCGTTTCTATCACCGTGGCCGTGTTCTGCAGTAGTGAAACCTGCGGCTGCTGCCGGGAGGTGAGGCAACCTGCAGTAACAGGAAGGAAACCTGCAGTAACAGGAAGGAAACCTGCAGTAACAGGAAGTAAACCTGCAGTAACAGGAAGGAAACCTGCAGTAACAGGAAGGAGACTGTGTGTGTGTGTGTGTGTGTGTGTGTGTGTGTGTGTGTGTGTGTGTGTGTGTGTGTGTGTGTGTGTGTGTGTGCATTTATTACAAAAATGAACAGCAGCCCTTACTAGTAGCCTGCCATAAAATCTTGTCAGCATTTCTGCAGTTTCCATGTAAACAGGCGTTATTTTCAAAACGTTTAAAATGTGACTCGTTGTCATGGAAACGGGGCCTCGGTGACATTCTGTGTCTCTCGTCTTCGAGCAGCCACAAGTCGTCGTTCAGACTGCCGACGGTGCGTTCGTCGCTCAGGCTCCGCCCCCTTTCCAGCCAGAGGCTATGGACCCCGCTAGGCCACACCCACAGGTAAATATAACGTCTATTAGCAACGTGGTTGTTTTGATTAAAATCCTGACAGTCTTGTCTTGTCTTGTCTTGTCTTGTAGGCGGGGCCGTACTACAAAAGTCCACTTCTGGGTTCCACGGAGCCTCCAGCTTATGAATTTGCTCCCTGACCGACCGTCCGACTCCAAATGTGCTGCTTTAGCTGGACTTTCTTTTTATATAATCCTCAATATCTGTCAACAAGAGACGTGGAAGAGAAGAAGGGTAAACAAGAGAAGAAGAGAGAAGAAGAGAGAAGAAGGTAGACGGGGTGTGGAGATCAGGAGATTCCTGTTCTACTCCAACTCGTGTCTGAGCCCTTTGATCTACACGTTGATCTATGCCTACCTGAACCCGTTGATCTACGCCCTGTTCTACCCCTGGTTCCAAAGGGCCCTGAGGATCACCGTCACGCTGCAGATCCTGCAGGACGGCTCGTCTGAGGCCAGCGTCCTGTAGAGACCACCAGGTCACACACCTACCGATATACATCTATAGCCGTTCTCTCCTGTATCACGACCATAAAGTCTCTTCTGGTTCTGTTTGCTGGTCGACACGGTTCTTAAGACGGTACGAAGCTGAAGGTCACATAAAGTTGAAGATTGTATTTGTACAAATATTCAGTGTGTTGCTCGAGACTGTTACTGTGCAAGACACTTTGAACCCCTTTGATGTACTGCTGTGGCTTTTTAAAATAAAAAACAAAGGAAATGGCTCTTTGATTCAACCCTTTCTGACATATTAGGTCATTTTCTCATGTTAGTGAATCATTTCATGATGAGAAGAAGAGTGTTTCTGAAATATATAGATTATAAAAGAGTGAAGGAGTGAAGGAGTGACATAGTGAAGGAGTGAAGTTGTGAAGGAGTGATAGTTTAACCAGCAGCTCCATTTCACTGGAAAGTGAAACTTATCTACCCATTACCCCCCCCCCCCCCCCCCCCCCTTCCTCCCCCTCCCCCGTTCCTCCTCCAGCTGCAGCCTTTCTGATAAACATTTTATCCAGGGTGAGGACATTGACTGGAAAAGTTCCTCTGACTCCACCCACAGTGAAGCTCCACCCATAGCTCCACCCACAGTGATGTTCTACCCACAGTGAAGCTCCACCCACAGTGAAGCTCCACCCACAGTGAAGCTCCACCATATTGTAACGGAGAAGCAGCAGAGCAGTCGAGGTAAGTCAAGCTGAGCAGCTCTGGAGGAAAATCCTCATACTGAGAGGAGCGACAACACTGTGTGTGTGTGTGTGTGTGTGTGTGTGTGTGTGTGTGTGCGTGTGCGTGTGCGTGTGTGTGTGTGTGTGTGTGTGCGTGCGTGCGTGCGTGTGTATGTGTGTGTGTGTATGTGCGTGTATGTGTGTCTGTGTGTGTGCGTGTGTGTATGTGTGTGTGTGTGTGTGTGTATGTGCGTGTATGTGTGTGTGTGTTTGTGTGTGTGTGTGTGTGTGTTTGCGTGTGTGTGTGTGTGTGTGTGTGTGTGTGTGTGTGTGTGTGTGTGTGTGTGTGTGTGTGTGTGGTGGGGGGTGTTTCCCGTCAGGCTGGACAAACGATGACGTCACCGGAGAAAAAGAGCAAAACAAAGTGTCTCTGAGGAAGAAGAACTTCCAGCAGACGACATCTGGTTTTTATCAATTTGGCCTGAGAACTGAGATAATCTGGTGTAATCTGGTGTAATTCGGTGTAATCTGGTGTAATTCGGTGTAAACAACCTCCACCACTGGGTGGGAAAAAATTATTAAGATTAGATTATAGAGCATCTTCCTCCTCTAACGTCAGATTATAGAGCATTTTCATCCTCTAATCCAGATAATAGAGCATCTTCATTCTCTAACATCAGATTATAGAGCATCTTCCTTCTCCAACGTCAGATTATAGAGAATCTTCCTCCTGTGACATCAGATTATAGAGCATCTTCCTCCTCTAATCCAGATTATAGAGCATCTTCCTCCTCTTATCCAGATTATAGAGCATCTTCCTCCTATAATCCAGATTATAGAGCATCTTCCTCCTCCAACACCAGATTATAGCGCATCTTCCTCCTCTAACACCAGATTATAGCGCATCTTCCTCCTCTAACACCAGATTATAGAGCACCGTCCTCCTCTAATCCAAATTATAGCGCATCTTCCTCCTCTAACACCAGATTATAGAGCGTTTCCCCCCTCTAATCCAGATTACAGAGCACCGCCCTCCTCTAATCCAGATTATAGAGCATCTTCATCCTCTAACATAAGATTATAGAGCATCTTCCTCCTCAAACCCAGATTATAGAGCATCTTCCTCCTCTAACACCAGATTATAGAGCATTTTACTAATCTAATCCAAATTATAGAGCATCTTCCTCATCTAATCCAGATTATAGAGCATCTTCCTCCTCTAACACCAGATTATAGAGCACCGTCCTCCTCTAATCCAGATTATAGAGCACCGTCCTCCTCTAATCCAGATTACAGAGCAGTTTACTCCTCTAATCCAGATTATAGAGCATCTTTATCCTCCAACACCAGATTATAGAGCATCTCCCTCCTCTAACACCAGATCATAGAGCATCTTCCTCCTCTAACATCAGATCATAGAGCATCTCCCTCCTCTAATCCAGATTATAGAGCATCTTCATCCTCTAATCCAGACTATAGAGCATCTTCCTCCTCTAACACCAGATTATAGAGCATCTTCCTCCTCTAATCCAGATTATAGAGCATCTTCCTCCTCTAATCCAGATTATAGAGCATCTTCCTCCTCTAATCCAGATTATAGAGCATCTCCCTCCGCTAATCCAGATTATAGAGCATCTTCCTCCTCTAACACCAGATTATAGAGCACCGTCCTCCTCTAATCCAGATTATAGAGCATCTTCCTCCTCAGGTTCATGGCAGTGACTAATGGTTTTAAATGTGACAGTGAGGGAAGCAGCTCAGAAGGTCGGAGGAACATCTCAACATGGCTTCTTCTTCTTCTACGTCCACCAACGTGGGAAACGTGGTGGTGGTCACCCATGTGCTCCCGGCGGCGGCCACCGGGGGGCAGCAGCCGTCGTGGGAAAGAGGCGGCAGGTTCAGGAGGGTACAGCCCACAGCGCTGGGGGTGAGACTCTCATAACAGACACTGTCTTCTGCGTCCTAACTGGCAGGAATTGATGGAAATCGTCTCCGAACCACGAGACGGTTTGTGGAGACGTCAGGACGAGTTGCCGTGGAAACAAGCTACCATGACTCGTGCCATATTTTGACTCATGCGACTAGGACCAGTCTGAACTTTGACCTTTTTTACCAGGAACATTTACAGAAGGGCCTTCAAAGTGACAACAAAGTATACACATCACTGTGCTGTTGCTATGGCAACCGCACCTGGGCTCCGCCCATATGCTGTACTCAGAAGGACACCAAAATGTGACTTCTTCCTGTTTAAAGAGGGACGGCCGGCATCATTACATTTTCCAAGATTGTCCATATTGCTAATGAAGTTTTAGTATCACATTGTCTCTCGTTCTTTCCAGTCGTTCTGTCCATCATCAGTCGTGCTTCTTGTGTTCGTCTCTTCAGATAGTTCAGATCATGATCGGAGTGATCGTCCTGGCGTTCACCATCGCCATTGTCGTCGTCCAACCTACTCTGGGAATCTACAGCGGGATTTTTGTTTGGGGAGCTGCGATCGTAAGTCAGGATTTTAAGTTCCTCTGTCTTCAAGTCGTCTCGTCCGTCTCCGTCAACATGTATTTTTTGCAGTACATCGCCTCTGGATCGGTGACGGTGGCTGCCGACAAGTACTTGAGCCGTTGTCTGGTGAGTGAAACACATTCTTGGATTTGAGGAAAAATCACTGAACTTTTGTCATTATTTCAATCTTGAAGGAAAAAAATCTGACATTTTAAACATTTCTTCCGTCTAATTTCTCTCGTCCCTCCAGATCCACGCCTCTCTGGTGATGAACATTATCGCGGCGACTGTTGCTGGAATTGGAATCATTCTCTACTCACTGGATAGTGTGGCTTGGTACCCCCCCTACAACTCCGTAAGAACTCTAATGGTTGTTTCCATGGTAACCACAGCTTAGCTTTAGCAGGAGTCGCCTTGGTGGGACATCGTCCCTCCGTTGGGTTCGGTTCTCCGTTCAGAGTCGACTTGTGTTCCTGCTGCCACCGTCCCACCGTGACCAGATTCTAACTTCGTCTCTCTACAGTATCGTTATTATGCAGGTTATTCCATCGTTTTGGCCGTGTTCCAGTTCCTGCAGCTCATCGTTTCAATCACGGTGGCGGGATACACCTGCAGTGAAACCTGCGGCTGCTGCAGGGAGGTGAGTTGACGAAACCTGCAGTAACAGGATGTAGACCTGCAGTAACAGGAAGTAAACCTGCAGTAACAGGATGTAGACCTGCAGTAACAGGAAGTAAATCTGCAGTAACAGGATGTAGACCTGCAGTGACAGGAAGTAAACCTGCAGTGACAGGATGTAGACCTGCAGTAACAGGAAGTAAACCTGCAGTAACAGGATGTAGACCTGCAGTAACAGGAAGTAAACCTGCAGTAACAGGAAGTAAACCTGCAGTAACAGGATGTAGACCTGCAGTAACAGGAAGTAAACCTGCAGTAACAGGAAGTAAACCTGCAGTAACAGGATGTAGACCTGCAGTGACAGGAAGTAGACCTGCAGTAACAGGATGTAGACCTGCAGTAACAGGAAGGAAACCTGCAGTAACAGGAAGTAAACCTGCAGTAACAGGAAGGAAACCTGCAGTAACAGGAAGTAAACCTGCAGTAACAGGAAGTAAACCTGCAGTAACAGGAAGTAAACCTGCAGTAACAGGATGTAGACCTGCAGTAACAGGAAGGAAACCTGCAGTAACAGGAAGTAAACCTGCAGTAACAGGAAGTAAACCTGCAGTAACAGGAAGGAAACCTGCAGTAACAGGAAGGAAACCTGCAGTAACAGGAAGTAAACCTGCAGTAACAGGAAGTAAACCTGCAGTAACAGGATGTAGACCTGCAGTGACAGGAAGTAAACCTGCAGTAACAGGAAGTAAACCTGCAGTAACAGGAAGGAAACCCGTCCAGTCGTATTTGATCGGTTGCATAACGGAACATACCAGCGAATGACCAGCAGAGTTGATATCGTGATAAACTGATATTTATTGATCGTGTTTACTTGTGATTATTTGCATTGGAGGGACCTGGTTCAGAAGGAAGGTCCGGGGGAGAACAGGGGAGGGACCTGGTTCAGAAGGAAGGTCCGGGGGAGAACAGGGGAGGGACCTGGTTCAGAAGGAAGGTCCGGGGGAGAACAGGGGAGGGACCTGGTTCAGAAGGAAGGTCCGGGGGAGAACAGGGGAGGGACCTGGTTCAGAAGGAAGGTCCGGGGGAGAACAGGGGAGGGACCTGGTTCAGAAGGAAGGTCCGGGGGAGAACAGGGGAGGGACCTGGTTCAGAAGGAAGGTCCGGGGGAGAACAGGGGAGGGACCTGGTTCAGAAGGAAGGTCCGGGGGAGAACAGGGGAGGGACCTGGTTCAGAAGGAAGTCAGAGCCGGAGTTGAGGGGCTTCGGTCAAAGCCAGATGACGGGGATGTGGCAGCAGGGTTCATGGATCAAATGGGAACAAGCGATGGACCACCTGGTCTGACCTGAGGAAGACTTAACCATTCTGGGTCAAGTTCCTCATACAGTCCGTGTAGGACGTCCTACCTAGCCCATCCAACCTCTGCTGCTGGGGCAAGGTGGAATCACCAGCATGGCCCTTGTGCCAGGGAAGAGGAACTCTGGAGCACATCCAGAGCTCTTGACCTGGGGGATAGGGTTAGGGTTAGGGTAAGGTTAGTTTGCAGGGCTAGGGTTACTTTTTAGGGTTAGGGTTAAGGTTTAGGGTTAGTTTTCAGGGTTAGGGTTAAGGTTTAGGGTTAGTTTTCAGGGTTAGGGTTAGGGTTTAGGGTTAGTTCTCAGGGCTAGGGTTTAGGGTTAAGGTTTAGGGTTAAGGTTAAGGGCTAGGGTTAAGGTCTAGGATTAGGGTCAGTTTTTAGGGTTAGGGTCAGTTTTTAGGGTTAGGGTTAGGGTTAGTTTTCAGGGCTAGGGTTTAGGGTTAAGGTTTAGGGTTAGGGTTAGGGTTAGGGTTAAGGTTAAGGGCTAGGGTTAGGGTTTAGGTTTAGGGTTAAGGTCTAGGGTAAAGGTCAGTTTTTAGGGTTAGGGTTAGGGTTTACGGTTGGGGTAGGGGTTAGGGGTTTGCACTAACCGAAAGCACTCGGGGAGGGTCGTGACCGATGACGAGACAACCAGGCCTTGGAAACGGGGCCTCGGTGACATTCTGTGTCTTTCATCTTCTAGCAGCCACAAGTCGTCGTTCAGACTGCCGACGGTGCGTTCGCCGCTCAGGCTCCGCCCCCTTTCCAGCCAGAGGCTATGGACCCCGCTCAGCCACACCCACAGGTAAATATAACGTCTATTAGCAACGTGGTTGTTTTGATTAAAATCCTGACAGTCTTGTCTTGTCTTGTCTTGTCTTGTCTTGTAGGCGGGGCCGTACTACAAAAGTCCACTTCTGGGTTCCACGGAGCCTCCAGCTTATGAATTTGCTCCCTGACCGACCGTCCGACTCCAAATGTGCTGCTTTAGCTGGACTTTCTTTTTATATAATCCTCAATATCTGTCAACAAGAGACGTGGAAGAGAAGAAGTGAATTAGGTAGAAGGAAGACGGGGTGGAAATCAGGAGATGCTGTGTGACTTCAAGCTGCAAAGTGAAATATCATGGCTGGAATATTGTGTGTTAGATGAAGCGAAATAAAACAATAAACTGTGTAGGAATGTGGAGAAAAATTCAAACGTCAAGCTAATTGAATGTCACTGGAAAGAGCAGGAAATAAAGTGAAGACAATGACACCAAAACCATTCAGATATCTTAACAAATGAGGAATTTATTTTCAAAATAAATGAGTGGAATTGTCTTAAAGGTAATTAGAACAAATCTGTGCCCAAATCTGTTTCTTTAATAATCCAGATTTGTCGATGGAACTTTCAGGGAAACTGCGTCTCTTTATTCTCTTCAACCTGAAGGAGGAATTATCAATATTTTAACTTTGCTCTTGAAATACATTTGATAGTACTAAGATTGGAGCTGCCGCACCCTACTGCCATACTACCACCTGCCATACTACTACCAGTTACCTACCACCTAGGACCTACCACCTAGGACCTACCACCTGCCACCTAGGACCTACCACCTAGGACCTACCACCTACCACCTACCACCTAGGACCTACCACCTAGGACCTACCACCTAGGACCTACCACCTACCACCTAGGACCTACCACCTAGGACCTACCACCTACCACCTACCACCTGCCACCTAGGACCTACAACCTACCACCTACCACCTGCCACCTAGGACCTACCACCTAGGACCTACCACCTAGGACCTACCACCTACCACCTACCACCTAGGACCTACCACCTGCCACCTACCACCTAGGACCTACACCTACCACCTAGGACCTACCACCTAGGACCTACCACCTGCCACCTGCCACCTACCACCTGCCACCTGCCACCTACCACCTGCCACCTGCCACCTACCACCTGCCACCTACCACCTACCACCTGCCACCTGCCACCTACCACCTAGGACCTACCACCTAGGACCTACCACCTGCCACCTACCACCTAGGACCTACACCTACCACCTACCACCTAGGACCTACCACCTACCACCTAGGACCTACCACCTGCCACCTGCCACCTACCACCTGCCACCTACCACCTGCCACCTGCCACCTACCACCTGCCACCTACCACCTGCCACCTGCCACCTGCCACCTACCACCTGCCACCTGCCACCTGCCACCTGCCACCTGTCACCTACCACCTACCACCTGTCACCTACCACCTACCACCTCACCATATATATTGTATCCGTCACTTTTGATCCATACACATGTTTTTTTAATAACCTGGTAAATGTGCCATGTATTTTTGTTATATTGGTCAATAAATCAAATCCTCCTCTTCCTCTTCTTCCTCTTCAGTCAACTTTTTTTCTGAACCATAAAAAGTTATGAACCTTCGGGATTAGAAAGTCAAAATAATCTACAATACGTCGTTTTACCTTTCAAAAGCGTCAGTGAATCTGTTGAAGTCGTTTTAAGTGTGGGAGGGGGTTGGTGTGGGAGGGGGTTAGTGTGGGAGGGGGTTGGTGTGGGAGGGGGTCAGTGTGGGAGGGGGTTGGTGTGGGAGGGGGTTGATGTGGGAGGGGTTAGGTGTGGGAGGGGGTTGGTGTGGGAGGGGGTTGGTGTGGGAGGGGGTTAGTGTGGGAGGGGGTTGGTGTGGGAGGGGGTCAGTGTGGGAGGGGGTCGGTGTGGGAGGGGGTTGATGTGGGAGGGGGTTGGTGTGGGAGGGGGTTGGTGTGGGAGGGGTTTGGTGTGGGAGGGGGTTGGTGTGGGAGGGGGTTAGTGTGGGAGGGGGTTGGTGTGGGAGGGGGTCGGTGTGGTAGGGGGTCGGTGTGGGAGGGGGTCGGTGTGGTAGGGGGTTAGTGTGGGAGGGGGTTGGTGTGGGAGGGGGTTGGTGTGGTAGGGGGTTAGTGTGGGAGGGGGTTGGTGTGGTAGGGGGTCGGTGTGGGAGGGGGTCGGTGTGGTAGGGGGTCGGTGTGGGAGGGGGTCGGTGTGGTAGGGGGTCGGTGTGGGAGGGGGTTGGTGTGGGAGGGGGTTGGTGTGGTAGGGGGTTAGTGTGGGAGGGGGTTGGTGTGGGAGGGGGTTGGTGTGGTAGGGGGTTGGTGTGGGAGGGGGTTGGTGTGGTAGGGGGTCGGTGTGGGAGGGGGTTAGTGTGGTAGGGGGTTAGTGTGGGAGGGGGTTGGTGTGGGAGGGGGTTAGTGTGGTAGGGGGTTAGTGTGGGAGGGGGTTGGTGTGGTAGGGGGTTAGTGTGGGAGGGGGTTGGTGTGGGAGGGGGTTGGTGTGGGAGGGGGTTGATGTGGGAGGGGGTTGGTGTGGGAGGGGTTAGGTGTGGGAGGGGTTAGGTGTGGGAGGGGGTTGGTGTGGGAGGGGTTTGGTGTGGGAGGGGGTTGGTGTGGGAGGGGGTTGGTGTGGTAAGGGGTTAGTGTGGGAGGGGGTTGGTGTGGGAGGGGGTTGGTGTGGGAGGGGGTTAGTGTGGGAGGGGGTTGGTGTGGGAGGGGGTTGGTGTGGGAGGGGGTTAGTGTGGGAGGGGGTTGGTGTGGTAGGGGGTCGGTGTGGGAGGGGGTCGGTGTGGGAGGGGGTCGGTGTGGTAGGGGGTTAGTGTGGGAGGGGGTTAGTGTGGGAGGGGGTTGGTGTGGTAGGGGGTTGGTGTGGGAGGGGGTTAGTGTGGGAGGGGGTTGGTGTGGGAGGGGTTGGTGTGGGAGGGGGTTGATGTGGGAGGGGGTTGGTGCGGTAGGGGGTTGGTGTGGGAGGGGGTTGGTGTGGGAGGGGGTTGGTGTGGGAGGGGGTTGATGTGGGAGGGGGTTAGTGTGGGAGGGGTTTGGTGTGGGAGGGGGTTAGTGTGGGAGGGGGTTGGTGCGGTAGGGGGTTGATGTGGGAGGGGGTTGGTGTGGTAGGGGGTTAGTGTGGGAGGGGGTTGGTGTGGGAGGGGGTTGATGTGGGAGGGGGTTGGTGTGGGAGGGGGTTGATGTGGGAGGGGGTTAGTGTGGGAGGGGGTTGGTGTGGGAGGGGGTTGGTGTGGGAGGGGGTTAGTGTGGGAGGGGGTTAGTGTGGGAGGGGGTTGGTGTGGGAGGGGGTTGGTGTGGGAGGGGGTTGGTGTGGGAGGGGGTTGGTGTGGGAGGGGTTTGGTGTGGGAGGGGTTTGGTGTGGGAGGGGGTTGGTGTGGGCGCTCGTACTCAGATTGTCCTCATTTGTTCTCAGCGACCGACACTTCACTCCGTTTTCACTGCAGCGAGACCTGGAGACCTGGAGTCCTGGAGATCCTGGAGACCAGGAGACCTGAACACCTGGAGACCTGGAGACCAGGAGACCTGGAGACCTAACCCTACCCGAACCAGGGTCTGAATCCCTACCCCTTTACCTGAACCAGGATCTGTGTCCCTACCCGAACCAGGATCTGTATCCCTACCCGAACCAGGGTCTGTATCCCTACCCCTTTACCTGAACCAGGATCTGTGTCCCTACCCGAACCAGGGTCTGCATCCCTACCCCTTTTCCGAACCAGGATCTGTATCCCTACTCGAACAAGGGTGTGTATCCCTACCCCTTTTCCGAACCAGGGTCTGTATCCCTACCCGAACCAGGATCTGTATCCCTACCCGAACCAGGATCTGTATCCCTACCTGAACCAGGATCTGTATCCCTACCTGAACCAGGATCTGTATCCCTACCTGAACCAGGATCTGTATCCCTACCTGAACCAGGATCTGTATCCCTACCCGAACCAGGATCTGTATCCCTACCTGAACCAGGATCTGTATCCCTACCTGAACCAGGATCTGTATCCCTACCCGAACCAGGATCTGCATCCCTACCTGAACCAAGCTCAGTTCAGAATTGCCGTTAAACTGATTCGTTCAAATCCCAGACCTTCACTAGGAAGTAGGTTCTCAGTAGTAATAATGTATGTTTATTAAACAGACCTGATAAATATAAGTTTGTATCATCTGCATAACTGTCACACATATCTGATGGTAAAAAAAATACTTCACACGTTCGTATATCGTTGCAGTACATCACATCAGGATCTGTGACGGTGGCTGCCGAGAAGAACCAGAGCCTCTGTCTGGTGAGACACATTCTGGACATTTGAGGAAAAACATTGAACTTTTCTTGTTATTGCCATTTTGAAATGTCTCTTTTTTTCAAGAAACAATCATACATTTTAAACATTTTGTTCAACTTCTCCGTCTAATTTCTCCCGTCCCTCCAGATCAGCGCCTCTCTGGTGACGAACGCCATCGCGGCGGTTGTTGCTGGAACTGGAGTCGCACTCTACGCCCTGGACGCCGCGGTCTGGTTCTTCCCCGGCCCTTATGGAAGAATTTGAACGGCTTTGTTTTGCAACACGTGCTAATGTTGCAGTCCGAGACTCTTAAAGTTCTAAAAGTTTACGGCCTCCATGTTTTTCTGAAAACGCGGGGGAGGGGGGAGTGGCGAGAGCAGGGAGTACACGGCCCGGACGCCACGCCTGGCCGTGAGCGGGCTGCGTTGCGTCGTACGTTAGACACATGGCAAGTTGTACGTCACGTTGTGGTACGGAGGCCGCACTCGCGCGTCCTGCTCACGTACGGCGTGTCTCACTCACCTGCTTGTTGCAACGAACGTGAGCTTTTCCCGCCCGACGTCCCGGCTGCGGCCTCCGGGTGGCGCCGCGCTCCGTCACGGAGACTCCGGCTTCTGATGCTGCAGGGTTGCCAGATCTTTTCAGCACAAACAATGAAAAAACAAAAAAAAACACACTTCAGTTAAAAAAACAAACAAAAACGGCCACATGTCAGATTTCTGAGTAGAAATCAGGTCAAACCGTCAAACTATGTTTTCTCTTGTGTGGCATCGTTTGGGGCAAAAACATCCACGAGGGGTCAGCACCACCCTCTGCTGGTCAGCACCGCCCTCTGCTGGTCAGCACCACCCTCTGCTGGTCAACACCGCCCTCTGCTGGTCAACACCGCCCTCTGCTGGTCAACACCGCCCTCTGCTGGTCAACACCACCCTCTGCTGGTCAACACCGCCCTCTGCTGGTCAACACCACCCTCTGCTGGTCAACACCGCCCTCTGCTGGTCAGCACCGCCCTCTGCTGGTCAGCACTGCCCTCTGCTGGTCAACACCACCCTCTGCTGGTCAACAGCACCTCCTACAGCTCAGCACCACCCTCTGCTGGTCAACACCACCCTCTGCTGGTCAGCACCGCCCTCTGCTGGTCAACACCGCCCTCTGCTGGTCAACAAGCACCTCCTACAGCTCAGCACCACCCTCTGCTGGTCAACAGCGCCCTCTGCTGGTCAACACCACCCTCTGCTGGTCAACACCGCCCTCTGCTGGTCAGCACCGCCCTCTGCTGGTCAGCACCGCCCTCCACCAGAATGTTTTGAGCTCCTTGTTTTCTGTTTGGTTTCGTTGCACCAACAAACAAACAAACAAACAAACAAACGGCGCCCACTAGTGGCCTGACAGCAAAACATCATTTTCAGCATTTCCGCCGTTTCAGCATAAACGGACATCTTTTTCAAAACGTTTAAAATATGAACCGGTGACATTTTGTGTCTCTCGTCTTCTAGCAGCCACGAGTCGTCGTTCAGACTGCCGACGGTGCGCTCGCCGCTCAGGCTCCGCCCCCTTTCCAGCCAGAGGCTGTGGCCCCCGCTAGGCCACACCCACAGGTAAATATGACGTCGACTAGCAACGTGGTTGTTTTGATTAACATCCTGACGGTGTTGTGTCATGTTGTCATGTTGTGTTGTCGTGTCATCTTGTGTTGTCGTGTTCTCATGTTGTCATGTTGTGTTGTCGTGTTCTCATGTTGTGTTGTCGTGTTCTCACGTTGTCATGTTCTCACGTTGTCATGTTCTCATGTTGTGTTGTTGTGTTCTCATGTTGTGTTGTCGTGCCATGTTGTCATGTTGTGTTGTCGTGTTGTCATGTTGTGTTGTCGTGTTCTCATGTTGTGTTGTCGTGTTCTCATGTTCTCATGTTGTGTTGTCGTGCCATGTTGTCATGTTGTGTTGTCATGTTCTCATGTTGTCATGTTGTGTTGTGTTCTCATGCTGTCATGTTGTGTTGCTGTGTTCTCATGTTGTGTTGTGTCATGTTGTCGTGTTGTCATGTTGTGTTGTCGTGTCATGTCGTGTTGTGTTGTTGTGTCATGTTGTGTTGTCATGTCATGTCGTCGTGTTGTCGTGTTATGTTGTGATGTCATGTCCTGCTGTCCTGTTGTGTTGTCGTGTCCTGTTGTGATGTCATGCTGTGATGTCATGTCCTGTTGTGTTGTCGTGTCCTGTTGTGATGTCATGCTGTGATGTCATGTCCTGTTGTGTTGTCGTGTCCTGTTGTGATGTCCTGTTGTGTTGTCACGTCCTGTTGTGATGTCATGTCCTGTTGTGTTGTCATGTCCTGTTGTGATGTCATGCTGTGATGTCATGTCCTGTTGTGTTGTCATGTCCTGTTGTCATGTCCTGTTGTGATGTCATGTCCTGTTGTCATGCTGTGATGTCATGTCCTGTTGTGTTGTCATGTCCTGTTGTCATGCTGTGTTGTCATGTCGTGTTGTCATGTCCTGTTGTGATGTCATGCTGTGATGTCATGTCCTGTTGTGATGTCATGCTGTGATGTCATGTCCTGTTGTGATGTCATGTCCTGTTGTGTTATCATGTCCTGTTGTGTTGTCATGCTGTGATGTCATGTCCTGTTGTGATGTCATGTCCTGTTGTGTTGTCATGTCCTGTTGTGATGTCATGTCCTGTTGTGATGTCATGTCCTGTTGTAGGCGGGGCTCCCCCTGCTGGTTCCACTGAGCCTCTGGTTTTTGAAGCTTCCTGACGACATCGACTCCAAATGTGTGACTTTGTTTTTGTAGAATCGTCAACAAGAGACGAGGAAACAGACGAACGACAAACGAGCCAAGAAGAGGAAACGTGAAATATCATTCTGGAATATTGTTATATGGAATACTTTGTACTTCAGTTACTAATTACTTCCGTTAATTAATTCAGTTAACAATTACTTCAGTTACTAGTTACTCCAGTTACTAGTTACTTCCGTTAACCTTCCTCTGGTCAGTAACGGCATCACGATGTGGTTTTATTTCATTTTGTTGTTTTGAATCGTCTCATTTGTCCAAAATAAAATAAAAAAGTTACCAGATGAAGACGATTGTTTTTATAAATCATCTTATACAATTTGAGGTTTTGTTTTTTTTTTTGCTTCAATCAAACAATAAAATTTGAAGTAGAATCAATAAACACTGAGTGGATTTTAGTCATTTCAACGACGTGTAGTGTGTGTGTGTGTGTGTGTGTGTGTGTGTGTGTGTGTGTGTGTGTGTGTGTGTGTGTGTGTGTGTGTGTGTGTGTGTGTGTGTGTGTGTCTCCTCCCCTCCCTGCTGGTTATAAACAGACGCTGGTCTCCAGCCTCAGCAGAGGCGACGAAGACGATGATGACGATGGAGTCTGACCTCTGCTTCCCTCTCCTCCTCAACACCTCCTGCAGGAGGCCCTCGGCCGGCCGGGGCGACTCGCGCCTCCTCCTGCTCCTCCTGGAGGCGGCGCTGCTCCTCATCTGTGGCCTGACGGCCGTCCTCAACCTGCTGCTCATCGTCTGCATCTCACACTTCAGGCACTGCTCCTCTTCCTCCTCCTCCTCCTCGTCTTCCTCCTCCTCCTCCTCCTCCTCCTCTTCCTCCTCCTCCTCCTCCTCTTCCTCCTCCTCCTCCTCCTCCTCCTCTTCCTTCTCCTCCTCTACCTCCTTCTCCTCTACCTCCTCCTCTTCCTCCTCCTCCTCCTCCTCCTCTTCCTCGTCGTCCTCCTCCTCCTCTTCCTTCTCCTCCTCTACCTCCTTCTCCTCTTCCTCGTCCTCCTCCTCCTCCTCCTCCTCCTCGTCCTCCTCCTCCTCCTCCTCCTCCTCCTCTTCCTCCTCGTCCTCCTCCTCCTCTTCCTTCTCCTCCTCTACCTCCTCCTCCTCTTCCTCCTCCTCCTCCTCCTTCTCCTCCTCCTCCTCCTCTTCCTCGTCCTCCTCCTCCTCCTCCTTCTCCTCCTCTACCTCCTCCTCCTCTTCCTCGTCCTCCTCCTCCTCTTCCTCCTCCTCCTCTTCCTCCTCCTCCTTCTCCTCCTCCTCCTTCTCCTCTTCCCTTCCTCCTCATTCTCCTCTGTGTCCCTGGTTGTGCAGGTCTTGATCCCCAATTGTCTCTGTGTCTGCAGGTCTTAACCCATGGTTGTCTCTGTGTCCCTGGTTGTGCAGGTCTTGATCCCCGATTGTCTCTGTGTCTGCAGGTCTTAACCCCCGGTTGTTTCTGTGTCCCTGCTGCTGCAGGTTTTAACCCTCGTGTCCCTGGTTGTGCAGGTCTTAACCCCCGGTTGTCTCTGTGTCCCCGGTTCTCTTTGTGTCCCTGGTTGTCCCTGGTTGTGCAGGTCTTAACCCTCTGTGTCCCTGATTCTGCAGGTTTTAACCTGCTGTGTCCCTGGTTGTGCAGGTCTTAACCCCCGGTTGTCTCTGTGTCCCCGGTTGTGCAGGTCTTAACCCCTGGTTGTCTCTGTGTCCCTGGTTGTCTCTGTGTCCCCGGTTGTCTCTGTGTCCCCGGTTGTCTCTGTGTCCCTGGTTGTGCAGGTCTTAACCCCCGGTTGTCTCTGTGTCTGCAGGCAGCTCCACACCCCCACTAACACTCTGCTCCTCTCTCTGGCAGTCGGGGACCTGCTGGTGGGCGTGGCCTCCATGCCGGGGGAAGTGATGCGTTGGCGGCGGTGCTGGCGTCCGGGCGACGCCGCCTGCTGCCTCTATAACTTCCTGTCCTACGTGGCCACGTCGGCCTCGGTGGGCAGCGTGGTGCTGATCTCCGCCGACCGCCACGCCGCCGTCCGCCAGCCGCTGCGCTACCCGGGCCTGGTCACGCTGCGGCGGGCGCGCGCGGCGGCGCTGCTGTGCTGGCTGGCCGCGCTGCTGTACGGCGCCGCCTTCGTGGGCGAGGACTTCGCCGACCCGGGGCGCCGCAAGACCTGCGAGGGCGAGTGCGTGATCACCCTGGACTTCGGGGCGGGGGTTCTGGACCTGGTCCTGACCTTCGCGCTGCCCGTCGCCACCATCGTGGCGCTGTACCTGCGGGTGTTCGCGGCGGCGGCGGCCCAGGCGCGGGCGCTGCGCTCGCGCCCCGGCGCCGGCCGCCCGGCGGGTCACGCCAAGCGTTCGGAGCTGAAGGCGGCCCGGACCCTGGGCGTCCTGGTTCTGGTGTTCCTCGCCTGCTTCTGCCCGTTCTACATCGTCAACCTGGCGCTGGGCGTCGCCGGCGGAGGCCACGCCCACTTCTTCGTCTTCTTCCTCTTCTACTTCAACTCGGCGCTCAACCCGCTGATCTACGCCCTCTTCTACCCCTGGTTCCGCCGCGCCGCCAGGCTCACCCTCACGCTGCGCATCCTGCAGCCCGGCTCCAGTCAGACACGCCTCCTGTAGGGCGGCGCGGCGCGGCGCGGCGCTAGCTAGCTAGCTAGTAGCTTCAATAGTTACAGTTAAGAAGAAGGCCAGGGTTGGGAGGGGCTCTCTCTCTCTCTCTCTCTCTCTCTCCCCCCTCTCTCTCTCTCTCCCTCCACTCTCTCCCTCTCCCTCCTCCCTCTCTCTCCCCTCTCTCTCTCCCTCTCTCCTCTCCCCCTCCCTCCCTCTCCCTCTCTCCCTCTCCCCTCTCTCTGTCCCCTCTCTCTCCCTCTCTCCTCTCCCCCCTCTCCCCCTCCCTCCCTCCCTCTCCCTCTCCCCCGCTCTCTCCCTCTCCCTCCCTCTCTCTCTCCCTCTCCCTCCCTCTCTCTCTCCCTCTCCCTCCCTCTCTCTCTCCCTCCCTCTCCCCTCTCTCTGCTCTCTCCCTCTCTCCCTCTCCCTCCCTCCCTCCCTCCCAGCCCCATAGCGCCCCCCCCCCACCCCCACACACACACACACACACACACACACACCTTCACCAACACTCACGCAATTAAACCACAAATTCGCCAAATAAACAAACTTACAAGTCAAAAGCTAAAACATAAAAGTGCTTTCAGTCATGATGTCTGAACTACGGTGGCCTGGAGGGGCAAAACACTGCTCCGCAGGAAAACTACCAACAAATAGAGAAAGTATTTGGTAGTTTGCTATTTTGTATTAAAAGAAATGAAGCTGTCAGCAGGTTTTATGTTTCTGTTGTGAATTTATACGTGTTTTCTCTCCATTTGTACGTGTTTTTTCTATAAAGTGGATATAAAAACAAGAATAATTCACTAACATGACGGAGATACACGGAATTCTGATTGACCTTGTTGATCACCAGGGTCATTAAGGTCGTTAAGGTCATTAAGGTCATAAAGGTCATAAAGGTCTCAGCAGCCGGAGAGCAAGAAATGATCAACATTTAAAAGATTTACATTTTAAAAAGAAGAAGGCTCTCTCTCTCTCTTTCTCTTTCTCTAATTTCCCCCCCTCTCTCTCTCTCTAGTTCTCTCTCTCTCTCTTTCTCTTTCTCTAATTCCCCCCCCCTCTCTCTCTCTCTAGTTCTCTCTCTCTCTCTCTCTCTCTTTCTCTTTCTCTAATTCCCCCCCCTCTCTCTCTCTCTAGTTCTCTCTCTCTCTCTTTCTCTCTCTCTAATTTCCCCCCCTCTCTCTCTCTCTCTCTAATTCTCCCCCCTCTCTCTCTCTCTCTAATTCCCCCTCTCTCTCTCACTCACTCAGTCCCTCTCTTTCTCTCCCGCTCTCTCTCCCCCCTCTCTCTCTCTCTCTCTCTCTCTCTCTTTCTCTAATTTCCCCCCCCTCTCTCTCTCTCTCTAGTTCTCTCTCTCTCTCTCTCTAATTTCCCCCCCTCTCTCTCTCTCTCTAATTCTCCCCCCTCTCTCTCTCTCTCTAATTCCCCCTCTCTCTCTCACTCACTCAGTCCCTCTCTTTCTCTCCCGCTCTCTCTCCCCCCCTCTCTCTCTCTCTCTCTCTGTCTCTCTCTCTTTCTCTCCCCTCTCTCTCTCCCTCTCTCTCTCCCTCTCTCTCTAATTCTCCCCCTCTCTCTCTCTCTCTAATTCTCCCCCCCTCTCTCTCTAATTGCCCCCCTCTCTCTCTCTCACTCACTCACTCCCTCTCTCTCTCCCTTTCTCTCCCTCTCTTCCCCCTCTCTCTCCCCTCCCTCTCTTTCTCTCCCTCTCTCTCTCTCTCCCCCTCCCTCTCTCCCCCCTCTCTCTCTTTCTCTCTCTCTCTCGTCGCTCCAATTAACCCCTAAACCATGAGTTCCTATTGAGAATATCTTCCTCCCATCAGCACCAGTACTGGTTTGGGCAGGTAACCAGCAGGTAACCAGCAGGTTATGAACTAACTAAACTAGTTGACAGCGTCCAGGTGTGTTTCAGTGAAAGTGAGCGGGTTTTTATCCTACCAGATGTTTCTTCAGGTGAGACGTCGACTTCCTGGACGTCCACGTCACATTTCACCGCCGGGGGGCGTCGTTGGCGTCGCACAGAGGGGAAGTACGGTGGCCGACAGGAGCAAACGCGCTTTGAAAGAGAAACAAGAGGCTCCAGACCACCAGGGGGCAGAGCTGAGTTCCAAACACCAGTGACAGTCAACAAGTAGTGAACGAATGAGAAAGTTGTCGTTGGTGGCATAGATCTATAAACACAAGAAGCCTTAATTGTTGACGTGACGTCTCCACAGCGCCGCCATCTTGGATAGGTCTCCCGCTCGTGCTAAACCACGAAACATTCGTAGCTCTCTTGCTAGTAGCTCTCTTGCTAGTAGCTCTCTTGCTAGTAACACGTAGCAACACAAACAAGACCTCATATTAAAGGCTGAGGAGAATTTCTGTCACGTGGGAGACTTTTCACAACCCACAATAACTTTTCCAGGAAGTTTCCACGGCATAGGTCCTTCCGGTTCTGCTGTGCAGCGCGTTTCTGTTTTGTTTACGCGTTTTGCACTTGTCGGCCACCGTAGTCAGGAGACTTCGACTTTAAAGCGTGACGAGCCAACTGGCTGTAGTATCCATGGCAACGCGTCAGTGCCGGCCGGCCTGAAAGCGTCGGGAAGTGTCGCAATGCCAGTGGACACGTGACACAGCAGTTCTAGTTTATTCCATCTGATTTTCTATTGTAATCCCAGTTTTTTTATCCAAAATACTTGTAACGAGATTAAAAAATTTTATGTTTTGTAACGGATTACAGTTACTTTTTTTGTATCCTAATTAAGTAACCTTACTATTTATTTATCTTGTTTTTACCTCCTGCTTATTTCTAAGTGCCCAGGTTCCGTTCTGTGTTTTACTTTATGTCTTATAGCCAGATATTTTTATTTTTTATTCTTTACTTTTATTTCTATTCTATTGTATTTTATAATATTCCTAGGCACCAGATTGCTGCAACAAGACAATTTCCCTTCGGGGATGAATAAAGTAATTATCTTATCTTATCTTAATCCATTACTACCCAACCCTGAAAAGCCATTTTTAGTTCATTTAAATGAATCAAGAAATGCTTATTTCACTTTTTCGGAGTGGAAAATGAATTAAAAAAATACAATTCTCACCTCAAATTGCGATCTATAAGTAAAACACAGAACGGAACATGGGCACTTAGAAATAAGCAGGAGGTAAAAGCAGGATAAATAAATAGATAAATAAACAACAACGACGTGTTTGGTCTGAGAAATATAAAATATAAAACCCATGCGTGCTCAGGAAAACCATGAAAACCTCCTGTACTTCTGCTACAGACAAATACTTCCATCTCCAAGTTTACTGCATAGTTTCCTTGTTGTTTTCCTGTTAAACTGCACTTTAGCTGTAATTCCCCGGAGCCGCCGGCAGAGGGCGCTGCAGGCTCGGTAACGTGTTGAGGTGAAGCCAGAGAGACGATGTGAACTTCTCTGCAGCCGCAAGTCTAATAAAGTGACAAAATATAACAATAGTGTTGGATAACCGTTCCTCATATTATATATCCTACATGCTGCAGCCTGTGTGACCGCTGGGGGCGCTCTACTGGCCGTCTGCAGCCAGAAAGCCAGTTTTGAGTCCTGGAACGATGAATATTGGGGGTCAAGATATTGTGAAAGACAGAATATTACAGAAATGAACCTGCTGCTGCCATTCCTGACTCTGAGTGACGTACTTTAATCTGGCATTATTAGGCTTTTCACAATAAAATCTTATAAAGGGAAAATACGACCTGATCACAGTCTGGTTGAAGGGTTTCATCCCGGATAGACGATTCCTAGATAGATGATTCCCAGATCCCAGATAGACAATTCCCAGATAGACGATTCCCAGATAGACGATTCCTAGATAGACGATTCCCAGATAGACGATTCCCAGATAGACGATTCCCAGATAGACGATTCCCAGATAGACGATTCCTAGATAGACGATTCCTAGATAGACGATTCCCAGATAGACGATTCCCAGATAGACGATTCCTAGATAGACGATTCCCAGATAGACGATTCCCAGATAGACGATTCCCAGATAGACGATTCCTAGATAGACGATTCCTAGATAGACGATTCCCAGATAGACGATTCCCAGATAGACGATTCCCAGATAGACGATTCCTAGATAGACGATTCCCAGATATACGATTCCTAGATAGACGATTCCCAGATAGACGATTCCCAGATAGACGATTCCTAGATAGACGATTCCTAGATAGACGATTCCCAGATCCCAGATAGACGATTCCCAGATCCCAGATAGACGATTCCCAGATAGACGATTCCCAGATAGACGATTCCCATTTAGACGACGTATTATAATCAGTGAATCATTTGTAACGTTTCCATGACGACACATAACGACACATAACGACACATAACGACACATAACGACACACAGTCGCTGGTAATCTGGGCCAGATTAGCCGACGACAGTTGGGTTATCGTCTTCCTGAGCAGACGACCTCTGGGGCGTCGTCAGGAAGACGAGATGCTCTGTTCTAGTTGTGTACGTCTATATTATTGTATCAGGGTCGACTGAAGAGAACTTTAGTTCTGACATAGTTTAATGTAAGAAAACTGGAGGAGAAGAAGAAGAAGAAGAAGAAGAAGAAGAAGAAGAAGAAGAAGAAGAAGAAGAAGAAGAAGAAGAAGAAGAAGGAGAAGAAGAAGAAGAAGAAGAAGAAGAAGAAGAAGAAGAAGAAGAAGAAGAAGAAGAAGAAGAAGGAGAAGAAGAAGAAGAAGAAGAAGAAGAAGAAGAAGAAGAAGAAGAAGAAGAAGAAGAGAAGAAGAAGAAGAAGAAGAAGAAGAAGAAGAAGAAGAAGAAGAAGAAGAAGAAGAAGAAGAAGAAGGAGAAGAGGAAATTAAAAGGAACAAACGCAGTAATTTGTGGATTTCAACACTGTAATCATGAGCCGAGACTCCAGTTCTGTCTGAGGGGGAGGAGCCACACACACACACACACACACACACACACACACACACACACACACACACACACACACACACACACACACACACACACACACACACACACACACACACACACACACACACACACACAGTGACCTCGTCTTCTCTCCGGTGAATCCAGTTGCAGCAGAAAAACGCTGACTCATGGTTGGTGGTTCTCTGGACAACAATCCAACTGGGCACTTTTATTTTGACAGTCACCATAATAACAGTCCAACTGGGCACTTTTATTTTGACAGTCACCATAATAACAGTCCAACTGGGCACTTTTATTTTGACAGTCACCATAATAACAATCCAACTGGGCACTTTTATTTTGACAGTCACCTTAATAACAATCCAACTTGGCGGTTTTATTTTGACAGTCACCTTAATAACAATCCAACTTGGTGGTTTTATTTTGACAGTCACCGTAATAACAATCCAACTTGGTGGTTTTATTTTGACAGTCCTGGACTTGATCCGTCTCACAGGAAGTCCTTTAATGTGGAAATAAATACTTCCTCAAATCCCCACATTAAAATGTGATTTAACTGAGGAGCTCCAGCAGCCAGGACTGACCTGACCAGCTGCAGAGGGAGGTGGGGTGGGGGTGGGGGGGGGGGCGGTGGGTCGGTGTGACCCGGGGTCACCGCCTGTGTATCCAGGAAACCTGGCGTTCCTGTAACCCAGCAGGGGGTCATTATTGGAGCCTCCTGCTGATTCCAGTGTGCCGCTAAGATCCACTTCAAAGGATTAACAAGCTTTGTGGTGGTGGTGGGGGAGGGGGGGGGGGGTTTATGGAGGGAAAAGTGGACGAGGTTCATTGATGGAAACTGAAACTTCAAAGGCTTCTTATGTAAGAAAGAAGCAGGTCGCCCCCTGGAGGCGGAGCCGAGCAGGTCATGTGACGACTTTAACATGTAGCATGTAGCATGTAGCATCGCTGGTGTGTGAGCCTGAAGCTCTTTAGCATGTAGCATGTAGCACGTGAGACAGGGAAGGTCTCGTGGAGACGTGGTGAAGTGGTGAACATGAGACCTGTGAAGGTCTCCTGGAGACGTGGTGAAGTGGTGAACGTGAGACAGTGAAGGTCTCCTGGAGACGTGGTGAAGTGGTGAATGTGAGACAGTGAACGTCTCCTGGAGACGTGGTGAAGTGGTGAACATGAGACAGTGAAGGTCTCCTGGAGACGTGGTGAAGTGGTGAACATGAGACAGTGAAGGTCTCCTGGAGACGTTGTGAAGTGGTGAATGTGAGACAGTGAAGGTCTCCTGGAGACGTGGTGAAGTGGTGAATGTGAGACAGTGAAGGTCTCCTGGAGACGTGGTGAAGTGGTGAATGTGAGACAGTGAAGGTCTCCTGGAGACGTGGTGAAATGATGAACATGAGACAGTGAAGGTCTCCTGGAGACGTGGTGAAGTGGTGAACATGAGGCAGTGAATGTCTCCTGGAGACGTGGTGAAGTGGTGAACATGAGACAGTGAAGGTCTACTGGAGACGTGGTGAAATGATGAACGTGAGACAGTGAATGTCTCCTGGAGACGTGGTGAAGTGGTGAATGTGAGACAGTGAAGGTCTCCTGGAGACGTGGTGAAGTGGTGAACATGAGACAGTGAAGGTCTCCTGGAGACGTTGTGAACTGGTGAACATGAGACAGTGAAGGTCTCCTGGAGACGTGGTGAAATGATGAACGTGAGACAGTGAAGGTCTCCTGGAGACGTGGTGAAATGATGAACGTGAGACAGTGAAGGTCTCCTGGAGACGTGGTGAAGTGGTGAACATGAGACACAGAATGTCTCCTGGAGACGTGGTGAAGTGGTGAATGTGAGACAGTGAATGTCTCCTGGAGACGTTGTGAAGTGGTGAATGTGAGACGGTTGCAGCAGCAGGACACACACCAGGCTGGATCGTTTCCTCTCTAGTTAATGACTTTGACGTCAGACTCCTCACTTCCTGTTTCCCTTCCATTAAGAAAATAAAAGAAAGCGCCTGCTGGTTTACAGCCAATGAAGAAACGCAGGATCTCATCTGGAGCCACTTTAACTTTACCAGTGAAGAAGAAGTGAAACGTAAACATCCTGATTCAGCAGCTGGCCTGAAGAAGAAAGTTCTACTGACTGAATTCTACAAACTGAATTCTACAGTCAATTCTACAAACTGAATTCTACAAACTGAATTCTACAAAGTGAATTCTACTGACTGAATTCTACAAAGTGAATTCTACAAGGTCAATTCTACAAAGTGAATTCTACAAAGTGAATACTACAAAGTGAATTCTACAAACTGAATTCTACAAAGTGAATTCTACTGACTGAATTCTACAAAGTCAATTCTCCAGTCAATTCTACAAAGTGAATTCTACTAACTGAATTCTACAAACTGAATTCTACAAAGTCAATTCTACAAAGTGAATTCTACTAACTGAATTCTACAAACTGAATTCTACAAAGTCAATTCTACAAAGTCAATTCTACTAACTGAATTCTACTGACTGAATTCTACAAACTGAATTCTACAAAGTGAATTCTACAAAGTGAATTCTACAAACGGAATTCTACAAACTGAATTCTGCAAAGTGAATTCTACTAACTTAATTCTACAAAGTCAATTCTACAAAGTGAATTCTACAAACTGAATTCTACAAAGTCAATTCTACAAAGTGAATTCTACAAACTGAATTCTACAAAGTGAATTCTACAAAGTGAATTCTGCAAAGTGAATTCTACAAAGTGATTTCTACAAAGTCAATTCTACAAAGTGAATTCTACAAAGTGATTTCTACAAAGTGAATTCTACAAAGTGAATTCTACAAACTGAATTCTACTGACTGAATTCTACAAACTGAATTCTACAAACTGAATTCTACAAACTGAATTCTACTAACTGAATTCTACAAAGTGAATTCTACAAAGTGAATTCTACAAAGTGAATTCTGCAAAGTGAATTCTACAAAGTGAATTCTACAAAGTGAATTCTGCAAAGTCAATTCTACAAAGTGATTTCTACAAAGTCAATTCTACAAAGTGAATTCTACAAACTGAATTCTACTGACTGAATTCTACAAACTGAATTCTACAAACTGAATTCTACAAAGTGAATTCTACAAACTGAATTCTACAAACTGAATTCTACTAACTGAATTCTACAAAGTGAATTCTACAAACTGAATTCTACTAACTGAATTCTACAAACTGAATTCTACAAACTGAATTCTACAAAGTGAATTCTACTAACTGAATTCCACAAATTTTATTCTACAAAGTGAATTCTACTAACTGAATTGTACAAAGTCAATTCTACAAGGTGAATTCTACAAAGTGAATTCTACTAACTGAATTCTACAAACTGAATTCTACAAACTGAATTCTACTAACTGAATTCTACAAAGTGAATTCTACAAAGTGAATTCTACTAACTGAATTCTACAAAGTCAATTCTACAAGGTGAATTCTACAAAGTGAATTCTACTAACTGAATTCTACAAACTGAATTCTACAAACTGAATTCTACTAACTGAATTCTACAAAGTCAATTCTACAAGGTGAATTCTACAAAGTGAATTCTACTAACTGAATTCTACAAACTGAATTCTACAAACTGAATTCTACTAACTGAATTCTACAAAGTGAATTCTACAAAGTGAATTCTACTAACTGAATTCTACAAAGTCAATTCTACAAAGTGAATTCTACAAAGTGAATTCTACTAACTGAATTCTACAAAGTCAATTCTACAAAGTGAATTCTACAAAGTGAATTCTACAAAGTGAATTCTACTAACTGAATTCTACAAAGTCAATTCTACAAAGTGAATTCTACAAAGTGAATTCTACTAACTGAATTCTACAAAGTCAATTCTACAAAGTCAATTCTACAAACTGAATTCTACAAATTTAATTCTACAAACTGAATTCACAACGTTTAACATTTGAACTCAAATTTATCGACGTAAATCTTGCAGACAATCTTGTTCAGAAGTTCCATAACCCTGGTGTGGACGACGGACCAGAAACATCTGGTTCAGGTGAACCGGGGCCCTCAGGGGCCGACAGGCTCCAGCTTGTCGGGCTGCTGAGGCGGATCAGTGATTGTGCCCCCCCCCCCCCCCCCTCCCCCCTCCAGGTGGAATCCAACACACACCTGTTCCAACACGCTGCTCCTCCAGATGTTTCACACTCTTCAGTCAGACCAACATCTGACTTTCTGGCACTTCCTCACGTGTTTCCATGACAACTGTTGTTAATCCAGAACTTTTCACTGCCTCTAATCCGGCGGGATTAACGAGAATCTGGTTCACACTCAGCACATCTGGGGGACTTGAAGACGATCTGGGTGGGATTAAGAGCTCGTCCTCCAGGTCGTCTCCACTGTCCTCTAGGTCGTCTCCACTGTCCTCCAGATCGTCTCCACTGTCCTCCAGGTCGTCTCCACTGTCCCCCAGATCGTCTCCACTGTCCTCCAGGTCGTCTCCACTGTCCCCCAGATCATCTCTCCACTTTCCTCCAGGTCGTCTCCACTGTCCTCCAGGTCGTCTCTCCACTGTCCTCCAGGTCGTCTCCACTGTCCCCCAGATCGTCTCCACTGTCCTCCAGGTCGTCTCCACTGTCCTCCAGATCGTCTCCACTGTCCTCCAGGTCGTTCCCACTGTCCCCCAGATCGTCTCCACTGTCCTCCAGGTCGTCTCCACTGTCCCCCAGATCGTCTCCACTGTCCTCCAGGTCGTCCTCTCAGAACCGACCCAGTAGATTATGGGACGTCAGAACGGAACGGTTTGTGAATCATTTCAAAATAAGTTTAGGTCCACATGACTTCAAAAGGTTCCCGATCGCCTCCAGCAGCGTTTCACAAAGTGTCTCGCAACATAAAAAGATCCGTCACTGTAATAAAAATCCAACTTGGTATTTTTACTTTAACAGTCCCTGTAATTACAATCCAGCTTCGTAGTTTTACTTTGACATTCATCATAATCTGATGTCAGAGGAGGAAGATGCTCTATAATCTGGTGTTAGAGGAAGAAGATGCTCTATAATCTGGATTAGAGGAGGATGATGCTCTATAATCTGGATTAGAGGAGGAAGATGCTCTATAATCTGGATTAGAGGAGGAAGATGCTCTATAATCTGTGTTAGAGGAGGAAGATGTTCTGTAATCTGGATTAGAGGAGGAAGATGTTCTATAATCTGTGTTAGAGGAGGAAGATGTTCTATAATCTGGATTAGAGGAGGAAGATGCTCTACAATCTCGATTATGAAACATTTTGCATTCTCCACTCCTAGAATAACAGTAATCAGTAAGTAACTGATTACAGTTACCAGTGAAGGAGTTCCAGTAACTTCACGACACGTCAGCTCACCTCTGGATTAAACGACTCCACACGTCAGCTCACATCTGGATTAAACGACTCCAGACGCCACGGAGTCGTTTGTTGGACGAGCGAAAACAGGAAGTGACGAGCTGCAGCAGTTTCCCAACAGAGGAACTTCTTCTGAAACACGTCAGCGTGACACGTCTGAGCTGGAAACACACACACACACACACACACACACACACACACACACACACACACACACACACACACACACACACACACACACACACACACACACACACACACACACACACACACACACAGTGAGTCACCAGAGGCTACTGAAGGTCAAACGTTGCTTAAAGTGACGACTCGTCACGTCTTCATCTGACTGACGCTTTTTTTTTTTTGACGTAACTTTCTAAAACTAAAACTAAAAATAAACCCTCCTACAGAAAAAAAACGGAACTTTTGAAAACATCACATTTCAGTGTTTGTACCGTTTCCAGGGAAACGGACCCAGTGTTCAAACATCAGTGTGTGAAAGTTCAGTGTTTCAGAAACTTTTCTCTTGAAACTTGAAGTTTTTGTTTGTTAGAACAGGAAGTTGAACTTGTTTTAAAAAGTTTCCTCAATAAGAGCTTGAACTAGGAAACTGACCAGATCATCAACTGTTGTTCTAAACACTGATGTTTGGTCTTTATTGGTCTTTACTGATCTTTATTGGTCTTATTGGTCTTTATTGGTCTTTATTGGTCTTTATTGATCTTTATTGGTCTTATTGGTCTTTATTGGTCTTATTGGTCTTTATTGGTCTTTATTGGTCTTATTGATCTTATTGGTCTTTATTGGTCTTATTGGTCTTTATTGGTCTTATTGGTCTTTATTGGTCTTATTGGTCTTATTGGTCTTTATTGGTCTTATTGGTCTTTATTGGTCTTATTGGTCTTATTGGTCTTTATTGGTCTTATTGGTCTTTATTGGTCTTATTGGTCTTATTGGTCTTATTGGTCTTTATTGGTCTTATTGGTCTTTATTGGTCTTATTGGTCTTATTGGTCTTTATTGGTCTTATTGGTCTTTATTGGTCTTATTGGTCTTTATTGGTCTTTATTGGTCTTATTGGTCTTTACTGATCTTTATTGGTCTTATTGGTCTTTATTGGTCTTATTGGTCTTTATTGGTCTTTATTGGTCTTATTGATCTTATTGGTCTTTATTGGTCTTATTGGTCTTTATTGGTCTTATTGGTCTTTATTGGTCTTATTGGTCTTATTGGTCTTTATTGGTCTTATTGGTCTTTATTGGTCTTATTGGTCTTTATTGGTCTTATTGGTCTTTATTGGTCTTATTGGTCTTTATTGGTCTTATTGGTCTTTATTGGTCTTATTGGTCTTATTGGTCTTTATTGGTCTTTATTGGTCTTTACTGATCTTTATTGGTCTTATTGGTCTTTATTGGTCTTATTGGTCTTTACTGATCTTTATTGGTCTTATTGGTCTTTATTGGTCTTTATTGGTCTTTATTGGTCTTATTGGTCTTTACTGATCTTTATTGGTCTTATTGGTCTTTATTGGTCTTATTGGTCTTTATTGGTCTTTATTGGTCTTATTGGTCTTTATTGGTCTTATTGGTCTTTATTGGTCTTTATTGGTCTTTATTGGTCTTATTGGTCTTTATTGGTCTTATTGGTCTTTACTGGTCTTTATTGGTCTTATTGGTCTTTATTGGTCTTTATTGGTCTTTATTGGTCTTATTGGTCTTTACTGGTCTTTATTGGTCTTATTGGTCTTTATTGGTCTTTATTGGTCTTATTGGTCTTATTGGTCTTATTGATCTTATTGATCTTATTGGTCTTTATTGGTCTTATTGGTCTTATTGGTCTTATTGGTCTTATTGGTCTTATTGGTCTTTATTGGTCTTATTGGTCTTATTGGTCTTATTGGTCTTATTGATCTTATTGGTCTTTATTGGTCTTTATTGGTCTTTATTGGTCTTTACTGGTCTTTATTGGTCTTATTGATCTTATTGGTCTTTATTGGTCTTTACTGGTCTTTACTGGTCTTTATTGGTCTTATTGGTCTTTATTGGTCTTATTGGTCTTATTGGTCTTTATTGGTCTTTATTGGTCTTTATTGGTCTTATTGGTCTTTATTGGTCTTATTGGTCTTTATTGGTCTTATTGGTCTTTATTGGTCTTTACTGGTCTTTATTGGTCTTATTGGTCTTTATTGGTCTTTATTGGTCTTATTGGTCTTATTGGTCTTATTGATCTTATTGATCTTATTGGTCTTTATTGGTCTTATTGGTCTTATTGGTCTTATTGGTCTTATTGGTCTTATTGGTCTTTATTGGTCTTATTGGTCTTATTGGTCTTATTGGTCTTATTGGTCTTATTGATCTTATTGGTCTTTATTGGTCTTTATTGGTCTTTATTGGTCTTTACTGGTCTTTATTGGTCTTATTGATCTTATTGGTCTTTATTGGTCTTTACTGGTCTTTACTGGTCTTTATTGGTCTTATTGGTCTTTATTGGTCTTATTGGTCTTATTGGTCTTATTGATCTTATTGGTCTTTATTGGTCTTTATTGGTCTTTATTGGTCTTTACTGGTCTTTATTGGTCTTTATTGGTCTTATTGGTCTTTATTGGTCTTTATTGGTCTTTACTGGTCTTTACTGGTCTTTACTGGTCTTTATTGGTCTTTACTGGTCTTTACTGGTCTTATTGGTCTTATTGGTCTTATTGGTCTTATTGATCTTATTGGTCTTTATTGGTCTTTATTGGTCTTATTGATCTTATTGGTCTTTATTGGTCTTTATTGGTCTTATTGGTCTTATTGGTCTTATTGGTCTTATTGATCTTATTGGTCTTTATTGGTCTTATTGGTCTTATTGGTCTTATTGGTCTTATTGATCTTATTGGTCTTTATTGGTCTTTATTGGTCTTTACTGGTCTTTATTGGTCTTATTGATCTTATTGGTCTTTATTGGTCTTTACTGGTCTTTACTGGTCTTTATTGGTCTTATTGATCTTATTGGTCTTTATTGGTCTTTACTGGTCTTTACTGGTCTTTATTGGTCTTATTGGTCTTTATTGGTCTTATTGGTCTTATTGGTCTTATTGATCTTATTGGTCTTTATTGGTCTTTATTGGTCTTTACTGGTCTTTATTGGTCTTATTGATCTTATTGGTCTTTATTGGTCTTTACTGGTCTTTACTGGTCTTACTGGTCTTATTGGTCTTATTGGTCTTTATTGGTCTTATTGGTCTTATTGGTCTTATTGGTCTTATTGGTCTTATTGGTCTTATTGGTCTTTATTGGTCTTATTGATCTTATTGGTCTTTATTGGTCTTTACTGGTCTTTGGTCTTTATTGGTCTTTACTGGTCTTATTGGGATGTAAACCAGTACTGGTCCACCAGCAGGAGCTTCAGGAAACTGAAGGTCTGAGTCAGGAGCTTGTTTTCTCCTTAATCTGCTGTGTTTGGTGGGATTATGTATATTATGTATATTATGTATATTATGTATATTATGTATATTATGTATATCATGTATATTATGTATAGTATGTATATCATGTATATTATGTATATCATGTATATTATGGTATAGTATGTATATCATGTATATTATGTATATCATGTATATTATGTATATTATGTATATCATGTATATTATGTATATTATGTATATCATGTATATTATGTGTATCATGTATATTATGTATAGTATGTATATCATGTATATTATGTATATCATGTATATTATGTATATTATGTATATCATGTATATTATGTATATTATGTATATCATGTATATTATGTATAGTATGTATATCATGTATATTATGTATATCATGTATATTATGTATATTATGTATATCATGTATATTATGTATATTATGTATATCATGTATATTATGTATATCATGTATATTATGTATAGTATGTATATCATGTATATTATGTATATCATGTATATTATGTATATTATGTATATCATGTATATTATGTATATTATGTATATCATGTATATTATGTATATTATGTATATCATGTATATTATGTATAGTATGTATATCATGTATATTATGTATATCATGTATATTATGTATAGTATGTATATCATGTATATTATGTATATCATGTATATTATGTATAGTATGTATATCATGTATATTATGTATATTATGTATATCATGTATATTATGTATATTATGTATATTATGTAACGTTGTTCACGAGGAGGAACAGGAAGATTCTTTAAATGACGATTAAATTACTTGCAGAGAAAATTCACGCAGAAAAAAAGTCATTAAATAAACATCATTTTAGAAAACTACATTAAAAAGATACAAAAAATAAATTACATAATAAATATAGACATTTGTATTTATCACAGAACTAGAAACTAATTAAATAATGGAGGAGGAGGAGGAGGAGGAGGAGGAGGAGGAGGGAAGAGGAGGAGGAGGAGGAGGAGGAGGAGGAGGAAGAGGAGGAGGAGGGAGGAGGGGAAGAAGGAGGGGAAGAAGACATTTACAGCCGGTTTAGCCTGGCGCTGGATTTACAGCCTCCAGCTGGAGAACCCCCCCCCCTTCCCCCCCTCCTGCTCCCCCCCTCCCCGCCGCCCTCCCCCATGACCCCCCACCTCCACATCACAAAGGGAGGGCGGGGGAGGGGTCTCTCCTGGGGAATAGTAAAACCTTCCTGGGAAACCTTCAAACCAGTGGGAACCGACAACAGGTCCTTTGCCCCCCCCCCCCCATACATCCACCCCCCCCCCCCCCCATACCTCCACCCCCCCCCACCTTATAATGGTTGGTCAACAGAATCCCAGTTTGTTTGTGTATTTTATGAAAGCCATCTTCTTCATATCTATTTGCTGTACATCTATACACATCAAAGTGAACCTTGTGTTTGTTTCCATCGCCAACGAAACTTTGCTGCATTTATTTATTTATTTATTTATTTATTTGTATGAATTTAACCAAAAAGTACTCACCCGAATTATATGAAATCTTCAGACGTGATTTGTCATCATCCGTCAGATTATGGGATGTTAGCGGTGAACCCTTTCAGAATAAATCCCCAACACTGAAAAAAACAAAAAACAAAAAAGCGGATGAGCGACGGACCTCAGGGAGATGAAAGGAGATCTGTTGCCATGGAGACGCTACCCGATCAGTGTTGCTAGCTGAATGGCTAGTTAGCATCGATTTGAGCTAACAGATATCATGCTAGCAATGCTAAGTCGGCTCCGCCAACAAATGTGGCGAAGGTCTGCGCTCTACCGAGTGTAGCTCTAGCTTATTTGTTTTTGTTGTTGTTTATTTGTTTGAAATTTGCCTTTAAAAAATGAATAACAAATAAATGAAAGAATAAATAAAGAAGATCTTCAAATCAGTCCTAGATGTAAAAGAAGGTCCGTCATAACCTGACACTGTTTCCATGGCAACCTTTGAAGTTAACACACGTCGCTTTTATGTTTTCACTTTCAGAGAAACTTTGCGTTCTCATGGCAACTATATTTTTCGGAATTATTGAGATAATTACCTCAGAATTATGACATAATTATCTCAATTATCAGATAAATATATTATTAGAAACAATTCGGCTCGGTTTTTCTGATTTCTGAGATCATGATTTTCAGAAAATAAAATAAAAAAATTTGTGTTTTTTCTGAAATTATGAGAAATAATTTTCTCAAAATCATTAGAAAAAAATCATAAATTCAATTATGCAATTTTGAATTTATGAGATAATCTGAAAATCATAGTCTGTTTCCCTCCTCCATGACGAGTCGTATGAAAATCCTCCAAGACTAAAAGCTTTGATCAGAGAAATGATGTAACGGTTCGTTAGACGAGACCATGAAAGGGTTAACCTGAGAAGAGGATGAACCTGGAGGAGGAGGAGGAGGGAGGAGGAGGAGGAGGAGGAGGTTTGACGCTCTGGATTATGAGGCAGGAGCTCAGTGGTGATGAAAGTTAATCTGGAGAAAAGACCAGTCAATAATCAGATTAGAGGCAGATTAAAGCAGAAAGGCGGAGGAAGTCCAGGATTTGTGAGTTTGAAGACGAGGAGTTTAATACGAGATGAGTTGGGGGGGGGGGGGGGGGTGGGGGGAATTAACGAGGATCCACGTCTCAATGGTTCATGTAGAGCAGCTCTTTCTATAATTCAGGAGTCTGAAGAACCAGAGCGGTCGAGTTTTTAATCCTTTCAACTTTTTTCTATTTCCACAATTTAACATTTTCTAGATTATTTTGTCTAGAAATAATCTAGAAAATCTCTATACTCTGGTGCTAGTGGAGGAAAATGCTCTATAATCTGATGTTAGAGGAGGAAGATGCTCTATAATCTGGATTAGAGGAGGGATATGCTCTATAATCTGATGTTGAGGAGGAAGATGCTATATAATCTGATGTTATAGGAGGAAGATGCTCTATAATCTGATGTTACAGAAGGAAGATGCTCTATAATCTGATGTTAGAGGAGGAAGATGCTCTATAGTCTGGATTTGAACAGAAACACCTGGTTGACTGTATTAACCAGATTATATTCCAGAATTGAACCACCAAGCTCGATAAACTGACTCTGAACATTTAGTTCCACTGCGGTCGTCCATCTTTGTCTGACGTGTGAATACAGTCGGGGGAGGGGTGGGGGTGGGGGGTGGGGGTGGGGGTGGGGGGTCGTGGGTGTCGGGGGAGGGGCTGCTGTCCCTGTGGGACCTGTGGGAAGGGAATGTTTTTTTTGTTCTTTAAATTCCTCCACCCCTGAGCCAGGCACCAGCTGGACGGAGACCAGCTGACCAGTTGCTATGACGACCGCTCTGCTTTCATCCAGAGACAATTGATGGTTTTTGAACCCGCGGCTCTTTAACCCTCGCCGCTCTCTGCACGCCGGCGCGCCGAGAGGAGAGAAGCGTTCAGACGTGTGACTCTGAGCTGCAGACCTCCACGGCGACATCAAGGAGGCGCTAGCTCGCGCGCATGTGTGTGTGTGTGTGTGTGTGTGTGTGTGTGTGTGTGTGTGTGTGTGTGTGTGTGTTCCTAAGGCCCGATTTGCTCGATGTTTCAAGAAAAACGACTTAATTTGAGCATTTTGGTTTACGACGTTTGAACGCCACACCC
>NC_137655.1:1099124-1101624 GCF_963422515.1 Blennius ocellaris
ACACCTGGCGCCTAGGACCTACCACCTAGGACCTACTGCCTAGGACCTACCACCTAGGACCTACCACCTAGGACCTACTGCCTAAGGCCTACCACCTAGGGACCTACCGGCTAGGACCTCTACCACCTAGGACCTAGGACCTACCACCTGGGGCCTACTGCCTAAGACCTACCACCTAGGACCTACCGGCTAGGACCTACCACCTAGGACCTAGGACCTACCACCTGGGGCCTACTGCCTAAGACCTACCACCTAGGACCTACCGGCTAGGACCTACCACCTAGGACCTACCACCTAGGACCTACCACCTAGGACCTACCGCCTAGGACCTACCACCACGGACCTACCACCTAGGACCTACCACCTAGGACCTACCACCTACCGCCTAGGACCTACCACCTACCACCTAGGACCTAGGTCTCTATGGACTGGACGTCCGTCCTCTGGACGTTGTGGTGACTGTGTCCCGTCTGTCCCCCCAGCATGGACAAGGTGAAGGTCTTGTCCCTGATGCTGCACGCCGCCGACATCAGCCACCCGGCCAAGGCCTGGCCGCTGCACGACCGCTGGACCCACAGTCTGATGGAGGAGTTCTTCAGACAGGTACCCCCTACCCTCCCTACCTACCCCCCCCCACCCCCCCCCCCCACCCCCCCCCCCCCCCACCCCCTCCCTCCAGCCTCCCCGAGTCGTTCTGGACGTCCAGTTTGAAGCTCAGGGACAGAATCCACTGTTTGTTTGTTTGTTTGTGTCAGGAGGGGTGAAGTGGACGTGATTACCTCTGAGAGACCGTCTGAGTACTCTGAGTACTCTGAGTACTCCGTCGCCTTGGTGATGAAATCCCCTTCTTCTCTTTGCAGGGAGATAAAGAGGTGGAGCTCGGCCTTCCTTTCTCTCCGCTCTGCGACCGCAAAGCCACCATGATCGCCCAGTCGCAGATCGGTGAGACGGAGCTCCTGATTGGTCCATTGAACCTTCATAGACGTATGTATGTAGATAAGTATGCTAACATATAGATCCTCTCTGGTCGCAGGTTCATCGACTTCATCGTGGAGCCGACGTTCAGCGTCCTGATCGACACCACGGAGAAGGTGATTGGTCCTCTGATAGAGGAGGACAGGAAGGCCAAAGAGACGGGGACCAGGAGGTCCAGGTACCACTGCTGTCCCCACATCGTCTTCCTCACATCGTCTTCATCACGTCGTCACATCGTCTTCATCACGTCCTCACATCGTCTTCATCACGTCGTCACATCGTCTTCATCACGTCCTCACATCGTCTTCATCACGTCGTCACATCGTCTTCATCACGTCGTCACATCGTCTTCATCACGTCCTCACATCGTCTTCATCACGTCGTCACATCGTCTTCATCACGTCCTCACATCGTCTTCATCACGTCCTCACATCGTCTTCATCACGTCCTCACATCGTCTTCATCACGTCGTCACATCGTCTTCATCACGTCGTCACATCGTCTTCATCACGTCGTCACATCGTCTCCCTCACATCGTCTCCCTCACATCGTCTTACTCACATCGTCTTCATCACATCGTCTTCATCACATCCTCACATCGTCTTCCTCACAGGTCCTCTGGCCCTGCAGGTTGCAGGACAGTGAGGACGGCTCCCCCTTGTGGACGTGGGTCCTCATTGCACCCTGGTGAAGTGTTATTGTCCGGCTGGAGGTCATCCTGCCCCCCCCCCCCCCCCCCCCCCATGTCCCCTGGTATGTCCTCCCTGTGGACACTGAGCAGGGAGACACAGCAGACCCTCAGATCATTGATTGTCGTGTGTGTGTGTGTGTGTGTGTGTGTGTGTGTGTGTGTGTGTGTGTGTGTGTGTGTGTGTGTGTGTGTGTGCCGCAGCCTGACAGGAAGTGGCTCGGTCACCGTGGAGTCGGTCCAGAGACACAGCAGCGGTCGCCACGGGAACAGCGACGACGGGCAGAACGACTTCTCCCTCGCCGCCATCGACCTGCCGGCCCTGAAGGGTCACCTGTCGGGCGTCATCGCCAGCAACAAGGACCGCTGGAAGGAGCTGTCTGTGCACGGTACACACACACACACACACACACACACACACACACACACACACACACACACACACACACACACACACACACACACACACACACTCACACACACACGCCGCTCAAATAAAAGAAAAGATTTTTCCTACCAGAATAGATGCAGCTTAAATATCTACCATAATGTCGAGAATAAATAAATATATATATAAAATAAATAAATATATATATATATATATAAAATAAATATATATATATAAAATAAATATATATATATATATAAAATAAATATATATATATATAAAATAAATATATATATATAAATTAAATAAATACACCATTAACTAATTACTTAAATGTGTGATTCATTAATTAAAATACCAGTTAATTGATAAGATAAATAAACAATAAATAAATAAATACACCATTAAATAATTACTGAAATATGTGATTCATTAATTAAAATACCAAT
>NC_137655.1:1106624-1131281 GCF_963422515.1 Blennius ocellaris
ATCCAGATTATAGGACCAGTGATGCACCACCAGACATGATACTTAGAGTCTAGTGAGGTCAGAGTTAGTTTATTGTGTGTTTACTTTGTTTATTACGTATTTTCACTGTATTTACTGTGTTTATTATGTGTTTACTGTGTTTATTATGTGTTTACTGTGTTTTCCTCTCCTCCCTCCACTCAGCAGCAGTGACTTCTGAGGAATCGTCTGGTTTAAATATTTAAACTTGTTTTCCTCGAGGCTCCGGCGCCTCTGATGACGACTCGTCAGCTCCGCCTCCAGATTCTCTCCTTCACGAGACGAAGCCTGAACTCCGGAACTCGTGAGCTCGTTCAACTCAACTCCTCCACGTGTGTCATCGCAAACCGCGTCTCCGTGACAACCGAGGCTGATCTCCTTTGATGTCCTCCTTTCATCTGCTTTGTCTGTGACATTTCTTCGCAGTTCTTTTGGGATTTGTTAGTTAGCGGTTAGCCGCTAGCGGCCGTGTCGGAGTTTCTCTCCAAACACAGACTGACTTCAGAGCGACCAGCTGAAGCTCTCGACACCCCCCCCCCCCGCCCTCCCCTAAATCCCCCCCCCCTCCCCCTCTGGGGCGTCTCTGGGAGGACAAACAGAGCGTCCGGAAGTCGTTTTCCTTCCTTTGTTTCGCCGACTTCCTTCCCGCCTTTTCCTCCAGCGGGAACAGCTGGCGGGAACATCTGGAGGCTCTGCTGCTCCACGTCTCCGTCCACGTCTCCGTCCAGAACCGCCTCCACTCAGGACGAGAGACGACTCCCTGACACTCTGCTATGTCTCCCTTCAGGACGACTCCGGAGTTCAAAGGAAGTGGCGTCGTCTCAGATCTCTGGTGACGCCGTCGTCCAATTCTTGGCTAAAACGTCCCGTCTCCGTCCAGCCCCGCCTCCACTCAGGGACGGACACAAGACATCTCCGTCCAGCCCCGCCTCCACTCAGGGACGGACACCAGACGTCTCCGTCCAGCCCCGACCTCCACTCAGGGACGGACACCAGACGTCTCCGTCCAGCGCCGCCTCCACTCAGGGACGGACACCAGACGTCTCCGTCCAGCGCCGCCTCCACTCAGGGACGGACACCAGACGTCTCCGTCCAGCGCCGCCTCCACTCAGGGACGGACACCAGACGTCTCCGTTCCAGCGCCGCCTCCACTCAGGGACGGACACCAGGACGTCTCCGTCCAGCGCCGCCTCCACTCAGGGACGGACACCAGACGTCTCCGTCCAGCCCCGCCTCCACTCAGGGACGGACACCAGACGTCTCCGTCCAGCCCCGCCTCCACTCAGGGACGGACACCACAGACGTCTCCGTCCAGCCCCCGCCTCCACTCAGGGACGGACACCACAGACGTCTCCGTCCAGCGCCGCCTCCACTCAGGGACGGACACCAGACGTCTCCGTCCAGCCCCGCCTCCACTCAGGGACGGGACACCAGACGTCTCCGTCCAGCCCCGCCTCCACTCCGGGACGGACACCAGATGTCTCCGTCCAGCCCCCGCCTCCACTCCGGGACGGACACCAGACGTCTCCGTCCAGCCCCGCCTCCACTCCGGGACGGACACCAGACGTCTCCGTCCAGCCCGCCCTCCCACTCAGGGACGGACACCAGACGTCTCCGTCCAGGCGCCGCCTCCACTCAGGGACGGACACCAGACGTCTCCGTCCAGCGCCGCCTCCACTCAGGGACGGACACCAGACGTCTCCGTCCAGCCCCGCCTCCACTCAGGGACGGACACCAGACGTCTCCGTCCAGCGCCGCCCTCCACTCAGGGACGGACACCAGACGTCTCCGTCCAGCCCCGCCTCCACTCAGGGACGGACACCAGACGTCTCCATCTCGCCGCTCTACTTTCCTGTCTTTTTCCCCCAAAACGGTGTGTGTGTGTGTGTGTGTGTGTGTGTGTGTGTGTGTGTGGTGTGTGTGTGTGTGTGTGTGTGTGTGTGTGTGTGTGTGTGTGTACATACAGTATATATAATATCTATATTTATATAAGAAGATAAGAGGACAGAATCAGATCTAGAACCCAGTTTACACATTTTTAAGTTAAAGTGAAGAACCAGGGAGGGGGACGCTCCGGCCCCGTCTCCATGGAAACCACCAGCCGTGGTAACCAGCGGTTCTGCACATGCTCAGTAGAGACGATCAGAACAAAGTGTCCTCCGTGGTGTCAGGACTCCCAGTCCATGTTCTCCTGGACTGGGAGTTTTATTTTGAAATAACGATCCAACTTGGTAGTTTTATTTTGACAGTGAACGTAATAACAGTCTAACTTGGTGGTTTTATTTTGACAGTGACAGTAATACTCTAACTTGGCAGTTTTATTTTGATAGTGACAGTAATAACAATCGAACTTGTGGTTTTATTTTGACAGTGACAGTAATAACAATCTAACTTGGTGGTTTTATTTTGACAGTGACAGTAATAACAATCTAACTTGGTGGTTTTATTTTGAAAGTCACCATAATAAACATCTAACTTGGTGGTTTTATTTTGAAAGTCACCATAATAACAATCTAACTTGGTGGTTTTATTTTGACAGGTGACAGTAATAACAATCAAACTTGGTGGTTTTATTTTGACAGTGACAGTAATAACAATCTAACTTGGTGGTTTTATTTTGACAGTGACAGTAATAACAATCTAACTTGGTGGTTTTATTTTGAAAGTCACCATAATAACAATCTAACTTGGTGGTTTTATTTTGAAAGTCACCATAATAGACAATCTAACTTGGTGGTTTTCTTTTGACAGTGACAGTAATAACAATCAAACTTGGTGGTTTTATTTTGACAGTGACGAGTAATAACCAATCTAACTTGGTGGTTTTATTTTGAAAGTCACCATAATAAAAATCTAACTTGGTGGTTTTATTTTGACAGTGACAGTAATAACAATCAAACTTGGTGGTTTTCTTTTGACAGTGACAGTAATAACAATCAAACTTGGTGGTTTTATTTTGACAGTGACAGTAATAACAATCTAACTTGGTGGTTTTATTTTGAAAGTCACCATAATAAAAATCTAACTTGGTGGTTTTATTTTGACAGTGACAGTAATAACAATCTAACTTGGTGGTTTTATTTTGACGACTCCACCAGGGACAGTCGTCAGCCATTAAAGTGACGCCACCTCCTGGTGGGAACCTGTAGGTGGTAGAAGACGTCATCTGGGAACTTCCCACTGGGAAATAATCTAATCTGCTTGTTTGTTTCTACATGTGGTGATAAACTTTGTCATTTATCTGCAGATTAACTTTATTGTGGGTTTTATTTTGTGGTTGTTGTGAAAACTCCGTCACTTCTTGGCTCCAGTGAAGCGACATCATGTTCATACCGGAACGTGTCCCGTTTCCCAGCCAACTGGTAATGTTCCCACTTCCCACTTCCCACTTCCCAGGATACGCCACAGGAATTGGTTCATTTTCTTCAAAAGCCTCAGAAGTTTTTTTTGTGTTGGATTGTTTATTTGCGCTCTGGGTCCAGTGAAGTCCTGATGGGAATTCCCACTGGCAGAGGCTGCCCACTGGTAACTTTCCCACTTCCCCAGTTTCCCAGACGCACTGCCTGAATTGGTTTTCTCCCTAAATCCTGTCAGTTCTGATATTAAACCTTTAATAATGTGCTGGTCGAGCGCTGGATCCAGTGACATCACGTCCTCTCAGGCCCCGCCCCCTGCCCGCTGACGTCACACCAGCCCGGTGCTTTCCTCCAGGAGCCCCCGGAGGATCCCCCCCCCCCCCCCCCCCCGGGAGGAGAGAGGGAGGGAGACAGGGAGAGAGAGTGAGAAGGAGAGTTAGAGGAGAGGAGGAGAGAGGGAGAGAGAGGGGGGGAGAGAGAGAGAGAGAGAGGGGGGGAGAGAGAGGGAGAAAGGGAGGTAGAGAGATAGAGAGGGAGAGAGAGGGAGAGAGGAGAGAGAAGGAGGGAGAGAGAGTGAGAAGGAGAGTTAGAGGAGAGAGGAGAGGGAGAGACAGAGAGGGAGAGAGGGGAGATAGGGAGAAGGGAGGTAGAGAGATAGGGAGGGAGAGAGGAGAAGAGTTAGGAGGGAGAGAGAGAGAGAGGGAGGGAGAGAGAGAGGGGAGGGAGAGAGAGAGGGAGAGAGAGACAGGGGGGAAAGAGGGAGAAAGGGAGGTAGAGAGATAGAGAGAGACGGAGAGGGAGAAAGAGAGAGGGAAGGATAGAGAGGGAAAGAGTTAGAGAGAGAGAGTTAGAGACAGAGAGAGAGAGAGAGGGAGAGAGAGAGGGAGAAAGAGAGAGGGAGAGGGAGGGAAGAAAGAGAGAGAGAGGAGACAGAGAGAGGGAGGGAGGAGAGAGAGACAGAGAGAGAGTAAGAGAGAGAGAGAGAGAGAGAGAGGGAAGAGACAGAGAGAGAGGAGAGAGAGTGAGAGAGGGGAGGAAGAGAGAGAGAGAGAGAGGAGAGAGAGAGAGAGATCAGGAGTAGAAACGGACTCCACGGCTCTATCTGGTTTTCCTCCATGGGACGAACGGGACTTCCTCCGTACCAGGTAGGCTGCCGTCTCCCCGCGGTACCCGCCTCCCGGCGCTCCGAGCGGCGCTCCGAGCGGCCGCTCCCCCCCGGTCCCCCCCCCCCCCCCCCGGTACCGGGAGACGTTCCTCCTCCCGGAGACACAGTTTCTACGAGCTGCAACTTTTCGCTCCCCGGATTCGCGCAACGTTTTACGGCTTCAATTTGAGAGGAAACACCGTCGACCGTCAACAAGACGGTCCCCCCGGCCCCCCCCCCCCCCCCGGTCCCCCCCGGTCCCCCCCTCCGGTCCCCCCCCCTCTGTCTCCCCCGGTCTCCCCCGGGTTCGGAGCTCCGCGGGCGGCTGTGTTGTCGGCGTGGCTCCGGGGGGGGGGGGGGGGGGGGTGTCAGTGTTCCGGAGCCGCTGGAAGCTCCGGTCACGGAGGTTTTCTTCCCCCGGAACTGAAGCCTCATGTCCGGGAGGCTGATTCTCACGTTGAGGGGCGAAATATTCAAAATTACTGGAGTAACGGTGAGCTGATGATGCTAATGCTAATGGAGTGTGTGTGTGTGGTGTGTGTGTGTGTGTGTGTGTGTGTGTGTGTGTGTGTGGGTGTGTGTGTGTGTGTGTAGGTGTGTGTGTGTGTTGTGTGTGTGTGTGTGTGTGTGTGTCAGGGGGCTTCGGTTGCCTTGACATCAGATTCAAACTCAAACTGATTTCACATGAACGTGTTTTTTATCTCACCTTCGAGGAAAGAAGCTCCTCATGCAGCTGCGTTGGGGCCCTGAACCCCCCCTGAAGGGCCCCCTGAACCCCCCCCCCGACGGGCCCCTGAACCCCCCCCTGAAGGGCCCCCCGAAACCCCCCTGAAGGACCCCTGGTCTCTCCTGAAAGGCCCCCCGAATCCCCCCCTGACGGGCCCCTGAACCCCCCCTGAAAGGGCCCCCCGAAACCCCCCTGAAGGACCCCTGGTCTCCCCTGAAGGGCCCACCGAACCCCCCCCGACGGGCCCCTGAACCCCCCCTGAAGGGCCCCCCGAACTCCCCTGAAGGGCCCCTGGTCTCCACTGAAAGGCCCCCGAAACCCCCCCCTGAAGGGCCCCTGGTCTCCCCTGAAAGGCCCCCGAACCCCCCCCTGAAGGGCCCCTGAACCGTAATAACAACCAAACGTGGTAGTTTTATTTTGACAGTCAGCATGAGGAATATTTAAAATGGGAGTAAAACAGGAAGTTCCCAGGAGGAACTGCGAAGTCGCAAAGTTCTGAAAATACTAAAACACAGAGCCTGAGTGACAAATAACTGTAATCAATGTACTTTTACTTCAGCTTGTAGTTTTGACAGGAAGACGAGACGTCAGGAGTTCCAGACGATTCCCGTTTGGTATTTGAGGAAAACGACTCCTGTACTTTACACAAGTTACAAGTAAAAAATAAAAATACTTTAGTTTAAGTGAAACTGGGCGACGGCAGGTTTTGTTCTGGTGAAGTGGAGGATATTTAGAACTCAGTACTTCAGCAGAAGGAACAGTACTCTGTACTCTGTGCTCTGTACTCTGTACTCAGTATGCAGTACTCTGCACTCAGTACTCAGTACTCTGTACTCTGTACTCTGTGCTCTGTACTCTGTACTCTACTCAGTACTCTGTACTCAGTACTCTGTACTCTGTGCTCTGTACTCTGTACTCTGTACTCTGTACTCTGTACTCTGTACTAAGTACTCAGTACTCTGTACTCTGTACTCTGTACTAAGTACTAAGTACTCAGTACTCTGTAATCTACCACTGTTATGTTACGTCTACTGTTATATTAACACTTTGTTCATGTTGACGCATCAACAACAACAACAACAACAGTTTGAATTTCATTTAAAAAACAACCAAATGGATTTAAGACTTGTGTATCAGGTACTGATACTCGGATACTGATACTCGGATACTGATACCAGTATCGTCTCTGATACTCTACGTGGTACTTGTACTCTGACAAATACTGCGTGACGTCATGCGTCAGCAACATCGTCTATACGGAGCAGAAATGAGGATTTATGGTATTAAGAAGTATATTAGCAAGTATAGATATATGATAGTAGAACTGCAGGTTTTAACCCTTTAATGACTGAACAGTTTGAAGAATGAAGGACGAGGAGGAAAGAACTTTCTGGAGTGTTTGAACCCGAAGAGGGTACTTAGTTACTTTGGAACGGTTCTGAAGCCAGACTGAGCGTTACCCCCCCCATATGGTTCCCCGAATTGTTCCCCATACGGTTCCCCGCACCTTGTGGTTATTGTCATTCAGGTTCCTCCATCAGGTCCCCAGGAACATGTATAGTTTGTGTCTCACGTTCATGATGAAAACCTGAACTGTGATCTCAGTTGATGTTCCACCGCCGTCACTCCAGAACACCAGAACTCCAGAACATCAGAACTCCAGAACATCAGAACTCCACAACTCCAGAACATCAGAACACCAGAACATCAGAACTCCAGAACATCAGAACTCCAGAACATCAGAACTCCACAACTCCAGAACATCAGAACACCAGAACATCAGAACTCCAGAACATCAGAACTCCAGAACATCAGAACTCCAGAACATCAGAACACCAGAACATCAGAACTCCAGAACATCAGAACATCAGAACATCAGAACATCAGAACTCCAGAACATCAGAACTCCAGAACACCAGAACATCAGAACTCCAGAACATCAGAACTCCAGAACATCAGAACATCAGAACATCAGAACATCAGAACTCCAGAACATCAGAACATCAGAACTCCAGAACATCAGAACATCAGAACTCCAGAACATCAGAACATCAGAACATCAGAACTCCAGAACTCCAGAACTCCAGAACATCAGAACATCAGAACACCAGAACATCAGAACTCCAGAACATCAGAACACCAGTTTCCTGACAGTAACTAGTGTGACTTCCTGTTTCCCGACACAGTAACTAAAAAGCAGCAGGAGCAGGAGGAGGAGGAGCAGGAGGAGGTGCAGCAGCAGGAGCACTAGTCACGTAGCTCTCTTGTCTCTTGTCTCTTGTCTCTTGTCTCTTGTCTCGGTAGCCAGTTGTTGTTCTTCTGATATTCCTGTTGAATAAAACACGTCCAGATGTTCCCAAACAAGACGACTGGTCTCAGACGGTCAAACTGTCCAGGACTGGTCTCAGACGGTCAAACTGTCCAGGACTGGTCTCAGACGGTCAAACTGTCCAGGACTGGTCTCAGACGGTCAAACTGTCCAGGACTGGTCTCAGATGGTCAAACTGTCCAGGACTGGTCTCAGACGGTCAAACGGTCCAGGACTGGTCTCAGACGGTCAAACTGTCCAGGACTGGTCTCAGATGGTCAAACTGTCCAGGACTGGTCTCAGACGGTCAAACGGTCCAGGACTCGTCTCAGACGGTCAAACTGTCCAGGACTGGTCTCAGATGGTCAAACTGTCCAGGACTCGTCTCAGACGGTCAAACTGTCCAGGACTGGTCTCAGAATTCATGTGAATGTTTATCAAGAAACGTTCCGCGATACTAGAACTCTCATGTTCACGTTCTCTGCTGAGTTTTATTTGGATTATTGAGAAAAACTTTTCTTGTGTCTCATTTTGTCTCATAACTATAAATATGTGACATTTGTGTGACGTCTCAGCTCCAAAGATCAACTGATCGTTTGTTTTGGCGTCGCAATGTTTTGTTTTTTTTGTATTTGGAGCTTAAATAAATAGATATATAACTGTAGAAACACCAGACGTGTGTCCATATTTAGCTCTGCAAGCAGACAGTGAGACCGTGATCTAGATCTACGTCTCACGTTCTCCTACGTCGCAGTTCTGCTACATCTCAGTTCTCCTACGTCTCAGTTCTCCTGCATCTCAGTTCTCCCACGTCTCAGTTCTCCTACGTCTCAGTTCTCCTACGTCTCAGTTCTCCCACGTCTCAGTTCTCCCACGTCTCAGTTCTCCTACGTCTCAGTTCTCCCACGTCTCAGTTCTCCCACGTCTCAGTTCTCCTACGTCTCAGTTCTCCTACGTCTCAGTTCTCCTACGTCTCAGTTCTCCTACGACTCAGTTCTCCCACGTCTCAGTTCTCCTACGTCCTACGTTCTCCTACGTCTCAGTTCTCCTACGTCTCAGTTCTCCTGCATCTCAGTTCTCCCACGTCTCAGTTCTCCCACGTCTCAGTTCTCCCACGTCTCAGTTCTCCTACGTCTCAGTTCTCCTACGACTCAGTTCTCCTACGTCCTACGTTCTCCTACGTCTCAGTTCTCCCACGTCTCAGTTCTCCTACGTCCTACGTTCTCCTACGTCTCAGTTCTCCTACGTCTCAGTTCTCCTGCATCTCAGTTCTCCCACGTCTCAGTTCTCCCACGTCTCAGTTCTCCCACGTCTCAGTTCTCCTACGTCTCAGTTCTCCTACGTCTCAGTTCTCCCACGTCTCAGTTCTCCCACGTCTCAGTTCTCCTACGTCTCAGTTCTCCCACGTCTCAGTTCTCCCACGTCTCAGTTCTCCTACGTCTCAGTTCTCCTACGTCTCAGTTCTCCTACGTCTCAGTTCTCCTACGACTCAGTTCTCCCACGTCTCAGTTCTCCTACGTCCTACGTTCTCCTACGTCTCAGTTCTCCTACGTCTCAGTTCTCCTGCATCTCAGTTCTCCCACGTCTCAGTTCTCCCACGTCTCAGTTCTCCCACGTCTCAGTTCTCCTACGTCTCAGTTCTCCTACGACTCAGTTCTCCTACGTCCTACGTTCTCCTACGTCTCAGTTCTCCCACGTCTCAGTTCTCCTACGTCCTACGTTCTCCTACGTCTCAGTTCTCCTACGTCTCAGTTCTCCTGCATCTCAGTTCTCCCACGTCTCAGTTCTCCCACGTCTCAGTTCTCCCACGTCTCAGTTCTCCCACGTCTCAGTTCTCCTACGTCTCAGTTCTCCTACGACTCAGTTCTCCTACGTCCTACGTTCTCCTACGTCTCAGTTCTCCCACGTCTCAGTTCTCCTACGTCTCAGTTCTCCTACGACTCAGTTCTCCTACGTCTCAGTTCTCCTGCATCTCAGTTCTCCCACGTCTCAGTTCTCCCACGTCTCAGTTCTCCCACGTCTCAGTTCTCCCACGTCTCAGTTCTCCTACGTCTCAGTTCTCCTACGACTCAGTTCTCCTACGTCCTACGTTCTCCTACGTCTCAGTTCTCCTACGTCTCAGTTCTCCTGCATCTCAGTTCTCCCACGTCTCAGTTCTCCTACGTCTCAGTTCTCCCACGTCTCAGTTCTCCTACGTCTCAGTTCTCCTACGACTCAGTTCTCCTACGTCCTACGTTCTCCTACGTCTCAGTTCTCCCACGTCTCAGTTCTCCTACGTCTCAGTTCTCCTACGACTCAGTTCTCCTACATCTCAGTTCTCCTACGTCTCAGTTCTCCTACGTCTCGTCTGGGATTACCCCCCCCCCCCCCTCGCTGGTCTGGGTGTGTTTAACAAAGTAGTACTCAAAGCAGTGTGTGGATGTTTTATCTCCCAGCTTCATCCTTCCATCATCATCATCATCATCCTCATCATCATCCTCATCATCATCATTCTCATCATCATCCTCATCATCATCATCCTCATCATCATCATGGGTCACCCAGTCTTGTGTTTCAGCTCGACCTGAATGGCCGTCATTGTTTGAACCGGTGCATGTGATCCCAGATTACCCCCCTCCCCCCCTCCCCCCCCCCCCTCCCCCCCAGTGGGGGAGAACCAGCGTGTCTTGGTGTCGCCCGGTTCCAGCTGATTACAGCAGGAGTTGTGACGTACGGCCGCGGCAGGCGTGAGACGGGACAGCTGGTCGGGGACACCGGCTGCCATTATGGAGGCGCTGAGTCACGGTGGGGCGAGTGCAACGCCACCGCCACCACCGCCCCGCCACCGCCACCGCCACCGCCACCGCCACCGCCACCGCCACCGCCACCGCCACCCGCCACCGCCACCGCCTGACATCAGGACGCCAGCGCAGCGGCGGCTGCTTTGTGTGCCCGGCAGGGCGGGGGAGCGCCGCGGCTATGCTAATATTTGTGACGGCGGGTGTTTTCACACGGCGGCCGAGAGGCGGGGCTCCGTGAGGAGAACGACGTGCAGGAGGTAGAGAAATACAAAGTGTCAGAACGAACGACGGTTAAAACTTACATCCTGTTTCACTTTTCTTTTATTAACTTGAGCTCTTTTTACACCTTTTTTAAAAATAGTAAAACAACTACATTGTGACGCTACATGCTACATGCTACAGTTTCAGGCTCACACATCGATGACGCTACATGCTACATGCTACACTTTCAGGCTCACACACCAGTGATGCTACATGCTACATGCTAAGGATTTTCAGGCTCACACACCGGAGATGCTACATTACATGCTAAAGATTTTCAGGCTCACACACCGATGATGCTACATGCTAAGGATTTTCAGGCTCACACACCGAAGATGCAACATGCTACATGCTAAAGATTTTCAGGCTCACACACCGATCATGCTACATGCTAAAGATTTTCAGGCTCACACACCGATCATGCTACATGCTAAAGATTTTCAGGCTCACATACCGAAGATGCTACATGCTAAAGATTTTCAGGCTCACACACCGAAGATGCTACATGCTACATGCTAAGGATTTTCAGGCTCACACACCGATCATGCTACAGTTTCAGGCCCACACACCGGTGATGCTACATGCTACATGCTAACCATGATCAAAGTGGCCAGCAGCTCGGTCTCCAGTCTACATTAGCATAGCGCAGAGCAGAGAGAGACGCTACAGATGATTGAATCGTCTTCTAATTTCCCCGACATTAAAACGAGTTTGTTGGTTTGGTCCTTGAAAAAGCTGCCGGCAGCAAGACGCTGCCGCGGAATATAAAACAAAAATCCGTCCAGGAACTGGGACAGTTTGACCCGTCGGTTCCGGGACGACGACGGCGGTGCTTCGTCTCACGTCTCACCATAAAGAGTCTCCCGGACTCGTCTGACAGACGACGAGCGGCGGCCCGGTGATTGACGGCGTCTCGGCCGCGGAGCAAAAACAAGAACGTAAATAAACAGTGACGGACGATCTTATATAATATTCCTGATAATGAGTCTATAAACTCTGGCGGATTGATGCCCTGGAGCGAGTCGTTTCCGCCGCGCCGGAATAAACTTGGCCGAGACGTTTGGCGAAACGACTTGCGCAACGGAGACGTCGTTGTCGAATGACTCGTATTTCTTCTGGGACTCGCCGGCAGACGTGACCAAATGTCTTCACGTCCGTCCTCGCTGGGACTAGTCGTCCCTTCAAGACCACATTTCTGTTTCTGTCGTTTTCAAAACGTTGCCGCGGAAACACGTAACGATCTGAAACGAAAACACGAAAGCCACGCGTTTCCGCTCGAAGTGTTGTCGTGGGAACGGGCTAGAGCTATGTTCGGTAGAGCGGCGGACCTTCGCCAACGCCACATTTGTTTGTGGAACACAGTTAGCACTGCTAGTATGTTAGCCGTTAGCTCATGTCGATGCTAACTAGCCTGTGTGAAACATTGGCAACAGACGCCGATCTCCTTTGATCTCCTCCATGAGGAGCCTTTCATCCACCTTGCATTTTTCACAGTTTTTGGGGATTTATTCCTAAACGGTTTGTCGTTAGCGTCTCAAAATCGAATGGATTTGTTCTCGTATGACGACAAGTCATCTTTGTCATTTCCATGCAGTTCGGGTTGATATTCTTTGCACTTTGCGAAACATTGTTAAAATACACGTCATATGGTAAATAAATATACGCAGAGGACCTTTGACCTTCTTTCGTTTGCAAACAAACAAACAAACAAACAAACAAACACAAAAACAAACAAGGCCAGGGTGGCGCTTGATTGGTTCAGATTGAGGCTTTGAACCTCGATGCTGGAAAGGCTTCAGATTCTGTGTGTGTGTGTGGTGTGTGTGTGTGTGTGTGTGTGTGTGTGTGTGTGTGTGTGTGTGTGTGGTGTGTGTGTGTGTGTGTGTGTGTGTGTGTGTGTGTGGTGTGTGTGTGTGTGTGTGTGTGTGTGTTACCACCATTGTTTTGGGGTTCATGACACTACAGGCAGCATTGAGAAGTCGCCCAAGTGAATTTCAGAACAAGAGCTCGGCGTGATCTCTCTCTCTCTCTCTCTCTGCTCTCCTCTTCCTCGTCTCTCTCTCTCTCTCTCTCCCCTCTCTCTCTCTCTCTCTCTCTCTCTCTCTCTCCTCTCTCTCCCCCCTCTCCTCTCTCCTCTCTCTTTCTCTCTCCCTCTCTCCCCTCTTCTCTCTCTCTCTCCCTCTCTCTCTCCTCTCTCTCACTCATCTCTCTCTCTCTCTCTCTCTCTCTCTCTCCTCTCTCTCTCTCTCTCTCTCTCTCTCTCTCTGCTGGGTTTCGTTTGCAGCTCAGCATTCTTCACATTCTTCATCCCTCGTTCCGGCCCGGTGTGTTTATATGGTGGAGCGACAGATTGAGCCGGAGGAGAAATAAAGAGGTAAACCAGGAGGACGAGTGGAACTTCCGTTCAGTACGCTTTACTGGGAAATAGAGAAAATAGAGAAAGAGCTTCAGTACATTAATTCACCACTGGTTCATGAAGTCACAGAGCAGAGGGCGAGAGTAGAGTACAGTAGTACCACGGTAGTACTACGGTAGTACCACAGTACCACTGTAGTACCCACGGTAGTACCACGGGTAGTACCACGGTAGTACCCACGGTAGTACCACGTTAGTACTATGGTAGTAACCACGGTAGTACCACGGTAGTACTATGGTAGTACCACGGTAGTACCACGTAGTACTACGGTAGTACCACGGTAGTACCACGGTAGTACCACAGTAAAGTTAAATATCCTCATTCAGGTTCATGTTGAACAACAAATAATGACTTTAGTTGTTAGTGTTTATTCACAAACTGTTATAGCTCATTAACATAATTCTACTTTCTTATCACACCCAAGTTTTATTTATTAAATTAACTCATAAATAAATACATTGACAAATAGAAATATAAAGTAAAAGTGCAGCAGCGTGATGTTGAACCCAGCAGGGCGACTTTGTGTTTCTCACGTCTCTCTGCACTTCCTGCCTGAGGACCTTGTCTCATCGTCTCATCGTCTCATCGTCTCCTCGTCTCCTCGTCTCCTCGTCTCCTCGTCTCCTCGTCTCATCGTCTCCTCGTCTCATCGTCTCATCGTCTCCTCGTCTCATCGTCTCATCGTCTCATCATCTCCTCGTCTCCTCGTCTCGTCCTCTCGTCCTCTCGTCGTCTCGTCGTCTCATCGTCTCATTGTCTCTCAGACCAGCTGGTTCAAGGCAGCGTCCAGACTGACCAGTACCTGTTCCAGTACCTGTTCCAGTGTGGGGCAGGAAGCCCCGGGTCTGGTCTGCTAGGCTGGTCTGGTCTCTACAACTGGTGTTGGTCCAGGTCTCGGTGTTTGGGTTAGGGGTAGCAGCAGGAGGTGCAGCAGGAGGTGCAGCAGGAGGAGCAGGAGGAGGAGCAGCAGGAGGTGCAGCAGGAGGAGCAGCAGGAGGAGCAGGAGGAGGAGCAGCAGGAGGAGCAGCAGGAGGTGCAGTAGGAGGTGCAGCAGGAGGAGCAGCAGGAGGAGCAGGAGGAGGAGCAGCAGGAGGTGCAGTAGGAGGTGCAGCAGGAGGAGCAGCAGGAGGAGCAGGAGGAGGAGCAGCAGGAGGTGTAGTAGGAGGAGCAGCAGGAGGAGCACCAGGAGGAGCAGGAGGAGGAGGAGCAGGAGCTGCAGTAGGAGGTGCACCAGGAGGACCAGGAGGAGCAGCAGGAGGTGCAACAGGCGTGGACACTCAGGACGTCTCTCATCACAAAGGCATTTCCTCCTCAGCCACTTCCTGTCCAGAAGCACTCGTCCTTAAAGTCCCAGCAGAGCTCCGTCCCTGTCCTGTCCCCCGGCTGGACGCTCTTACAACGTCGTCTGTCCTCGTCCTCGTGCTGCAGCCGGCGTCATCGTCCCAGCTTCAGTAATGTCTCTTCTCCTGGACAGAGACAGACATGTCCTACACAGAGACAGACATGTCCCACCTGTGACAGTGACAGGAAACCATTATTATCATTATTATTATCATTATTATTATTATTATTATTATTATTATTATTATTATCATTATTATTATCATTATTATTATTATTATTATTATTATTATTATTATCATTATTATTATCATTATTATTATTATTATTATTATTATTATTATTATTATTATTATCATTATTATTATCATTATTATTATTATTATTATTATTATTATTATTATTATTATTATTATTATTATTATTATTCTATACTCGTGTCTTCAGAGAGCCGTCCCCCCGGCCGCCGTCTGTCCTGCTGTTTGTCCCGCTGCAGACGAGGCCGGATGGACATTGGAAACGTCTCAGCAGAGAACAGGAGTCCCCCTTCTGGTACTGGTTCTGGTTCTGGTTGTGGTTGTGGTTCTGGTTCTGGACAGTTTGTCAGCAGGAGCCTGGAAACTCAGGAAAAGTGACGTAGCTTCACTAAAGGCGTCGTTGCTCCGCCTCAGCAGGAGACCTGCACTTCCATTGTGTTCTACGTAGATATACAACAGTAGAAGCCTCCGGGCGCCGCCATGTTGGAGAGGTCTCCCTCCACGGCCCGGCTCCTGGAAGTGGGACACTTTCCCTCCTGCCGCTCCAGCTGCAGACGTTCCCCCAGATGTTGCCGACCTGCTTCAGTCCAACGTGGACGTTCACCAGCCGTTCCATGATGTTCTCATTGTGTCGGAAAGCGACTGTGTATGTTATGTTAGAACGTCTCAACTAGAAGTAATGTGTCCAACTGCTTTGTGGAGGATTTAAGTTCTGAGTCGTCCTGGAACGGAACACAGCCGGGGTCAATCAGGGGCCGGGGGAAGACGAAGCTCTCAGATTCTCACTGGGAGGTTCTCATTGTGAGATTCTCATAGTGAGGTTCTCATAGTGAGGTTCTCATAGTGAGGTTCTCATAGTGAGATTCTCATTGTGAGGTTCTCACTGTGAGATTCTCATAGTGAGGTTCTCATAGTGAGATTCTCATAGTGAGGTTCTCACTGTGAGATTCTCATAGTGAGGTTCTCACTGTGAGATTCTCATAGTGAGGTTCTCATAGTGAGGTTCTCACAGTGAGATTCTCACAGTGAGATTCTCATTGTGAGATTCTCATAGTGAGGTTCTCATTGTGAGGTTCTCATAGTGAGGTTCTCACTGTGAGATTCTCATAGTGAGGTTCTCATAGTGAGGTTCTCACTGTGAGATTCTCATAGTGAGGTTCTCACTGTGAGATTCTCATAGTGAGGTTCTCATAGTGAGGTTCTCACAGTGAGATTCTCACAGTGAGATTCTCATTGTGAGATTCTCATAGTGAGGTTCTCATTGTGAGGTTCTCATAGTGAGGTTATCATACTGAGGTTCTCATAGTGAGGTTATCATACTGAGGTTCTCACAGTGAGATTCTCACAGTGAGATTCTCATTGTGAGATTCTCATAGTGAGGTTCTCATTGTGAGATTCTCACAGTGAGATTCTCATTGTGAGATTCTCATAGTGAGGTTCTCATTGTGAGGTTCTCATTGTGAGTTTCTCATTGTGAGATTCTCACAGTGAGATTCTCATTGTGAGATTCTCATAGTGAGGTTCTCATTGTGAGATTCTCACAGTGAGATTCTCACAGTGAGATTCTCATTGTGAGGTTCTCATTGTGAGGTTCTCATTGAGGTTCATCTCATCCAGGGTCTCCAGTGTAATTAAAGCTCATACAGCAGTCCCCCCCCCCCCCCCCCCCCCTCACAGATGAATAACCCCCCAGTGTGTAAAAAGCAGAAGTGCTGAATGTCAGTGAGAAGCTGCAGCGGCGACACTTCTTGTTCTGCAACAGGAACAACAACAACAACAACAACGACTCTGTTGTGCGATTAGAGAGAAAAAGTTCTGCATGTGCAGCAAACAGTTCCTGATGACCTGGATCAGCCTGAGCTGCTTTACCTCACACCAGTCCAGGTCCACCTCATGTAGACAGAATGAACAATCATACCTTCATATAGAGAGAAAAAACTATCATACGTTCATATAGAAAGAAAAAACAATCATACGTTCATATAGACAGAAAAAACTATCATACGTTCATATAGAAAGAAAAAACAATCATACGTTCATATAGAAAGAAAAAACAATCATACGTTCATATATAAAGTGAAAAACAATTATACATTTCGTATATAAAGAAAAAAACAATCATACATTTCATTTATAAAGTGAAAAACAATCATATGTTTCGTATATAAAGAAAAAAACAATCATACATTTCATTTATAAAGTGAAAAACAATCATACATTTCGTATATAAAGAAAAAAACAATCATACGTTTCGTATATAAAGAAAAAAACAATCATACATTTCGTATATAAAGAAAAAAACAATCATATGTTTCGTATATAAAGAAAAAAACAATCATACATTTCATTTATAAAGTGAAAAACAATCATACATTTCGTATATAAAGTGAAAAACAATCATACGTTTCGTATATAAAGTGAAAAACAAACATTTCATGTATAAAGTGAAAAACATTAGAATGGATTTCATTTATACAAGTATACACAATATATTATAAATACACATGTATACACATCATATCATATTATAGCTGTTTAAGTATTTATACAGTTTATGAACAATCACTTATATTCCCATTAGTATTTATATACTGCTATTAATGTTGAGTTGTATTATTACTGTTATTACTATTATTGGAAGTTGTCAAAAATATGTGAAGATCAAAGTGCAAACTTGGCATCAAAGGTAAATATCTGTAACTGAAGGTCAGGTGTCGCTGAGGGAAGTGTCCCGCCACAATAAAACCTCATCGACCCTCCTGTAACCTGATCCTTTCTGGCCCCTCAGGGACGATGGCGGGCTGCTGACGCTCCGGAGACGACGCCAGACGAGCCCCAACATGGCGGCTCACCGCATCAGAGCCACCAACAACAGCGGCGGCGGCGCGCCCCTCCCCCGCTGCCGGTCTGAGGGGACGCTCATCGACCTTGGCGAGAGCGTTTCGGAGGCCACGCTCACCGACGTCAAAGGTGAGCGGACGCTAACGTTTCACCGTTTCCGAATAAATCCCCCCAAAAAACTGAAGAACTATCCCAAACAAAGCAGATCCTCAAAGGGGAGATCAAAGGAGATCAGTTCGTCTGTTGCCACGGAGATGCTCGGTGTTTCACTGGGCGATGTAGCTGCCTGACAGGCTAATTGGCTAACGGCTAACATGCTAGTGATGCTAACTCGGTTCCGTGGCGTTGGCGAAGGCCTGCGCTCTACTGAGTGTAGCTCTAGTTTTAATTTGCCTTCCAGGCTGATTTTATAAAACGATCAAACGTCCAGGAAGAAAACAAAACTGCTAAACAAGACAAACATCCAGAACACCTGGAGTCTGCTGAAGGACAAGACAAGTTAAAATTCCAAAAATAAAAAGTAATACTGGAAAAAAAATTACAAAAAAATTCTTGAAAAAAGGGAAAATATAGAACAAAGGACCAGCAGGAATCACGACGCGGCTAAAAACGGCTAAAGAGGTTCGAATCGCCTTTATTGAATAAAGCAGGAAAATCCAGGAAGAAGAAACGTCTTTTAAAAAACGACCCCAAAACTCAAAATACTGTCAAATGGGTCTAAACTGAGTGTTTCCAGAGTCTCGTTTCCGGCCGTTGTCATGGAAACGAACACCAGAAACAACAGTTTAGCATGTCCACTTGAAATCATTGTCACGTAAACAAACAAACAAACAAACAAGAGGGACGTCGCATAAAATGTTGAAGTGACTTGATGTGAGAAGTCTTGTCAACAGTTTGCGTGTTTTACCTCCAGGAAAGTCTCACCTGTGAGAGTCTGTTGTTTGTTTGTTTGTTTGTTGTCAGTGCGACTGCGTAAACACAGCGGGGGGGGGCCAGGCCGGCTCTCCTCGGTGTAAACAAGCTAACGTAGAACCACTGTGATCGTCTGCAGGCCGGCTCTTACTGGTGTTTGGTAAGAAAACGGGACAATTACCGAACAACCTTCACCTGCGAAACCTGACGTACGACACAAATGTTCTGCTGGAACCGTAATGAACCGCCGGCGGAACTTTGCGTACGTCTTCACAGGCTCGTCGGCGTCACGCCGTTTTGTCGCCAGGCGTTTTCCCCGACAACTAATTTCCCTGTTGACTAAATACAAAGATTTAATTAGGACCCACTGGAAGCTTCTCATTAGAATTTTGAAACAAATAAATCAAACGCTGCTGAGGTGTGAAGCTCCTCGCGTGGCATGCGGTGATTATATAAAGGTGAGTGTTTTCAGTTCCCGACACAATTGGGGCTCAACGTCTTCCAGGAAGTCGAACAGGAAGTAGATCCTGGGAGGATTATTGTGTCGGTCTGGACAGGAAAAGGACCCGAGCAGCGACTGTTGGTTAAGATCCACCATGGATCCAGAGAGGAAGTCCAAGCCACGCATACATACCACCGGTGTTTCGGATTAACTGGTTCCCCTGTTAGCTGATGACCTTCTTCCCTCCAGCCTCTATCAAAGTCACCAGTTAACAGGGGCACCAGCGAAACCGAAACACCGGACAGTGAAGCTCCACCGTAGCCGTCCACAGGTCGTATTAGCTGATACCCAGTGGACGTTCGCTCTGCGTCGTACCGCGGGGATTACTTGTACCGCGATGACTCCGCCCACCGCCACGGCCGTATCATACTGCAATGTAAAGCGAGCGAGTAGAGGCAAGGCGAGTAGAGGCAAGGCGAGTACCTCATCTGATCACGTGCATTTCTGGTTGCAGTGCCTTCTCCCAGTGCCTTACGCCTGGACGCCACCGCCTCGTTCGGCACGGCCCGGGAAGTCGTCGCCATCAAGGACTACTGCCCGTCCAGCTTCACCACCCTGAAGTTCTCCAAAGGGGACCGCCTCTACGTCCTGGACTCGTCGGGGGGGGAGTGGTGGTACGCGCACAACAACACCGAGATGGGCTACATCCCCGCCGCCTACGTGGAGCCGGTCAACTACCGAGACTCGTCGTTCAGCGACAGCGGGATGATCGACACGGCGGGCGACGGCAGCGAGGAGGCGGCCAAAGAGATGGACCTCCTGGGCGAGTGGGCGGGCGTGATCCTGAAACCCACCACCTTCCAGAACGGAAACCCCTTCGCGGCACACCACGCCTCCACGAACCCCTTCCTCAGCCGAGGCCCTCAGAGCTCCTTTGACCAGAACACGAGTGAGAAATCGGTGGACCTCCTCCTGTTTGACACTCTCGCTCTACCGCCGCCCGACTCCACCAGCAGCATGGCCGACATCAACGGTTTTGGCAGCAGCGGTTTCAACCCGAACCCCCTGAGCGCCGGCGTCGGGGCGGGGCCGGCGTTGCGCAGAGACAACCCGTTCTTCAGAAGCAAGCGCTCCTACAGCCTGTCGGAGCTCTCCATCCTGCAGGCCCAGTCGGACTCGCCTCAGGCGTCCGGCGGTTTCTTCGGGGGCCTCAAAGCGCCGGCGCCCGAGCAGTTCCAGAGCAGGGAGGATTTCCGGACCGCGTGGCTCACGCACCGCAAGCTGGCACGGTCGTGCCACGACCTGGACTCGCTGGGCCAGAGCCCCGGCTGGGGCCAGACGCAGCCGGTGGAGACCAACATCGTCTGCCGGCTGGACAGCTCGGGGGGCGCCGTCCAGCTTCCCGACACCAACATCGGCATCCACATACCCGAGGGCCACGTGGCTCCCGGGGACACGCAGCAGATCTCGATCAAAGCTCTGCTGGACCCGCCGCTGGAGCTCAACAACGACCGCTGCACCACCGTCAGCCCCGTGGTGGAGATCAAACTCAGCAACATGGAGACGAGAACCACCGTGACCCTGGAAATGAAAGTGTCGGTCGTGGTGAAAATGGAGAGCCGGGGGACGACGGAGGTCCTGTGTGTCAGGAGTGACTGCAAAGAGGGACCTTACTCTCCGGTTCCTCAGGCGTACGTGTACGGCGACACGGTGCAGGTGTGTCTGGATAACCTGGAGCCGTGCATGTACGTGTGCGTGGTGGCGCAGGGCCGGGCCATATCGCCGGACTCCACCGTCTGGGAGCACGTGGTGAAGAAGATCACCTTAGGGGTGTACGGCCCCAAACACATCCACCCGTCCTTCAAGACCGTGGTGGCCATGTTCGGTCACGACTGCGCGCCGAAGACGCTGCTGGTGAGCGAGGTCGGCAAGCAGGCGCAGTGCGCGCCGGCGGTGGCGCTGCAGCTCTGGGGCAAACATCAGTTCGTGCTGTCCCGGCCGCAAGACCTCCGCGTGGGCGTGTACTCCAACATGGCCAACTACGAGGTGAAGGCCAGCGAGCAGCAGGCCCGGGTGGTGCGGGGCTTCCAGGTCAAGCTGGGCAAGGTCAGCCGGCTCGTCTACAACATCGCCTCGCGCAACCCGGACGACGTCTCGGACTTCACGCTGAGGATCCAGGTCAAAGACGACCTGGACTGCATTCTGGCGCAGTTCTGTGTCCAGACGCCGACGCCGCCGCCCAAGGCGGGTCCCAAGACCTCGGTGCAGCGGCGGTTCCTCAAGAGGAAGGAAGTGGGCAAAATCGTCCTGTCGCCCCTCGCCGTCGCCACCAAGTACCCCGCGTTCCAGGACAGGAAGGTAAACAACCTCAAGTTCGGGAAACTCATCAAAACGGTGATCCGACAGACCAAGAATCAGTACCTGCTGGAGTACAAAAAGGGCGACTTCGTGGCTCTTCTGAGCGAAGAGAAGATCCGCCTGAAGGGTCAGCTGTGGACGAAGGAGTGGTTCATCGGGTACTACCAGGGCAAGGTGGGCCTGGTCCACGCCAAGAACCTCCTGGTGGTGGGGAAAGTCAAGCCATCTACTTCGGCGGGCCCGACCTCACCACCGCGCTGCTGCTGGAGCAGATCCTCAAGCCCTGCAAGTTCCTCACCTACATCTACGCCTCGGTGAGGACCGTGCTGATGGAGAACATCGGCAGCTGGCGGGCCTTCGCCGACGCCCTGGGCTACGTCAACCTGCCGCTGACCGCACTTCTGCCGCGCGGAGCTGGACAGCGAGCCGGAGCGCGTGGCGTCGGTGCTGGAGAAGCTGAAGGAGGACTGCAACAACGCCGAGAGCAAGGACAGGAAGTCCTTCCAGAAGGAACTCCTGACGGTGAGTCGCCGATTGTTGTTCCTCCCCGGTTCCGAGCCTCTCTGGCGGTGAGGGTGAGGGTGCGTCCCGGCCGCCACACCACATGTTTGTTTTCCTCCCAGTGCAGCAGCTTCCTGCGATTCTTCTCTTCCTAACCGAGGCGTTTTTCTTTTACTGCTGCCGCCCCGCCTTCTGCTGGCAGTGCAGCCGAGAACTGCCGAGTCGGCGACGGCTTCTCACCCGAGTAACTGTCTTCCTCCAGTTAGTTCGTCTCCCTCCAGTTAGTTCGTCTTCCTCCAGTTAGTTTGTCTCCCTCCAGTTAGTTCGTCTCCCTCCAGTTAGTTAGTCTTCCTCCAGTTAGTTAGTCTTCCTCCAGTTAGTTCGTCTTCCTCCAGTTAGTTCGTCTTCCTCCAGTTAGTTCGTCTCCCTCCAGTTAGTTAGTCTTCCTCCAGTTAGTTCGTCTTCCTCCAGTTAGTTCGTCTTCCTCCAGTTAGTTCGTCTCCCTCCAGTTAGTTCGTCTTCCTCCAGTTAGTTCGTCTCCCTCCAGTTAGTTCGTCTTCCTCCAGTTAGTTCGTCTTCCTCCAGTTAGTTCGTCTTCCTCCAGTTAGTTCGTCTCCCTCCAGTTAGTTCGTCTTCCTCCAGTTAGTTCGTCTTCCTCCAGTTAGTTAGTCTTCCTCCAGTTAGTTCGTCTTCTCCAGTTAGTTCGTCTTCCTCCAGTTAGTTAGTCTTCCTCCAGTTAGTTCGTCTTCCTCCAGTCGTTTGTCTCCCTCCAGTTAGTTCGTCTTCCTCCAGTTAGTTCGTCTTCCTCCAGTTAGTTCGTCTCCCTCCAGTTAGTTCGTCTCCCTCCAGTTAGTTCGTCTTCCTCCAGTTAGTTTGTCTCCCTCCAGTTAATTCGTCTTCCTCCAGTTAGTTCGTCTTCCTCCAGTTAGTTCGTCTTCCTCCAGTTAGTTCGTCTTCCTCCAGTTAGTTCGTCTCCCTCCAGTTAGTTCGTCTCCTCCAGTTAGTTTGTCTTCCTCCAGTTAATTCGTCTTCCTCCAGTTAGTTCGTCTTCCTCCAGTTAGTTCGTCTCCCTCCAGTTAGTTCGTCTTCCTCCAGTTAGTTTGTCTTCCTCCAGTTATTTCGTCTTCCTCCAGTTAGTTCGTCTTCCTCAGTTAGTTCGTCTTCCTCCAGTTAGTTCGTCTCCCTCCAGTTAGTTAGTCTTCCTCCAGTTAGTTCGTCTTCCTCCAGTTAGTTCGTCTTCCTCCAGTTAGTTAGTCTTCCTCCAGTTAGTTCGTCTTCCTCCAGTTAGTTCGTCTTCCTCCAGTTAGTTCGTCTTCCTCCAGTTAGTTCGTCTTCCTCCAGTTAGTTCGTCTCCTCCAGTTAGTTCGTCTCCCTCCAGTTAGTTCGTCTTCCTCCAGTTAGTTCGTCTCCCTCCAGTTAGTTCGTCTTCCTCCAGTTAGTTCGTCTTCCTCCAGTTAGTTCGTCTTCCTCCAGTTAGTTCGTCTCCCTCCAGTTAGTTCGTCTTCCTCCAGTTAGTTCGTCTTCCTCCAGTTAGTTAGTCTTCCTCAGTTAGTTCGTCTTCCTCCAGTTAGTTCGTCTTCCTCCAGTTAGTTAGTCTTCCTCCAGTTAGTTCGTCTTCCTCCAGTCAGTTTGTCTCCCTCCAGTTAGTTCGTCTTCCTCCAGTTAGTTCGTCTTCCTCCAGTTAGTTCGTCTCCCTCCCAGTTAGTTCGTCTTCCTCCAGTTAGTTCGTCTCCTCCAGTTAGTTCGTCTCCCTCCAGTTAGTTCGTCTTCCTCCAGTTAGTTTGTCTCCCTCCAGTTAATTCGTCTTCCTCCAGTTAGTTCGTCTTCCTCCAGTTAGTTCGTCTTCCTCCAGTTAGTTCGTCTTCCTCCAGTTAGTTCGTCTCCCTCCAGTTAGTTCGTCTCCCTCCAGTTAGTTTGTCTTCCTCCAGTTAATTCGTCTTCCTCCGTTAGTTCGTCTTCCTCCAGTTAGTTCGTCTCCCTCCAGTTAGTTCGTCTTCCTCCAGTTAGTTTGTCTTCCTCCAGTTAATTCGTCTTCCTCCAGTTAGTTCGTCTTCCTCCAGTTAGTTCGTCTTCCTCCAGTTAGTTCGTCTCCCTCCAGTTAGTTAGTCTTCCTCCAGTTAGTTCGTCTCCCTCCAGTTGTTAGTCTTCCTCCAGTTAGTTCGTCTTCTCCAGTTAGTTCGTCTCCCTCCAGTTAGTTAGTCTTCCTCCAGTTAGTTCGTCTTCCTCAGTTAGTTAGTCTTCCTCCAGTTAGTTCGTCTTCCTCCAGTTAGTTCGTCTTCCTCCAGTTAGTTTGTCTTCCTCCAGTTAGTTCGTCTTCCTCCAGTTAGTTCGTCTTCCTCCAGTTAGTTCGTCTCCTCCAGTTAGTTCGTCTTCCTCCAGTTAGTTAGTCTTCCCCAGTTAGTTCGTCTTCCTCCAGTTAGTTAGTCTTCCTCCAGTTAGTTCGTCTTCCTCCAGTTAGTTCGTCTTCCTCCAGTTAGTTCGTCTCCCTCCAGTTAGTTCGTCTTCCTCCAGTTAGTTCGTCTCCCTCCAGTTAGTTTGTCTTCCTCCAGTCAGTTCGTCTTCCTCCAGTTAGTTTGCAGTGTGAACGCAGCTCACACATCTGGAGAACCAATTGTTGTTCTGGACTTTTCTCACTGAATTAGTGGAGGTTGAGAAATAAAGACGCAGGATTTTGTGTTAAAAAAAGACAAAGACGAAGTTGTCAGAGAAACAAGCAGGCTTCAGCTCGTCTCTCCAGGCTGAAGGTTCCACAGGCCGATGCTTCACAACCTAGCATTTCCCTGTTTACGCTTATTTCCCCGCGTCTATTTTTAGACTGCGACTCCGGCCTTCAGCCAACGTTTATGTGTTCCTGTCAGACGGAGCGCCGCAGCAGACACTGTCATTTACACCAGGCTGCAAACAGCAGTCAGAAGCAGTGAGCAGGAGGAGGAGGAGGAGGAGGAGGAGGAGGAGAAGGAGGAGGAGGAGGAGGAGGAGGAGGAGGAGGAGGAGA
>NC_137655.1:1131481-1172080 GCF_963422515.1 Blennius ocellaris
TGGATGGATGGATGGATGATGGACGGATGGATGATGGAGGGATGACGTCCTCAGTTCTCTGGTTCGTTGACAAAGTTGTTTCAGATAATCAATAAAAGAAAACGCAGGTCTGGACGTGTGTGTGTGTGTGTGTGTGTGTGTGTGTGTGTGTGTGTGTGTGTGTGTGTGTGTGTGTGTGTGTGTGTGTGTGTGTGTGTGTGTGTGTGTGTGTGTGCGTGTGTGTGTGTGTGTGTGTGTGTCTTACCTCTGCGATGTACTTTTGTATTTCTGCCTGTAAACAAACAAACAAACAGAAAAACAGGAAATATTTAGAAGATCGTCGTCGTTCAAGAACAAAAACTGAACAGTAACAAGATGGAGAGTTCACTTCCTTCCTTCCTTCCTTCCTTCCTTCCTTCCTTCCTTCCATCCATCCTTCCTTTCATCCTTCCATCCTTCCTCTATCCATCGTTAGTTATTTTGTCTTCACCATGACGAGTTTGGCGCCAAAACAAAAAGACAAAAACAAAACAAAACCCCCAAAAAACTGTTTTCTATAACGACATTTTTCACCAGTTCCTGTGAACCGTCTTGTTCAGGTTCTCTGACATCATCAGGAACTCGGCGGCGGCGGCGGCGGCGTTTAAAAGCTCCACCGCCTGATTGACATTTTGAGAAACGGCGGCTTCCTGTCAGAGTCACAGCTGAACACCGACACTGGAGGCGTCAGACTCCTGCTTTAACATTCAGAGAGATTCTCACCTCTGGTGTCAATCAAACCTCCAGAGCCACCGGCCACAACATTAGGACCAGAGCCACCAGCCACATTAGGACCAGAGCCACCGGCCACAACATTAGGACCAGAGCCACTGGCCACATTAGGACCAGAGCCACCAGCCACATTAGGACCAGAGCCACCGGCCACAACATTAGGACCAGAGCCACCGGCCACAACATTAGGACCAGAGCCACCGGCCACAACATTAGGACCAGAGCCACTGGCCACATTAGGACCAGAGCCACCAGCCACATTAGGACCAGAGCCACCGGCCACAACATTAGGACCAGAGCCACCGGCCACAACATTAGGACCAGAGCCACTGGCCACATTAGGACCAGAGCCACTGGCCACATTAGGACCAGAGCCACCGGCCACATTAGGACCAGAGCCACCGGCCACAACATTAGGACCAGAGCCACCGGCCACAACATTAGGACCAGAGCCACTGGCCACATTAGGACCAGAGCCACTGGCCACATTAGGACCAGAGCCACTGGCCACATTAGGAAGAGAGCCACCGGCCACATTAGGACCAGAGTCACCGGCCACATTAGGACCAGAGCCACCGGCCACATTAGGATCAGAGCCACCGGCCACATTAGGATCAGAGCCACCAGCCACATTAGGACCAGAGCCACCGGCCACAACATTAGGACCAGAGCCACTGGCCACATTAGGACCAGAGCCATCGGCCACTTAGTAGAGCCCTCTATAAAACTAGAGCTACCCTTGGTAGAATGCCTTTAAAACTACAGCTACACTCGGTAGTGGGCCTTTGATCTCCATGAGGAGATGAAAGGCGCCTCTCTCTAAGGCTTTCTATGGGACTTTTTCCCCCCACAGTTTTTGGGATTTACTTGTAAACCGTTCGCTGCTAACGTCCCAAAATCTAATCGGTCGTTCCTGAGATGATGACAAATCATCCCTGAAGATTTCACGCAATTCGGGTGAGTTGGTTTTGCGAAAAGTTGTTAAAATCCATACATACAAACAAACATTTACACCACTGACATTTGGCCTTTGAAGTTCTACCGAGCGTAGCTCTAGCCTTTAAGACGACGCGGCGAGATCGTTTCCGAGACGCGGCCGACGTGGAAGATGCTCAAATCCTCACGCAACAAAGCGTTAATTTCCCGGCTCGTAGCCCCGCCCACCCGGCGGCCGCGGCTCCGTTCTGGACGACTGGCGATTCAAGTCCCGATTACAAGAGTTTCTGGCGGTAGATTCAGGGGCGCGGAGCTGCTAACAGCTAATTCAGCACACTTTTAATTTGCCACGGTGGAAGGAAGCGGAGGAGCTGGAGTTAATTAAGCGGCTCCGCGGAGATGTTATAATTCCTGTTTATGTCCCTCAAAGCCTCGGAATAATGGGAGAGTGGCTGCACGTCTGATTATCCCCCGAACAGCAGCGAGACGAGAAATAAGTCGGTGCAATGACGACGCTCCCGCCGCACTTTGTGGAACAACCAGGCTAATCTGAGGAGCAGCCTGTCGCCACGTGTCGATTCTCATTCACTGACTGATCCTGGGTTATTTTAACCCCTTCTTCTTCGTGGGCCATTGTGGGCGGAGCCTATGTGTGACATCACGAGTTGTGCAGATCTCGATCTGTTGTGTTTATATCGACTTGTTTCCTCTTAAATATCAAGTTTTTAGTGTTTTGAAGTTCTAGTCGGAGTTTTATGAGCCTTGATGAAAGATTGAGCCTGGAAGAGACCAGAGAGGAGAAAAGGAGGAGGGCGGCGGGAGCCGCTAGCTCGTGTGGCTAGCGGCTAGTAGCTAGCGGGAGCCACTAGCTCAGGCGGCTAGTAGACTATCAAGTAACACCTGGACTCATCTCCGGTGATTCCGCAGTCTTCTAGCTCTTGGACGTGTTGGATCCAGGAAGCCGGTCGTTCTGCCAAAAGTCCGGAGCCTCAAAGCCTCAAAGGTGAAAAGTGGCGGCTGCTGAGGCGAGGAGACGAGGACGAATGGAGGACGAAGCGTCTTCTGCTTCCTCAAACATGTTCCAGACGGGGTCACCGATGGCAGAACCACCTTCTGTGTCTTCTTCATCAATCACTGGGTTTGAAATGACCATGATGATGAAATCTGGTTCAATTCAGCCTCTTCGTGGTCAAAACTCTGATCCTCCATAATGTAAACACAACTTGGGCGTGTGCACAACTCGTGATGTCACTCTGTTATTGTCAGAAGCTCCGCCCAGCAGAGGAAATACCAACGTTTATCGGCTATTTTCTCTCAGATTGTCGTGTTTTAACATTTGACCTTCAGCCAGTTAGCATGAAAACGTTCTAGAAGAGACACCAGAGGGTTCTGGAGGTGGAACCTTCATTTCACTGGGACTTTAATGCTCATTTCCATATTTTTCCCCTTCATTAAACGTGCTAAATCCAACTTGCGGCGGGGTGAAAGGTCGCGGCTCCATCCCTCCCTCACCGGGTTGCAGAGACGCTAGCCCCCCCGCGGAGCCGGCGGTTTGAAACCCCACAAGTAGACGACGGATCTCACGAACGCCTCATTTGGCCCCGAATCGTCCGGCGGCAGCTGTGGAGGCGAAGCCCGACAGCTGCCGGCGGCCCCGGGAAGTGACGGCTGCAGGCGGGAGCCTGTTATTTCCTGGCCGGGTGGTAATTTGCACGCCGGCCTGCGTGGGCGCTTCCTGTTGCCGCGCGGCGCCGCGGCGGCGGCGGCGGCAGGTGAGGACGGACGGTTTGAGCAGAATGAGTCACGGTCGGTCGTCTGCGTGTTTCCTTCTGCTTCTCCTCCTCCTCGTCTTTCATCCTCACCTTTTTCCTTTCCCCGAGAAGCCGAGCCTTGATTCTGGCGTTGGCGCCGCGGGGAGCGTTTAGCGTTTAGCGCTTAGCGCTTAGCGCTGCTTTTTTGTTTTTGTTTTTGCTCCAGCGGCAGCGCCCACGCCGAGGCCCGGCGTCCCGACCCTGAACAAACCGCCATTAAACACCGCGGCGGTTTCATAATAAAGGAAAAAAAAAAGAAAAGAAAGAAAAACCCCCGCGGCGTCTCGTCCGGCGCCGTTTGATGGCTCCCGGTTCGATTCTGCTGCAAAACAACGAGCGCAGACATGAAACCTCCGTCTTCAATAAATCACCTTCGCCGACGCCTGAAGCTCACGTTTTGATCGTTTCTGCTCATTTTCAGAATCTGAGCGACGGAGATCGACTGATTTCTGTTAAAAAAAACAATTAAAAAGCTTCATTTTCATCGTCTCGTCTCCTCGGGAAGAAATATTCTCCTTTTTGAAGGAATAAATAAAGAAATAACAAAAGAAGCACAAATGTACGATTTGTAGTGAAAGATGTCAAATTACAGTGAAAATCTTCACAAAATAATTATTTATTTTTTTATTGTATTTTTAAAATTAAATAAATATAAAATATAAATACAAAAACAAATATATATTATAGATATATATAAATATAAATATAAATTCAATTTAATTTATTCTTCTTTGATTAAATTCGATTCGATTTTTTAATTTTTTATCTTATTTTATTTGTTTTTATTTTTAAGATTTATTTAGTTGTTTGAATAAAAACAAACGAGACGTTCATCTAAATCAGTGATGCAGAAATCACTGGACACACACTGACAATAAGTGTGTTACATGTAGGACAGATGAGTTATTCATGTGGCATCTATTAAAAATACAATGTTTTATTAAAAACGTTCCTAAATAACAGCTAATGCTAATGCTAATGCTTGATCTTCATGGCAACAATATTTGTTTTTAACAAAACGACGAGGAAACGAGTCGTCAGACCCTCGACATGCTGGGCAGGAGAAACCAGGATGTTTACTGTTGACAACACTGGATTATTGTCAATAATCCCACTTCTTTTCAAGAGATAAATTCGGAATTATCTTTCAGTGTTTTGTTTTTATTGTTTTGTTTTTAATTTCAGGTCTTTAACTTTCCCTTCGCTGGAGAACCTCAACCTCCGCCGCTGATTCCTGCTGTTTCCTGCTTCAAGAAGCCGTTTTTTTTTTACCAAAATCTTATCATAAAAAATAAATAAATAAATAAAGAGATTTCTCTTCACGGTACGTAAAAGTGAAGAAAGAAAGGAAAAAGCCATTGTGTGTGAGCCTCGATCCTCGGAGGAGAGTTTACTGCATCAAAATGCTCTGCTGTTACCACGGAAACAAGGGAGCACGACAAAAAAGAAGAAGAAGAGGAAGAAGAAGAAGAGAAAAACCCTCCACACTTATTTGTTTTCCCTCCGAACAGGCGAGACCTTGGCCGGGTTCATCCCAGGTTGACGGCTGTCGGGGGAATTCATTCGGCCAATCAGGGTAAAAATAAAACCACAAGAAGGCGCCGAGTGGCTCAAGCACACACACACACACACACACACACACACACACACACACACACACACACACCGGGTGATTTGACGCCGCGGCTCCATTAATTGCGGTGAAATTTGGCGGCTGAACGTTAAAACGGGTGATTAACATTCAGGAAAGGTTGCAGCCGCTGCAGGTGGAGGGAATGTTAACGGGACGAGCTCCGTCACTGGAGGACCGGACCCTCAAGGTCGGGGACGGCAGGAGGGACATTAGGAGGGACGACAGGAGGGACGACAGGAGGGACGACAGGAGGGACATCAGGAGGGACATCAGGAGGGACGACAGGAGGGACAACAGGAGGGACGACAGGAGGGACATCAGGAGGGACATCAGGAACATCAGGAGGGATGACAGGAGGGACATCAGGAGGGACGACAGGAGGGACGACAGGAGGGACAACAGGAGGGACATCAGGAGGGACGACAGGAGGGACAACAGGAGGGACATCAGGAGGGACGACAGGAGGGACATCAGGAGGGACATCAGGAACATCAGGAGGGACATCAGGAGGGACGACAGGAGGGACATCAGGAGGGACGACAGGAACATCAGGAGGCGGCGTCATACAAATAATAAACCTGCGACGCCGTTGGTCGATCAAACTGTCAGAACATCGTTGGTTCTGCCGTGGAAAACACCGCCGACGAAGGGTTATGTGTAGACGGAGGGGAGGGGGGGGGAGGGGAGGGAGGGGGGGGAGGGGAGGGGGGGGGGGGGGGGAGGAGGGGGGAGGGGGAGGAGGGGCCCCCGAGGTACAGCTGACATCAGTTAATTTCAACGACAAAATAATGTAACTGCTTCAGACGCTGCAACGACAGAACATCCAAAAACACCCAAACGGGGCCCTTTCAGAGGAGTCACTGGTCACTGGTCACTAGTCACTGGTCACTGGTCACTAGTCTTTAGTCACTGGTCACCAGTCTCTAGTCACTGGTCACCAGTCTCTAGTCACTGGTCACTAGTCTCTAGTCATTGGTTTCTGGTCACTAGTCACTGGTCACTAGTCACTGGTCACTAGTCACTAGTCACTGGTCACTGGTCACTGGTCACTGGTCACTAGTCACTGGTCACTGGTCACTGGTCACTAGTCACTGGTCACTAGTCTTTAGTCACTGGTCACCAGTCTCTAGTCACTGGTCACTAGTCTCTAGTCATTGGTTTCTGGTCACTAGTCACTGGTCACTAGTCACTGGTCACTGGTCACTAGTCACTAGTCACTGGTCACTGGTCACTGGTCACTAGTCACTGGTCACTAGTCACTGGTCACTAGTCACTGGTCACTAGTCTTTAGTCACTGGTCACCAGTATCTAGTCACTGGTCACTAGTCTCTAGTCACTAGTCTCTAGTCACTGGTCACCAGTCTCTAGTCACTGGTCACTAGTCTCTAGTCATTGGTTTCTGGTCACTAGTCACTGGTCACTAGTCACTGGTCACTGGTCACTGGTCACTAGTCACTGGTCACTGGTCACTAGTCACTGGTCACTAGTCACTGGTCACTAGTCACTGGTCACTAGTCTTTAGTCACTGGTCACCAGTATCTAGTCACTGGTCACTAGTCTCTAGTCACTAGTCTCTAGTCACTGGTCACCAGTCTCTAGTCACTGGTCACTAGTCTCTAGTCATTGGTTTCTGGTCACTAGTCACTGATCACTGGTCACCAGTCTCTAGTCACTGGTCACTAGTCTTTAGTCACTGGTCACCAGTATCTAGTCACTGGTCACTAGTCTTTAGTCACTGGTCACCAGTATCTAGTCACTGGTCACTAGTCTCTAGTCATTGGTCTCTGGTCATTAGTCACTGGTCACTAGTCTCTAGTCACTGGTCACCAGTCTCTGGTCACTGGTCACTAGTCTTTAGTCACTGGTCACCAGTCTCTAGTCACTGGTCACTAGTATCTAGTCACTGGTCACTAGTCTTTAGTCACTGGTCACTAGTCTCTAGTCACCAGTCTCTGGTCACTGGTCACTAGTCTTTAGTCACTGGTCACCAGTCTCTAGTCACTGGTCCCTAGTCACTGGTCACTAGTCACTGGTCACTAGTCTCTAGCCACTGGTCACTAGTCACTGGTCACTAGTCTTCACACAACCCAGAAGTCAGTTGTGAGTTGTTTACTTGATATGTTTGCTTTATTTGCCAAAACAAAACAAAGAGGAATTTCGGCAAAACGAGAAGTTTCCCCGTCGTGACGGACGTCATCAACATACGTTGAGAAACACGTCCGCCATGTTGTCGTCCGTCGGTTCCTGAGCTTGAGCGTCAGAACCTCAGACCCTCAGACCCTCAGACCCTCAGACCCTCAGACCCTCAGACCCTCAGAACCTCAGACCCTCAGACCCTCAGACCCTCAGACCCTCAGACCGTGGGTCCAGACAGACGGCGGCTCTCAGCACCGCCCGGTGTGTCCGTGCCTCCCACGGTGGAGCGGCTCACCAATCAGCCGGGACGCCGACAGCTTCTTTCCCCGGCGAGCAGACGGTAAGGAACACCTAGCAAAGCGTCCTCAGGTTCGCCGCCGGCCGCCAGCGTGGCCAAGGCTTTATTTTCCTTGACGCCTCCGGCGTTTCTCTCTCTCTCTCACTGAATCCCTGCTGACGGGGAACTCGCTCGCTTGCCAATGTTTATTACAGGATCTGGCAAAAAGTGAACACTTGTCTTGGCGGCAGCCTTTTTTTTCCCAAACTTCTGCTGGTCCGTTTCTTTTTTTTTCCTCCGTCCTTGTTTTCTGCTCGGCTGCCAGTTACTCGCTGATACAAGATGCTGGAACGAGCGGAGGCCGTCAAGACGAAGCCGAGGAGCTGCCAAGACGTATCGACCGCGCGGCGCGTGGCTCTAATGGGAAGAATCCGGCGTTCGTACCGGAGCGGTTCCTTCTGTTTTTGGTCCTGCTGGAGGTTCCCGCCTGTTAAGACCTGCAGTGGGTCTGGGGACGTCTTCACGAAGCGTCTCGGGCCGTCAAGAGGGGGCGTGGCCAGGACTGTCCCCGCCCCCTCGGTCAAAATTTGCTATTTTATCTTTTTATATATGTTGTCTTCAGTCTTTGATGTGTTCAAAACAACCCAAAACCCCTCAGAGGAAACTCTTTTGTTTAAGTGTAAATCTAAGGAACACAAATATAAACTTGCATAAAAATTCAAAAAACAAACTATTAAAATGTATAATTTTCTGTATATTTACTGGTGGCAGTGTGTTGTTGTAACTTGCGCCTCATGACGCTTCTATGCGTCTTCAGATGAAACTCTTGGGCTGCAGAAGATTTGTCTCTGTGAAAAGTTACGTTGCTATGGCAACACGTTACCTGAAAGCGCTTTATCATGGGCGAGAAAACATAAACGTCCTCACGGACCGTCGGTGTGTCAACGTGAATCGGTAAAATCATTTAGTAGAAATACTTTATTCACGATAAAGAACTATTTTGATGGTTCTTTGTAGCTGAAGGTTTTCCACACATTAGCCAAGTGTGCTAATATTAGCTTCAATGAAATACTGCCCCCAAGTGTTCGAGTGAGGCAACAACTAGAGTTTCAGTCTTTTTTGTTTTGAGTTTCTGTGGTTTGATTTGCTCAAAACGTGGAGCTGTTGAAGATTTCTTGCACTTTTAAACATGTTTACTTTATGAGCCTGTTATCTTTGTACAGTACTACAATTTTTCCTATTGCAGATTCTTTATTACAACCAAAACAGATCAAAGCTTTCTATATTACAACCAAAACAGATCAAAGCTTTCTATATTACAACCAAAACAGATCAAAGCTTTCTATATTACAACCAAAACAGATCAAAGCTTTCTATATTACAACCAAAATAGATCAAAGTTTTCTATATTACAACCAAAACAGATCAAAGCTTTCTATATTACAACCAAAACAGATCAAAGCTTTCTATATTACAACCAAAACAGATCAAAGCTTTCTATATTACAACCAAAATAGATCAAAGTTTTCTATATTACAACCAAAACAGATCAAAGCTTTCTATATTACAACCAAAACAGATCAAAGCTTTCTATATTACAATCAAAACAGATTAAAGCTCCAGATACGAAACTAGAGATTTCCACCATTGATTTTTTTTAGCACGTGAGACACAGAAGACGCCAGTTGGCGGCCCGGCAGTCCGGCCATGTGTGTTTGTACGACATCTCCTTCCACAACAACCGGTTTTGTGTTTTTGTTTGTTTACATCTAGCAAACAACAGAAGTGCACAGCAGAAATAAAAAATAAAAAATAAATAAAAAATAGACGATCCAAACCTGCACCAGCAGGCTTTGTCATCGTCTTTATCAACATTTAGAATTGAACTAATGAGCCGGTCAATCTGCAGCGCCGCCACCTGCTCATGGTCACTCTGACTGAACGCAGCCAAACACAACAGACATGGACTCTGACGTTTCTGGGTTTCTCCGCCGGTACAATTCATCTGCTGGTTTCGTGGGTGGAATTCTCATCATACAGCAAAAATACTATGTTGAGTTTTCATGTTCAATCCATGAATGTTTGGGTATTTCTTTGGGGACTCCAGTTTTCTCCCGTAATATAAAAACATGCTCATTCGGCCAATCGGTGACTTCGTGTCTCTGAGTTTGTGCGGCAATAGACTGATGACCAGTCCAAGATGTAAGCAGCCTTTTACACAAAGTTAGGTGGGACTGAAATCATCGGGCCGATATTTTAAGAAGGACTGAGGCAAGATACCAGAGGAACCGATTCCAAACACGTCTACCTGCTCAAATCCAATCCAACCCATTGAAAAGACGATTGATCGGATCAGGGGGTGCAAGTCTGTTTATGATTAGTGTTGTAGTCAAGACCAAGTCAGTACCAAAGACTATAAGGTGCCAAGACCAAGAAAAGGCCAAGACTTTAAGGTGCCAAGACCAAGAAAAGACCAAGACTTTAAGGTGCCAAGACCAAGAAAAGACCAAGACTTTAAGGTGCCAAGACCAAGAAAAGGCCAAGACTTTAAGGTGCCAAGACCAAGAAAAGACCAAGACTTTAAGGTGCCAAGACCAAGAAAAGGCCAAGACTTTAAGGTGCCAAGACCAAGAAAAGACCGAGACCAAGACTTTAAGGTACCAAGACCAAGAAAAGACCAAGACTTTAAGGTGCCAAGACCAAGAAAAGGCCAAGACTTTAAGGTGCCAAGACCAAGAAAAGGCCAAGACTTTAAGGTGCCAAGACCAAGAAAAGACCGAGACCAAGACTTTAAGGTACCAAGACCAAGAAAAGACCAAGACTTTAAGGTGCCAAGACCAAGAAAAGGCCAAGACTTTAAGGTGCCAAGACACAAGAAAAGACAGAGACTTTAAGGTGCCAAGACCAAGAAAAGACCAAGACTTTAAGGTGCCAAGACCAAGAAAAGACCAAGACTTTAAGGTGCCAAGACCAAGAAAAGACCACGACCTTGAAAAGGTGAATGTCACGACAGTCTTAAATACCACAACACTATTTTTGATCCGATAAGAATTCACATGAACGACACATCGGTTCAGTACTTCTCAATCTCTAGGTTTTGTGTACACTCATGTTACGTGATCTCAAACATACGAAGGAATAGTTCAAACTCTCCACAGTCATAAGTTTCTCAATAAGAACTCATTTAAGAGCCAAGAGAGTCTGTTGTGAACAAATCCGCTTTTGATCCTGCCGGGTTTCCGGGAAAAGCCCCAAACAGCACAGTGCAAAGCATTATGGGATAGCTCCACTGATGGAATGGGTCTGATTACTGTAATGGAACAGTCGAATCCCGGAACAGAAAGAATCCGTCCAGACGGACAGTAACTGAACCGTAACTGACCTACCCCAGGTTTACCCCAGGTGTTGGGCGAAGAGTCGGTGAGGGCTGACGGCGAGAAGATGCCTGGCTTGTTTTTCATTTGGGGGGGGGGGGGGGGGGGGGGGGGGGGGGGGGAGTGGGGGGGGCACTGTCATGTTGAAACAGTGAAGAAACAAACACAAACTGCTGCCAAAAGGCTGGAAGCTCCAGATCGTCACCCGGGACGAGTCCACAACCACACGTCTGTTCTGCTCTAGTCATTCCTCCTCCTGTGAGGACGGCATTACCCACAATGCAACAGACACCAGTCACAGACGTGTCGGATCTACAAGTCTCACTGTGGTTACTGACGCTAGCAGCAGGAGGAGCGGGGCCATAGACCTATAGAACTAGAAGCTACTGACGCTAGCAGCAGGAGGAGCAGGGTCATAGACCTATAGAACTAGAAGCTACTGACGCTAGCAGCAGGAGGAGCGGGGCCATAGACCTATAGAACTAGAAGCTACTGACGCTAGCAGCAGGAGGAGCAGGGTCATAGACCTATAGAACTAGAAGCTACTGACGCTAGCAGCAGGAGGAGCGGGGCCATAGACCTATAGAACTAGAAGCTACTGACGCTAGCAGCAGGAGGAGCAGGGCCATAGACCTATAGAACTAGAAGCTACTGACGCTAGCAGCAGGAGGAGCGGGGTCATAGACCTATAGAACTAGAAGCTACTGACGCTAGCAGCAGGAGGAGCAGGGCCATAGACCTATAGAACTAGAAGCTACTGACGCTAGCAGCAGGAGGAGCGGGGTCATAGACCTATAGAACTAGAAGCTACTGACGCTAGCAGCAGGAGGAGCAGGGTCATAGACCTATAGAACTAGAAGCTACCTACGCTAGCAGCAGGAGGAGCGGGGTCAAAGACCTATATAACTATATATAGAATTTATATAGAGGTTTAGGAGCTGAAATCTACTTCTAAATTTCTATGTTCTCTGTCTTCTTCTACGTTTTTGATGTGTTTGGTGAGTCACAGCGCCCCTAGAGGCCTGGCAGGTGAACTACATGTTCTGAAGCCTCGTGTTGAGACGAGTTCATAGAGACGAGTTCATAGAGACGAGTTCAGAGAGACGAGTTCATAGAGACGAGTTCATAGTGACGAGTTCAAAGTACAAAGACGATTCTCCCCCTGGTACAAAGACGACACCCCCCCCCGGTACAAAGACAATTCTCCCCCGGTACAAAGACGACACCCCCCCCCCGGTACAAAGACGACTCTCCCCCGGTACAAAGACGACCCTCCCCCGGTACAAAGACGACCCTCCCCCGGTACAAAGACGACTCTCCCCCGGTACAAAGACGACTCTCCCCCGGTACAAAGACGACCCTCCCCCGGTACAAAGACGACTCTCCCCCGGTACAAAGACGACCCTCCCCCGGTACAAAGACGACTCTCCCCCGGTACAAAGACGACTCTCCCCCTGGTACAAAGACGATCCTCCCCCGGTACAAAGACGACTCTCCCCCTGGTACAAAGACGATTCTCCCCCGGTACAAAGACGATCCTCCCCCGGTACAAAGACGATTCTCCCCCGGTACAAAGACGACTCTCCCCCTGGTACAAAGACGATTCTCCCCCGGTACAAAGACGACTCTCCCCCTGGTACAAAGACGATTCTCCCCCGGTACAAAGACGACTCTCCCCTGGTACAAAGACGATTCTCCCCCGGTACAAAGACGACTCCCCCCGGTACAAAGACGACTCTCCCCCTGGTACAAAGACGATTCTCCCCCGGTACAAAGACGACTCCCCCCCGGTACAAAGACGACTCTCCCCCTGGTACAAAGACGACTCCCCCCCTGGTACAAAGACGATCCTCCCCCTGGTACAAAGACGACCCCCCCCCCGGTGGAGTTGTTCTCTGGCTCGGTTCCTGCTGCTTCCTGCTCCTACACACACAGATCTAATGAAGAGTCGTCACGAGGCTCTGCAGGGACCTAATGGGGGAAAAAAACCTCGTCTGAGACTCATTAGAGCAAAAAGTCGTACAAGTAGAACACGAAGCCTCCAGTTCTTCTTGATTTTTCTTTTTCTTTTCTACGTGACGTATTATTCACAACTTGGGTCAAAGTGACGAGATCCAACAAGAAAGAATTATTCATAAGAACAAGAACCGGAACGACCCCGAGGAGAAAACCACTTTTAAAGACAAATGTTTGTTTGTTTGTTTCATCGTTTCCACGTTTTCTCGGAATCGTGTGACTAAAAATGAAGTTTTAGTTCAATGTAGTTAATTTGAGATTAATGTGGTAAACGTCCAATCAGCCAGAACATGAAGACCAGCTGCCCAACGTGGATCGGTACCAGGAGGCCTGATCCACCTGGAGACTCGCAGGACTTGAAGGTGTGAACCTGGTCTGAGGTCTGAAGCTGCATGACGCAGCAAGACGTTAGCAAGGCCTCACGCCGCCATACCGCCACACCGCCATACCGCCATGCCGCCATACCGCCATACCGCCACATCGCCACACCGCTGCCCAGGATGCATCTTGGAGCCACGTGTTCAAAACAAGACCAAAACAAGACCAAGACTGTAAGAGGTCAAGACCAAGTCAAGACCAAAACAAGACCAAGTCAAGACCAAGACCAGAGCATCTAAAGACCAGGTCTTTATGGGAAACTTAATGCAGGACCAGCAGCCGGGGGATCCAGGACCTGGTCTGCTGGTCCAGATTCAGTCTAAACCAGCGTCCGTGACCAGGTCCACCACCGCCTCTCCTTCCTCTGACCCTCCAGACCCTCCAGACCCTCCAGACCTCCAGACCCTCCAGACCCTCCAGACCCTCCAGACCACTGGTCTACCGGCAGTCACTGATCTGCCAGCAGTCACTGGTCCAGCAGTCACTGGTCCAGCAGTCACTGGTCCAGCAGTCACTGGTCCAGCGGTCACTGGTCCGGCGGTCACTGGTCCGGCAGTCACTGGTCCAGCGGTCACTGGTCCAGCGGTCACTGGTCCGGCAGTCACTGGTCCGGCGGTCACTGGTCCAGCAGTCACTGGTCCAGCAGTCACTGGTCCGGCGGTCACTGGTCCAGCAGTCACTGGTCCAGCGATCACTGGTCCGGTGGTCACTGGTCCAGCGGTCACTGGTCCGGCGGTCACTGGTCCAGCAGTCACTGGTCCAGCGGTCACTGGTCCAGCAGTCACTGGTCCGGCGGTCACTGGTCCAGCAGTCACTGGTCCGGCGGTCACTGGTCCAGCGGTCACTGGTCCAGCGGTCACTGGTCCGGCGGTCATAATGATGTGGCTGATTGCTGCACGTCGTCAGCGGCGGAGCGGCGGCGTGTTTTTCCTCCGCCGAGCCGCTCGGAGTTTTGCTGCATCGCAACGCTCCCGCCGTAACCATGGCAACAATGAAGAACCAAAAAAAAGCATCTCTCTCTCTCTTTCTCCCTTTTCTTTTTTTCTTTTTCCTTTAAATCTGCTGCCGTAGCGTCAATACAGATGTGGCGATGCAGCGAGAAAACATCTGATGGCTCGCCACACACACACACACACACACACACACACACACACACACACACACACACACACACACACACACACACGCTCATTTTCTGTCCATCACACAATATGATCACCTCTCATCATCAGAGCTATTACATCATCGCGTGAAATATGTGTGTGTGTGTGTGTGTGTGTGTGTGTGTGTGTGTGTGTGTGTGTGTGTGTGTGTGTGTGTACTCACATTCCTCTCAGTCGGATCAGGACCTGGTTGTTTTGTTCCACAGCGTCCTCAAAGTCCTGCGTCTCCTCAGTCTGTTGCGCCTCCTCCTGTTCCTCCTTCTGTTTGTGCGCTGCTCAGTCTGCTGCTGCACCTCCGTCTGCTCGCCCTCAGCCCGTGACATCTCCTCCTCCTCCTCCTCCTCCTCCTCCTCCTCCTCCTCCTCCTCCTCTCACTTCGCTGCACCTCTTCTTCTTGATGCGTCTCCTCGGCTCTCACCCGCTCCTCCTCCTCCTCCTCCTCCTCCTGCACCCCATCGCCATTCAACACCTCAAACTGTTGCTGCACCTCCTCCTGCTCCTGTTGCTGCGCCTCCTGTTGCTGCACCTCCTCCTCCTGCGGCTGCAGCAGCTCCTCTCCTTCATGCATCTCCTCTCCCTCCTGTTGCATCTCACAGTGCTGCAGAACAAGCTCTCCCTGCAGCCGCACCTTCTCTCCCTCCTGTTGCTGCACCTCCTCCTCCTCCTCCTCTTCCTCCTCCTCCTCCTCCTGCAGCCGCGGCTCCTGCACCTCCTCGGTCATGTGGACTCGGCCGGCGGCGGCGGCGTCGCTCACGGAGCGGAGTTTGACGACTCTCGGGACGACGGGAGTCGTGAAAACATGAACCGCGGTCCGGCGGCTCGAGTTGTTCCTCCAAACTTCATCCAACTTCCTGTGATGTCACAGTGGCGGGCCGGCCGGCCAATCCCGGGCCGCGCCGTCCGACCTGAGCGGCGCCGGGGGGTTAAAGGTCACCAGAGAGTGTCCGACCAAACACAGACAACTCAGCCGACCCTGAGCTCGGCGCTGCGCTCCGACACTGCGGCAGCTGAAACCATCCTGCTCACCCAGCAGACCAGACGGGATGGAGAGAGAGAGGGAGAGAGAGAGAGAGAGAGAGAGAGGGGGAGAGAGAGAGAGGGGGAGAGAGAGAGAGGGGGGAGAGAGACAGAGAGAGAGAGGGGGAGAGAGAGAGGGAGAGGGAGAGGGAGAGAGGGAGGGAGAGAGAGAGAGAGAGAGAGAGAGAGGAGTGATGGAGGAGGACAAAGGAGAGCGTTTCCGTGGTAACTCAACAACGGTTGCCAAGAGTGATGGAATCCTGCAGTTGACAGACCTCCTCCTCCTCCTCCTCCTCCTCCTCCTCCTCCTCCTCTTCCTCCTCCTCCTCCTCCTCCTCCTCCTCCTCCTCCTCCTCCTCCTCCTCCTCCTCCTCCTCCTCCTCTTTTTCTTCTTCTCTCACCAATTCAAACGCACATAACTTTACACACACGCTGCGCCAACAGCGTGTGTGTGTGTGTGTGTGTGTGTGTGTGTGTGTGTGTGTGTGTGTGTGTGTGTGTGTGGTTTTTTTAGACAATGATGATGTAATGTTCCTGAAAATGAGAGTCAGATTCTCTCCACTCCATTAGCAGTGTGATGAGCGCCCCCTTCAGGCCGAGCTGCTCACTGCATCAGCCAATCAGAGCGCTGGACACGGATTGGATGGACCGGACCCCCCCCTCCTCCACCCCCCCCCCCCCCCTCCTCCACCCCCCCCCCCCCCCACCCCCTCTCCATCGTTGTATTCTTTTATTTTTTTACACAGAAAACAGCAGACTCATTAACGAACCAGGATTAAAATCTGGATTAAAAAGTCGTTCCAGAAGTCTTTTATTTTGTAATAACGTCCCTGAACCACCAGCGATCCAGTAATGTCAATTATTGACCTTTTTTAAATGTATTAAATACAACCGATAAAGTAATAATGTCATAGAAAAGCTCTATTTCTATTTTCTTAATGGTTCTTAATGGCCAACGTTTATTAAATCCTCACATTATTACATTATTGCTTGTGTTTGTCGTAAAATTCGAAAATTACAGTTCTCATTTAATCATTCACTGAACTTGAAATGTAGAAAAACGTCAATCATGACTCGTAGACAAAGGCGACAAAGCGACAGCAGGAATAAAGAAATATTCATAAAGTCAACCAGAGTGAAACTCTTTAAACCCAAAATACAAAAGTTAACAGCTGACAAGCATCAATTAGAGCTCAAATAAATAAATAACTGAGAGAAATATGAGATTTTCACAAATATCTTGGTCTGTTTCGTCACTCAGATGAAGAATAATTCAGCTTTAATCCAACGAGGAGACGAACGCCGGGACCGAGGTTCAGTTTGGGAAAATATGCCTAAAGTGAGCGTTTTTCTTTTTCGTGCTTTTAGAAAACGCCGTTACAGAACGACCCTGTTTATTAGTCAAATCTACATAAAACGTGAATTTATGTGCACAAAATCACTTTAAAGTCCCAGTGAAATGAAGGTTCCACCTCCAGAACCCTCTGGTGTCTCTTCTAGAACGTTTTCCTGCTAACTGGCTGAAGGTCAAATGTTAAAACACGACAATCTGAGAGAAAATAGCCGATAAACGGCGCTATTTCCTCTGCTGGGCGGAGCTTCTGACAATAACAGAGTGACATCACGAGTTGTGCACACGCCCAAGTTGTGTTTACATTATGGAGGATCAGAGTTTTGACCACGAAGAGGCTGAATTGAACCAGATTTCATCATCATGGTCATTTCAAACCCAGTGATTGATGAAGAAGACACAGAAGGTGGTTCTGCCATCGGTGACCCCGTCTGGAACATGTTTGAGGAAGCAGAAGACGCTTCGTCCTCCATTCGTCCTCGTCTCCTCGCCTCAGCAGCCGCCACTTTTCACCTTTGAGGCTTTGAGGCTCCTGACTTTTAGCAGAACGACCGGCTTCCTGGATCCAACACGTCCAAGAGCTAGAAGACTGTGGAATCCCCGGAGATGAGTCCAGGTGTTACTTGATAGTCTACTAGCCACCTGAGCTAGCGGCTCCCCGCTAGCTACTAGCCGCTAGCCGCACGAGCTAGCGGCTCCCGCCGCCCGTGCTCCTTTCCTCCTCTCTGGTCTCTTCCAGGCTCAATCTTTCATCAAGGCTCATAAAACGCCGACTATAACTTCAAACACTGTAAAAACTTGGATGTTTAAGAGGAAACAAGCCGATATAAACACAACAGATCGAGATCTGCACAACTCGTGATGTCACACATAGGCTCCGCCCACGAAGAAGGATTCCCCCGACTTCCTCGGCTGGAGATTCAAAATTCAAATAACTTTGTTATGTGACAACAGTGGAGGGGCAGAGTCGGAGGAACCTTACAAGTAGAACCTCAACTATCGTTTTTTGCAAAGTAGTGTTTTACGTTTCACTGGGACTTTAAACTTTATTGTAAACGACGTCAAAACTCAGACCGAAGCTAAATTAATGGTTTTTTTAATCAACAAATGATGTAAGTTTGTCCCGAATGTGTTCAAACACTTCAACCGATGAAATCACAGAAACGTGAGCAGCTTTGTGCCTTTGATGTTACGTAACGGCCACATCTGGGAGTCGCTCACATCTGGGAACGCCGCCGCCGCCGCCGAGAAGTCCGGCGAGCTTCACCGGCAACATCTGCTCCCTCCCCGACGACCCCGTTTCCACGGCAACCGCTGGAAACACACTTTCACTTTTTCCACGGCGATGTTTTGTTTTTTTTAAACGAAGTTTCCGTAAAAACAAAAATAAATCTATAGTTTGTTTTACGTTTGGCCACTAGAGGACGCTGCTGGGTGTGTGCTGAGCACTACTGGAGGGAGCCTCCATCCCTCCATCCATCCCTCCATCCATCCATCCATCATGTCCCTGTTCTCCATGTTCTCCCTCTCTCCCTCCCTCCCTCCCTCCCTCCCTCCATCCCTCCCTCTCTCCCTCTATCCATCCCTCCCTCCCTCCCTCCTCCATCCCTCTCTCCCTCCCTCTCTCCCTCTATCCATCCCTCTCTCCATCCATCCATCCCTCATGTCCCTGTTCTCCATGTTCTCCCTCCATCCCTCCCTCCCTCCCTGCATCCCCCCTTCTCTCCCTCCATACCTCCCTCTCTCCCTCCCTCTCTCCCTCCCTCCATCCCTCTCTCCCTCCCTCTCTCCCTCTATCCATCCCTCTCTCCATCCATCCATCCCTCATGTCCTGTTCTCCATGTTCTCCCTCCATCCCTCCTGCATCCCCCCTTCTCTCCCTCCATACCTCCCTCTCTCCCTCCCTCCATCCCTCTCTCCCTCCCTCTCTCCCTCTATCCATCCCTCTCTCCATCCATCCATCCCTCATGTCCCTGTTCTCCATGTTCTCCCTCCATCCCTCCCTCCCTCCCTGCATCCCCCCTTCTCTCCCTCCATCCCTCTCTCCCTCCCTCTCTCCCTCTATCCATCCCTCCATCCCTCCCTCTCTCCTCCCTCTCTCCCTCTATTCATCCCTCCCTCCCTCCCTCCCTCCCTCCACCTTCTCCCTCCATCCCTCTCTCTCTCTCTCTCTCTCCCTCCCTCCCTCCCTCCACCTTCTCCCTCCATCCCTCTCTCCCTCCCTCTCTCTCTCCATCCCTCTCTCCCTCCATCCCTCTGTCCCTCCCCCCCTCCCTCCACCAGGACACCGTCCCGTCCCTGTCCCTCCACCATCTGGGCCTCCAGGCAGAACAACAGACCTTCAGCGACGACACATTTGTCACCATGGAAACGACTTGTTAGGAGGCGACAGGCTCTCCCCCCCCCCCCCCCCCCCCACTGCCCAGGGCGATGACCTCACTGCATCATGTGACCCATCAGAGGACTGGGAATTAAAAACTCAACATTTAGCGCTGGTTTGACATGAATCACATTTAAACTGACAAGACGGAAATATTTGTTTCACCTTTCCATGAGCCTGACCTTTGACCTTTGACCTTTGCCCTTTGACCTTTGCGAAAAGTCGGTAAAATTCATACAGGCATAAATACCCACCATTAAAACTAAATAAATACACGCAGATCAAAACATCAGCAGGCAATCAGCTGGTCAGAGGCGAGAAAAGACGTCGACATGAAACCACAACCAGCTCAAAACAAGTTTCAAAAAAATGTATTCCCAAACAAATAAACGAGTAAATAAAGGACGAAATATAGAGAATAAATCGTCAGTTAAACCATTAAAACATTTACTGGATGGCTTAAAAAAACATGTTGGTTTCAGAGCAGTTTCACGTCCACACAAGGAACATTTTGAAAACGATGTACGTTTCCATGGAAACACCTGCGTTTTCACAGGTCAGTTTCCATGACAACGGGGCTCAGAGTCACTGAAAATGCAACTTTATAAAAATGGTACCCAATGTTGGAAATTTGTGAAAACATTTGGGGCTCCGGTAAATTAATTATCTTACAAAGAAATTACTATTTTGTTGAGATTTTTTAAAATTTTGTTGAAAATATTTTGCTGGAGGGGAAAAAAACTGAAATCAGAAAACAGAATTTTTTTTCCGTGTTGTTGAGAGATTTTGAAGATGTTTGCTGAAAATATTTTACTTGAAGAAAAATGGAAATTTTGTTTAAAAAAAAAAAATTCTTGAAAAAAAAAACTGTAGCATAAAAAAAATCTGATCTTGAAATTCTTTGAATTTAAGTCTTATTTTGGTTAAAAGACATTTTTTAATTTAAATTTAGAAATTCAAATCTGAAGTAGGTATATTCCATATGGTCTCCATGGAAACGGCCGACCTTCTGGGAACATTTCTACCTTCAGTTTACTCGTGTTTTTATTTTCTGAAGAGTTAAAAAGTGTATAAGAAAAGCCTGGCAGAGGATGTTGGTGAAACTTTTCTCACCAGATGTTGTGGCGTCTGAAAGCACAGTGGTTGGCGGCGCGGTGGCTCCGCCTCCTGGCGGCGTTCTGCGGCTCGCTGGCGACTTTCATCTCTCCGGGAGGCTCGCCTGAAAACAAGGCCAGGATCTAAGTCTTTATGTTAAGTTATGTGTTTCTTTAATCCATTTATTTATGGCTTTTCTCTTCTTCCTTTTGCCTGCAGTGTTTGTATTTCCCACTGCCCCTGAAGGCAACACCCACACCCACCCCCCCCCCCCCCACACACACACACACACACACACACACAGGAGTGTGTTTATTCCGACATGTTGGATCAATAACTCCAGCTGAGCGACTTGAAGAGAAAACGTAGAACTCCGTAGAGTTTCTGTGTCGTTCAGACGCAACTTTCTGAAAACGGCTCGGCCTGAAAGTGGAACTTTCTGAAAACGGTCCGACTTCATCTCCGTGGAAACAGTGGATGTAAAACCTAACTTTATGTTTTGTATTGTTATTATTATTGACTGATTACTTAATTTATTCTTTATTTTATTAGTATTAATTATAATTTTTTAAATATGTTATCATTTTTAATTTAATTGTATTTAATTGTATTTAATTGTATTGCATTATTTTAGTGATTTGTTTTGCCTTGTTATGTTTTGTTTGTGTTCACTTTGTTGTGCTGTATTATGAAATAGTATTGTTCTTATTATTGACTGATTACTTAATTTATTGTTTATTTTATTAGTATTAATTATTATTTAAATATGTTATAATTTTTTATGTAATTTAATCAAATTTAATCTACTTATATTGTATTATTTTTAGACGAAGACGAAGACGAACTGTCCGCTCGTCTGTCCCGCTGGAGACGAAGACGAACTGTCCGTTCGTCTGTCCCGCTGGAGACGAAGACGAACTGTCTGTTCGTCTGTCCCGCTGGAGACGAAGAGGAACTGTCCGTTCGTCTGTCCCCGCTGGAGACGAAGACGAACTGTCCGTTCGTCTGTCCCGCTGGAGACGAAGACGAACTGTCTGTTCGTCTGTCCCGCTGGAGACGAAGAGGAACTGTCCGTTCGTCTGTCCCGCTGGAGACGAAGACGAACTGTCCGTTCGTCTGTCCCGCTGGAGACGAAGACGAACTGTACGCTCGTCTGTCCCCCTGGAGACGAAGACGAACTGTCCGCTCGTCTGTCCCACTGAGAAGACGAACTGTACGTTCGTCTGTCCCACTGGAGAAGACGAACTGTACGTTCGTCTGTCCCTCTGGAGACGAAGACGAACTGTGCGCTCGTCTGTCCCTCTGGAGACGAACTGTACGCTCGTCTGTCCCCCTGGAGACGAAGACGAACTGTCCGCTCGTCTGTCCCACTGGAGACGAAGACGAACTGTACGTTCGTCTGTCCCTCTGGAGACGAAGACGAACTGTGCGCTCGTCTGTCCCTCTGGAGACGAACTGTACGCTCGTCTGTCCCCCTGGAGACGAAGACGGTCTTTGTCCCGCTCCAGTGACACACGAGTGTCGACGAGATAATAAAAAGTCAGAAGCAGCTCTTAAAGCCTCCTGGTGAAACGCTGGCGTCTGATTGGTCGGCTGGCTAATTGACTGTTGATTGGTTCTTGGTAATCAGCGGTAACACTGGAGAGACAATTAAGTGTGTGTGTGTGTGTGTGTGTGTGTGTGTGTGTGTGTGTGTGTGTGTGTGTGTGTGTGTGTGTGTGTGTGTGTGTGTGTGTGGTTGTTATGTATGCAGGCCTTTGTCTTCCAGCCCTTTCAGGCTCCACTAATGATTTTCGGAGCTTCAACTGCTCACAATAGAAACTCAGCATGTTTAATTCATGGAGATAAAACATTTTTCCTCCCGGGTTCTAAATCATGTGGAGAAAAAGTTTGGACATTAGTTTTCTGTTTTGTCTCTACAACAATCTAATATTTCATCGCTCATACAAAATGAAAGACTTCTAATGTTATGTCCATATATTGGTTCTTATTTCTATGATTCTACCTCCAATTAGGGACTTTGATTTTTCTTTACTGGTTTATTGAGCGCTAAAAGGCCTACAAACCATCAAAACAGCTTTAGATCGCTAAAGGCTATAAAATAGTCTCCTTTGTGTTTTTAAGTGCTTTAAAATAACACAAACTGTGAAAATAGACGAAATGGCTCAACTTGTAAAAGCATGTTCAAAAACTTAAACACCTTAAACAGGTCAAATCAGCTTAAACAGGTCAAATAAATAAATAAATAAATGGATTAAATAAATAAATAAATAAATAAATAAATAAAACAAAACAATCCCAAAGTCTCAAAAAAGCTACAATGTCTAAAATAGCAAAAATTAAGAAAGAAAGAAAGAAAGAAAGAAAGAAAGAAAGAAAGAAAGAAAGAAAGAAAGAAAGAAAGAAAGAAAGAAAGAAAGAAAGAAAGAAAGAAAGAAAGAAAGAAAGAAAGAAAGAAAGAAAGAATGAAGACAACAAGCCCAAAGTCTAAAAAAAAAGAAAAAGAAAAAGGTACATAAGCTAAAAACCAACAACAACAAAGTGTTGAGGAAAAGCCCCAGCAGCTTGTGTCTAAATGAAGAAAGTAGAGTTTTAATGTTCAATCAACTAAAGTGACTAGAAGCAGATCAAAGAGACAAAATGTTGTCGGGAAAAGTTAAACATCTCACTCTGGTTCCTGTCTCACCCCTCTGGTTCCTGTCTCACCCCTCTGGTGTTCCTGTCTCACCCCTCTGGTGTTCCTGTCTCACCCCTCTGGTGTGTCTGTCTCACCCCTCTGGTTCCTGTCTCACCCCTCTGGTGTTCCTGTCTCACCCCTCTGCTTCCTGTCTCACCCCTCTGGTTCCTGTCTCACCCCTCTGGTGTGTCTGTCTCACCCCTCTGGTTCCTGTCTCACCACTCTGGTTCCTGTCTCACCCCTCTGGTGTGTCTGTCTCACCCCTCTGGTTCCTGTCTCACCACTCTGCTTCCTGTCTCACCCCTCTGGTTCCTGTCTCACCCCTCTGGTTCCTGTCTCACCCCTCTGGTGTGTCTGTCTCACCACTCTGGTTCCTGTCTCACCACTCTGGTGTTTCTGTCTCACCACTCTGGTTCCTGTCTCACCCCTCTGGTTCCTGTCTCACCCCTCTGGTTCCTGTCTCACCCCTCTGGTTCCTGTCTCACCCCTCTGGTTCCTATCTCACCCCTCTGGTGTGTCTGTCTCACCACTCTGGTTCCTATCTCACCACTCTGGTTCCTGTCTCACCCCTCTGGTTTCTGTCTCACCACTCTGGTTCCTGTCTCACCCCTCTGGTGTTCCTGTCTCACCCCTCTGGTTCCTGTCTCACCCCTCTGGTGTTCCTGTCTCACCCCTCTGGTTCCTGTCTCACCCCTCTGGTGTTCCTGTCTCACCCCTCTAGTTCCTGTCTCACCCCTCTGGTTCCTGTCTCACCCCTCTGGTGTTCCTGTCTCACCCCTCTGGTTCCTGTCTCACCCCTCTGGTTCCTGTCTCACCCCTCTAGTGTTCCTGTCTCACCCCTCTGGTTCCTGTCTCACCCCTCTGGTTCCTGTCTCACCCCTCTGGTGTTCCTGTCTCACCCCTCTGGTTCCTGTCTCACCCCTCTGGTGTTCCTGTCTCACCCCTCTGGTTCCTGTCTCACCCCTCTGGTTCCTGTCTCACCCATCTGGTTCCTGTCTCACCCCTCTGGTTCCTGTCTCACCCCTCTGGTGTTCCTGTCTCACCCCTCTGGTTCCTGTCTCACCCCTCTGGTTCCTGTCTCACCCCTCTAGTGTTCCTGTCTCACCCCTCTGGTTCCTGTCTCACCCCTCTGGTTCCTGTCTCACCCCTCTGGTGTTCCTGTCTCACCCCTCTGGTTCCTGTCTCACCCCTCTGGTGTTCCTGTCTCACCCCTCTGGTTCCTGTCTCACCCCTCTGGTTCCTGTCTCACCCCTCTGGTGTTCCTGTCTCACCCCTCTGGTTCCTGTCTCACCCCTCTGGTTCCTGTCTCACCCCTCTAGTGTTCCTGTCTCACCCCTCTGGTTCCTGTCTCACCCCTCTGGTTCCTGTCTCACCCCTCTGGTGTTCCTGTCTCACCCCTCTGGTTCCTGTCTCACCCCTCTGGTGTTCCTGTCTCACCCCTCTGGTTCCTGTCTCACCCCTCTGGTGTTCCTGTCTCACCCCTCTGGTTCCTGTCTCACCACTCTGGTTCCTGTCTCACCCCTCTGGTGTTCCTGTCTCACCCCTCTGGTTCCTGTCTCACCCCTCTGGTGTTCCTGTCTCACCCCTCTGGTTCCTGTCTCACCCCTCTGGTGTTCCTGTCTCACCCCTCTGGTTCCTGTCTCACCACTCTGGTTCCTGTCTCACCCCTCTGGTGTTCCTGTCTCACCCCTCTGGTTCCTGTCTCACCCCTCTGGTGTTCCTGTCTCACCCCTCTGGTTCCTGCGTCCTGAAGCAGTTTGACACTGAGATGTTTGGAAAGGAAAGTTCCAGAAACAACGAATCGTCCTGGGAGTCGCTGGAGGAGTCGTCCTCTGATTGGCACAGTGCTGCTGACGTCACAGTGTGCGCGACTCACACACACACACACACACACACATGGTCCGACACACCTGAGACTGAGTGAGAGGAGAAGGAGGAGGAGGAGGAGGAGGAAGAGGACGAGGAGGAAGAAGAAGAAGAAGAGGAAGAAGAGGAGGAGGAGGAGGAGGAGGAGGAGGAAGAGGAAGAGGAAGAGGGACCACTCTTTCTGACCTGGAGGAAGTGGTGAGTCCTGACGTGACGTAATCGTCACCACCGACATCCTGCTGTCCAGCACCGTGCAGAAGGAGCCCATCGTCAGCAGGAGGTGGAGGAGGTGGAGGAGGAGGAGGAGGAGGTGGAGGAGGAGGAAGGAGGCTCCACACACACTCCTACCTGTCGCACAGACATCTTCCCCGGGTGTTTATCCACATGCTGCAGAGAGGCTCTGCTCTGAGTGCTGCTCTCTCTCTCTCTCTCTCTCTCTCTCTCTCTCTCTCTCTCTCTGTCTGTCTGTCTGTCTGTCTGTCTGTCTGTCTCGCTCTCTCTCTCTCTCCCTCTCTCTGTCTGTCTGTCTCTCTCTCTCTCTCTCTCTCTCTCTCTCTCTCCCTCTCTCCCTCTCTCTGTCTGTCTGTCTGTCTGTCTGTCTGTCTCTCTCTCTCTCTCTCTCTCTCTCCCTCTCTCCCTCTCTCTGTCTGTCTGTCTGTCTGTCTGTCTGTCTCTCTCTCTCTCTCTCTCTCTCTCTCTGTCTGTCTGTCTGTCTGTCTGTCTGTCTGTCTGTCTGTCTCTCTCTCTCTCTCTCTCTCTCTCTCTCCCTCTCTCTGTCTGTCTGTCTGTCTGTCTGTCTGTCTCTCTCTCTCTCTCTCTCTCTCTGTCTGTCTGTCTGTCTGTCTGTCTGTCTGTCTGTCTGTCTGTCTGTCTCGCTCTCTCTCTCTCTCCCTCTCTCCCTCTCTCTGTCTGTCTGTCTGTCTGTCTCTCTCTCTCTCTCTCTCTCTCTCTCCCTCTCTCCCTCTCTCTGTCTGTCTGTCTGTCTGTCTGTCTGTCTCTCTCTCTCTCTCTCTCTCTCTCTCTCTCTCTCTCGCTCTCTCTCTCTCTCTCTCCCTCTCTCCCTCTCTCTGTCTGTCTGTCTGTCTGTCTCTCTCTCTCTCTCTCTCTCTCTCTCTCTCTCTCTCTCTCCTGCTCACCAGACTATATATTTAAAAAAATGTACTCGAGTAACAGTAGTCTGGATAAATCATCTGAAACAACCAAAAGCAGTTAAAACAGTTCAAAGAGCAAAACAAAAAGCTGTTAAACATGTTTAAAGTAACATAAAAAGGTTCAATATAACTGAAACTGGTAAAAAAAAAAATTCCAAAAGTGACAAAAAAAGTTATTTAAAAAATGTAAAATAGTTAAAAAATGACAAAACATAAAAGGTAATGGTGAAGGGTTAATATAAATAAATCTGACGCAGTTAATTTTTTACAAAATTTTTACTATTTAAAAAAAGGACTTTTGATCAATTAATCACAAACATTTGTCAAAGACTTTTTTGTGCTCATAAGAGAAATCAAAGATAGATGAAAGAACAACCCTTGATGTGATGAAAGGAGACACAAGTGATGCTTCCTGATGTTACGTTCTTTTAAAAAATAAAAAGCAAAAACAGTCACAGCAAATATTTGCACTTCTTTATTCGATGTTCAATCTTAAGAAATGACATGATGGAGTTTGTGGTTTTCAACCAGTCAAAGGACAGATGAGGAATCAGAGACGACAGCATCAGAGCACAAAGAGGACGTCATCGGTAAAACACACAAAATTTTAAAAAATCATGTCTCGTGGAGCCGGTGTCACTTTGAATGTCCTCACAATTAAAGATGGAGGAGACGATGTGTTCAAGAAATAATTCAGATTTTTGTATTCTGGATCGTCAAACAAACCCTTTAAGTTCTGATTGGTATAAGGTCTTCCATTGTAATCCTCATTAACGTCTAGATTGTCCTCATTAAATCCAAAATACGTGAAATTAAACTGGCAGACCGACCACGAGTTTCTAAACCGTTGGACAGTCTTCAGGTTTCTAAACCGTTGGACAGTCTTGAGGTTTCTAAACCGTTGGACCGTCCTCGGGTTTCTAAACCGTTGGACCGTCCTCGGGTTTCTAAACCGATGGACAGTCTTGAGGTTTCTAAACCGTTGGACCGTCCTCGGGTTTCTAAACCGATGGACAGTCTTGAGGTTTCTAAACCGTTGGACAGTCTTGAGGTTTCTAAACCGTTGGACCGTCCTCGGGTTTCTAAACCGATGGACAGTCTTCAGGTGTCTAAACCGTTGGACAGTCTTCAGGTTTCTAAACCGTTGGACAGTCTTCGGGTTTCTAAACCGATGGACAGTCTTCAGGTTTCTAAACCGTTGGACAGTCTTCGGGTTTCTAAACCGATGGACAGTCTTCAGGTTTCTAAACCGATGGACAGTCTTCGGGTTTCTAAACCGTTGGACAGTCTTCGGGTTTCTAAACCTGAAGACTGTCCAACGGTTTATAGGGTCTCTAAACCGTTGGACAGTCTTCAGGTCTCTAAACCGCCAGACGGTGCTCGTTTCCCTCCCTTCAGTGTTTGGAGCCGTTGACGGTTGAAGATTGGAAGTTGCTCAGTTGCTCCATGAAGCCCGGGTTGGGCGAGGAGGCAGGACGAGCCGACTGGACCAATGAGAGGGCGTCCTTGAAGGACTGTCCGTCACATGACATCAGGTAGCCGATGACCACGGCGGGGGCTCGAGACACGCCGGTGTTGCAGTGGACCAAGACGATGCCGTTCTAGGAGGAGACAAGAGTGTTTGAAACGTCAACATACAACAAGCCTTTGACCAGTCCTGACAGAATTCGGACAAAGACAGGAAGTCCATCGGCTGAAGACTACCGAACGTCATCTCAGATGACGGTTCTAATGGAGACGACAGAACACCGTCCAAACAAGTTTTAACGTACTTTCGACAGTGTTCTTTCTCATGAAGACAGAAGAACACCGTGGAAACGCGTCAACGGTATGTTGTAAAAACCGTTTTGCCTGAAGAGAACAAAGTACTTCGTCTTCTCTGTTGTCCTCTGTATGTTACAAACAAGAATCATGAAGACTAAGTAGAAATTAGGGAGACATAATGTCTTTTAAAAAACAAGCCTAAAATTAGTATGTCAGTCACAAGTGATCTCGCTTTGGGATGTTAACGGTTAAATATTCACGAATAAAATCCCCAAAAACGGCAAAAAAAAAATCCCTACAAAGCGGATGAGAGAGGCTCCTCATGGAGGAGATCAAAGGAGATCTGTTGCCATGGAGACGCTCCCTGCTCAGTGTTTCACACAGTGGTGTAGCTCCCTATTCAGCATCAAGCCCGGTCCCAACGTGGAACTTTTCAAAGAGACAACAGAGAAGACATGTTGGATTTGACGCTGACGAAGACCTCAAGCCTGCAGTGCGTCTCTGTGGCCACTGGGCGGCGCTGCAGACCAGCAGCATGGAGCTTCTCAGGCCGTCACCTGATCCGGCTTCTGTTTCACGCCACCGGCCGGTGAGCTGATCGACGTCTTGTTTATGACCCCGGCCAGTTTAGCGTCTCCGTTACAACCTGCTTCTTCCTTCACATGGAAGCTTCACACTGTCCTACATCCCCCCCTCCACCCCCCACCCCCCCCCCCCCCCTCCACCCCCCACCCCCCCCGAGCCATGTCATCAGCTGTCACACACACACCAATACGATACCATGGAGTACTCGTACTTGTGAAGAATTTCAGAAGTAAGACGGGACGTGAATCCTGTTCTGACAAAACATCAAGAGGTGGAGAAACATAGTTCTACACCAGCAACTTTATCACCAGCAACTTCATCACCAGCAACTTCATCACCAGAAACTTTGTCACCAGCAACTTTATAACCAGCAACTTCATCACCAGAAACTTTGTCACCAGCAACTTCATCACTAACTACTTCATCACCAGCAACTTCATCTCCAGCAACTTCATCTCCAGCAACTTCATCACCAGCAACTTTGTCACCAGCAACTTCATCACCAGCAACTTTATAACCAGCAACTTCATCACCAACTACTTCATCACCAGCAACTTCTTCACCGGAACAGCAGTCTGATTAACGTAACTCTACAACTCCAAGCTACATGCTACATGCTAACGAGTTTCAGGCTCACACACCAGCAATGCTCCATGCTACATGCTAAAGACTTTCAGGCTCGCACACCAGCAATGCTACATGCTAAATGCTAAAGACTTTCAGGCTCACGCACCAGTGATTCTCCATGCTACATGCTAAAGAGTTTCAGGCTCACACACCAGTGATGCTCCACGCTACATGCTAAAGACTTTCAGGCTTGCACACCAGCAATGCTCCATGCTACATGCTAAAGACTTTCAGGCTTGCACACCAGCAATGCTACATGCTATATGCTAAAGAGTTTCAGGCTTGCACACCAGCAATGCTACATGCTATATGCTATAGAGTTTCAGGCTCGCACACCAGCCATGCTACATGCTAAAGACTTTCAGGCTCACACACCAGCAATGCTACATGCTACATGCTAACATGATTAAAGTAACAGATACTCTCATGACCAGCCGTTCGGTCTGGAGTCTCCAGTAGCAGCGCGATGAGATGCTATGCTACATTAGACTGCGAGGCTGCTGGAGGTGGCGTGGCGCTAATAGCATTTCATAAGTACTCATACCGGCACCTGGTATCAGCAAGTAGCTAAAGGCTAGTACTCGTACTCGTCCTTCAATAAAGTAGTATCTGAATATATTTCTACCCTGAACGGAGCAGCAGTCGGTGTTTCTGTGCCGCCGCCACACGATGCCGACCGTGTCGGTGTCACGAGGGCGCCGATATCTGATGGTCGCCTCCAGCCAGATGGCCTTCTGGGTAATCTGACCTCGCATTTCTACGTAAAAGCATCATTATGGAGGCTGGAATTACCACATTTATTATAATGAGTGCACACACACACTTCCTGTAATCAAACACCTTTAATGACTCCCTAATGACCGACTGTGTGTGTGTGTGTGTGTGTGTGTGTGTGTGTGTGTGTGTGTGTGTGTGTGTGTGTGTGTGTGTGTGTGTGTGTGTGTGTGTGTGTCATGTTAAGGTGAGGCCCGGGTTTCGCTGCTAAAAGCTTGTATGACACTGAGATCCGATCTGTTTGCAGTTTAATAAAACATGAACTAAACTAAACATCTATTATTCAAAAGCGAGCGGGAGAAAAGAAGGAGAGGGAACGAGGAGAGGAAACAAGAGGAGTGTGAGGAAGATAATCTCTGAGTGGTTCAGAGGAGGAAGACGGAGTGAAAGTAGCCAAAGTGTGAAACTTCTATTCGTCTGTTCGCTCGTTTATTGAAACTGATTAATCCACATTCAGGCTCCTCGTGAGTCTTTATGAATATTAACTTCAATAGAATAATTTAATACATTCATCCCGTCAGGAACAGCGTAACTTTTTGAAAACACTGAAAGCAATGTAGTGAGCATCCCAGGCCACTAGTGGGGGCTGTTGTTCGTTTTTGTAGTGAAACCACACACACACTAGTGGGCAGACGACCAAGCTGGATTATTACTACAGTGACTGTCAAAATAAAACCACCAAGCTGGATTGTTATTACGGTGACTGTCAAAATAAAACCACCAAGCTGGATTGTTATAATGGTAACTGTCAAAATAAAATTGCCAAATTGGATTGTTATAATGGTAACTGTCAAAATAAAAGTACCAAGTTGCATTGTTATTATGGTGACTGTCAAAATAAAACCACTAAGCTGGATTGTTATTACGGTGACTGTCAAAATAAAACCACCAAGCTGGATTGTTGTAATGGTAACTGTCAAAATAAAATTGCCAAATTGGATTGTTATAATGGTAACTGTCAAAATAAAAGTACCAAGTTGCATTGTTATTATGGTGACTGTCAAAATAAAACCACCAAGCTGGATTGTTATAATGGTAACTGTCAAAATAAAAGTACCAAGTTGCATTGTTATTATGGTGACTGTCAAAATAAAACCACCAAGCTGGATTGTTATAATGGTGACTGTCAAAATAAAACCACCACGTTGGATTGTTATTACGGTGACTGTCAAAATAAAACCACCAAGCTGGATTGTTATTACGGTGACTGTCAAAATAAAACCACCACGTTGGATTGTTATTACGGTGACTGTCAAAATAAAACCACCAAGCTGGATTGTTATAATGGTAACTGTCAAAATAAAATTGCCAAATTGGATTGTTATAATGGTAACTGTCAAAATAAAAGTACCAAGTTGCATTGTTATTATGGTGACTGTCAAAATAAAACCACTAAGCTGGATTGTTATTACGGTGACTGTCAAAATAAAACCACCAAGCTGGATTGTTATAATGGTGACTGTCAAAATAAAACCACCAAGCTGGATTGTTATAATGGTGACTGTCAAAATAAAACCACCAAGCTGGATTGTTGTAATGGTGACTGTCAAAATAAAACCACCAAGCTGGATTGTTATAACAGTGACTGTCAAAATAAAACCACCACGTTGGATTGTTATTACAGTGACTGTCAAAATAAAACCACCACGTTGGATTGTTATTACGGTGACTGTCAAAATAAAACCACCACGTTGGATTGTTATTACGGTGACTGTCAAAATAAAACCACCACGTTGGATTGTTATTACGGTGACTGTCAAAATAAAACCACCACGTTGGATTGTTGTTACGGTGACTGTCAAAATAAAATCACCACGTTGGATTGTTATTACGGTGACTGTCAAAATAAAACCACCACGTTGGATTGTTATTACGGTGACTGTCAAAATAAAACCACCAAGCTGGATTGTTATTATGGTGACTGTCAAAATAAAACCACCACGTTGGATTGTTATTACGGTGACTGTCAAAATAAAACCACTAAGCTGGATTGTTATTACGGTGACTGTCAAAATAAAACCACCACGTTGGATTGTTATTACGGTGACTGTCAAAATAAAACCACTAAGCTGGATTGTTATTCCGGTGACTGTCAAAATAAAACCACCAAGCTGGATTGTTATAATGGTAACTGTCAAAATAAAATTGCCAAATTGGATTGCTATAATGGTGACTGTCAAAAGTAAAAGTACCAAGTTGCATTGTTATTATGGTGACTGTCAAAATAAAACCACCAAGCTGGATTGTTATAACAGTGACTGTCAAAATAAAAGTACCAAGTTGGATTGTTATTATGGTGACTGTCAAAATAAAAGTACCAAGTCTTGGAGAATATAAACTGGGAGTCGTGTTCTGATTGGCTCTACTGAGCATGTGCAGAAGGACTAGTTACTGCGACCAGTGGTGACCAGGACCAGTCGCGGCGTTTCAGATAAGTCGTGTTTTCACCCGTTTCCAATGGAGACGGAGCCGTAGCGTTTTCAAAAAGTTGCGTTTCCAGTGGCTCGGGGCACCGTTGTTTTGTAAACTGACGCCCAAAACGCCACGAACCTTTTCCTTTGTCTTCGCTTGTAAACGTGGTGCAAACGGACCACAGGAACCCTACAAAGGGTTTCCGTTTGTAGACGTCGTGGCGTCGGCAGGTCCTTCTGGACGCGTTCGGGAATGCTACATGCTACATGCTAACCTCACGACCTCTCCGGCGCTGAAGGGCGTTACCTCGCGGCGAGCCTGCTGGATGAAGTCGCAGCAGTCCTGGATGTGAGGCAGCAGGTCGGCGTCGGGCAGGTCCAGGATGCTGACGGTCTTGTAGACGAAGAGGTCGGGAAAGACGTTCTCCACGCCGAAGGCCACGTTCAGGATGTGGGACACCTGGCGGGGACGACAGCGGCTCAAGATGCGTATCGAGCAGGAGGCTACAGAGTAGTGCTTGTACTGGTCGGGGGGGGGGCGGGCGTCACCAGATTTTTTTACGCTCCACGTTTGGGAAAACGGTATTCAGTCCGGAACTCTGACGGTTCAGGAAGCTGCCGGCAGGAAGACGTTCGGATTTCGAAAGTATCGGGAGATTTTTAGTTGTAATTTCGTTTACTGATAAACAACGTCAAACACTGAGGATGACGAAAGCTGTAATGCAAAGTCATCCATCCCTCAACAAACCATCCATCCATCCATCCTCCTTTGTATCCAGATCAAAGTAGTTTGACTTGAAAGAAAGTCAGGTATTAAAAAAACTCCTCACAAAGGAAATAAGCTTTAAACGATTTGGACTTATTGAACATCACTGGAACTCAATGGAGCTCATGTTCTCCATCGTCTTCCTGGAGAACCGGCAGGAGAAGCATCTGGAGAACCGTCAGTAGAACCGTCAGGAGAAATGTCAGGAGAAGCATCAGGAGAACCGTCAGTAGAAGCGTCAGTAGAACCATCAGGAGAAGCGTCAGGAGAACCGTCAGGAGAAGCGTCAGGAGAACCGTCAGTAGAACCGTCAGGAGAACCATCTGAAGAACCATCTGGCCCCGTCTGCTCAGGTTAAAGAACCTCACCTTCAGTTTCCTCAGAGTGCTGAAGTCGTGAGCAGCGTCTTGAGAACCTGTGGACACGAAACGAGACGCGGCAGGATAATTACATGATTGTGTCGCGATTCGTGTTTCCACTGTCCAGGGTCACCGGGGGGGGGGGGGGGGGGTAGAGGGGGGGGGGGGTAGATTCAGGGTCCTCCTCAGGTCACGGGGTTGATCTGGCGGTGAATCAGCCAGGCCTGATGGGTCACAACACCCCCTCACCCCCCCCCCCATCACCCCCCCGGCAGCACAGCTCCAGTTACTCGCCTTATCAGATGCCGACGTCCCCCAATGAATGAGGACATCCTGGACAGCCTGACAACCATGAGGACAATACTGGTTCTAGAAATGAGTCTAGAACCTACAATCTAGATCCCAGAATCTAGAACCGAGAATTTGTCATGCGTGCTGGGATCAGCTGAATTCAAGCAGCAATTCTCTTCAAGACAATTTCACACAGTACTGCCCTTAACCCTGACCTGAGAGGAGGAAGATGCTCTATAATCTGGATTAGAGGAGGAAGATGCTCTATAATCTGGATAGAGGAGGAAGATGCTCTATAATCTGGATAGAGGATGAAGATGCTCTATAATCTGGTGTTAGAGGAGGAAGATGCTCTATAATCTGATGTTAGAGGCGGAAGCTGCTCTATAATCTGGTGTTAGAGGAGGAAGATGCTCTATAATCTGATGTTAGCGGAGGAAGATGCTCTATAATCTGGATAGAGGAGGAAGATGCTCTATAATCTGGTGCTAGAGGAGGAAGATGCTCTATAATCTGGATAGAGGATGAAGATGCTCTATAATCTGGTGTTAGAGGAGGAAGATGCTCTATAATCTGATGTTAGAGGCGGAAGCTGCTCTATAATCTGGTGTTAGAGGAGGAAGATGCTCTATAATCTGGTGTTAGAGGAGGAAGATGCTCTATAATCTGGTGTTAGAGGAGGAAGATGCTCTATTATCTGATGTTAGAGGATGAAGATGCTCTATAATCTGATGTTAGAGGCGGAAGATGCTCTATAATCTGGTGTTAGAGGTGGAAGATGCTCTATAATCTGGTGTTAGAGGAGGTAGATGCTCTATAATCTGGTGTTAGAGGAGGAAGATGCTCTATAATCTGGTGTTAGAGGAGGAAGATGCTCTATAATCTGGTGTTAGAGGAGGAAGATGCTCTATAATCTGGTGTTAGAGGAGGAAGATGCTCTATAATCTGGTGTTAGAGGAGGAAGATGCTCTATAATCTGGTGTTAGAGGAGGAAGATGCTCTATAATCTGGTGTTAGAGGAGGAAGATGCTCTATAATCTGATGTTAACGCTTCTTGAGAGAAACAGATTTATGAACCGATGACGCAGAGAAGAAATAAGAACAAAACAGTCAAGTTATTTAGCGCTACAATGCTAATCACACCATTTGTTGCTAATGCTAATGCTACATACAGTGATAATGCTCCGTACAGTGCTAATGCTAGGTACAGTGCTAATGCTACGTAGGTACCCCCCACTCTGTCCACTACCAGGCCTTTAGCGACTCACCGAGCAGCAGGAAGGGCTTGACGGCGCCGACCTGCAGATCCCAGGAAGTGTCCGGGACGTATCCCAGCATGCTCTCTGGCGGCAGCGGCTCCTCCACCACCGTGATGGTGGAACCCTTCCAGGTCTCCACGATGCGCCGGCCGCTGAGCGACGTCACCCGGGTGCACTGCTTCCTCAGCCGGGTCCGGGAGAAGCTCTGGATCTCCTCCGTCAGGGACTGCATGGCGGCGGCGCCGGCGGCCTGCACGCCCGGAACAGACGGGTACGGTTAAAAAATGTAAGTAAGAAGAATCAGAAATACTTTTATTGTCGTCGTAGCGCGGGAGCACAACGGAATGGAGAATAGCAGCTCTCAGCAGAAGGAGCAAGATAATTCAATAATTAAAAACTGTTTAATATAAATGGAATAAAAACCATAAAAGTAACAGCGCAGATCAAAACTAAAAACTTCCTGTACTTCCCCGATGATTAGCCACTACTTTTTTATTCTTTTTTTTTTTTTTACATGCTTTGAACCTTCCAGCTCTTTAAGGGTTAACGAGCTTCACGCCAGATAGTTGGTGATGCGTTCAGGTGCATCATGTAACTCCGACATTTCTTTTGAATTCCTTTTAGATTTCTCAGTAGACCGGAAATCACGGAGCACCGGGGTGTTTACAGGACAGGGGGGCAAAAACAAACAAACAAATTAATTAATCAATTCATTAATTTGTTAATAAATTAATGTATTAATTAATCCATGTATTAATTAAAATTTACCAGCAATAATAGAATTTTACCAGCAATAATAGAATTTAACCAGCAATAGTAGAATTAATAGCAATAGTAGAATTTAACCAGCAATAGTAGAATTGAACCAGCAATAATAGAGTTTAACCAGCAATAATAGAGTTTAACCAGCAATAATAGAGTTTAACCAGCAATAATAGAGTTTAACCAGCAATAATAGAGTTTAACCAGCAATAGTAGAATTAATAGCAATAGTAGAATTAATAGCAATAGTAGAATTTAACCAGCAATAATAGTTTTACCAGCAATAATAGAATTTAACCAGCAATAGTAGAATTGAACCAGCAATAATAGAATTTACCAATAATAATATAAGTTTACCAGCAATAATAGAATTGAACTAGACATAGTAGAATTGAACCAGCAATAATATAATTTAACCAGCAATAATAGAATTTACCACAATAATAGAATTTAACCAACAATAATACACGTTTAGCTGCAATAATAGAATTTACCACAATAATAGAATTTACCACAATAATAGAATTTACCACAATAATAGAATTTACCACAATAATAGAATTTAACCAACAATAATACACGTTTAGCTGCAATAATAGAATTTACCAGCAATAATAGAATTTACCACAATAATAGAATTTACCACAATAATAGAATTTAACCAACAATAATACACGTTTAGCTGCAATAATAGAATTTACCAGCAATAATAGAATTTACCACAATAATAGAATTTAACCAACAATAATACACGCTTAGCTGCAATAATAGAATTTACCAGCAATAATAGAATTTACCACAATAATAGAATTTACCACAATAATAGAATTTAACCAACAATAATACACGTTTAGCTGCAATAATAGAATTTACCAGCAATAATAGAGTTTAACCAGCAATAATAGAGTTTAACCAGCAATAATAGAATTTAACCAGCAATAATAGAGTTTAACCAGCAATAATAGAATTTAACCAGCAATAATAGAGTTTAACCAGCAATAATAGAATTTAACCAGCAATAATAGAGTTTAACCAGCAATAATAGAATTTAACCAGCAATAATAGAGTTTAACCAGCAATAGTAGAATTGAACCAGCAATAATAGAATTGAACCAGCAATAATAGAATTGAACCAGCAATAATAGAATTGAACCAGCAATAATAGAATTGAACCAGCAATAATAGAATTGAACCAGCAATAATAGAATTGAACCAGCAGCTCTTTGCAGTGAAAACAAGTGAAATCATACGTTTGTTCCGTCGTCGGCCTCGTTTCTCCTTCACTGGTCCTTTAAACTCTGGAGACCAGAGGGGAGGAAGGAGGAGGAGGAGGAGGAGGAGGAGGAGGAGGAGCACAGTCCTGCCTTCAGCATGGTCCTCCTCCGTCCTGCAGACTGACCCTGGTCCGGGTCAGACCAGGACTGCAGACCAGGACCCCCTGCTGGAGGAGAGGAACCCGACACCTGAGCTCCTCCGAGTCTCACCTGGACTCTGGAACAAAGACGCAGCCACGAGACACCTTATCACAATAAAACACCTTATCACAATAAAACCCTCCTTTACGGCTTCATGGAGGTTTTTAATTCATGAAATCACTGAATTCCTCATTTAAATGTCTGAAGACTCGTCACATTCACATCATGAGGTTTTTTTTTTATAAAGACAAAATAAAGTGTGATAAAAACAATAATAATTCCAAAAACGTGGATCCAAAATGAGGAAAACCTGTTGAGGAGATGTAATTTCTCTGAGCGCCACTAGAGGGCGCCACGTCACTGCAGGCTGAAATAAGACAGGAGTTCCAGTTCCAGGGAAAATAAACTGAAAGACAATAAATGATTGTGACGAGACTTAAAGCAGCAAATAATAAATAAAACAACCATCAGCAAACACGAGACAAAGACAAAAGTCAAAAGACAGCAAAATAAAAGCATAGAGAGAGACATAGAATAACCTCAAAGAGACACAAAATAAAAGCATAGAGAGACATAAAAAGCCTCAAAGAGACACAAAATAAAAGCATAGAGAGACATAGAATAACCTCAAAGAGACACAAAATAAAAGCATAGAGATACATAAAATAACCTCAAAGAGACACAAAATAAAAGCATAGAGATACATAAAATAACCTCAAAGAGACACAAAATAAAAGCATAGAGATACATAAAATAACCTCAAAGAGACACAAAATAAAAGCATAGAGAGACATAGAATAACCTCAAAGAGACACAAAATAAAAGCATAGAGAGACATAGAATAACCTCAAAGAGACACAAAATAAAAGCATAGAGAGACATAGAATAACCTCAAAGAGACACAAAATAAAAGCATAGAGATACATAAAATAACCTCAAAGAGACACAAAATAAAAGCATAGAGAGACATAGAATTACCTCAAAGAGACACAAAATAAAAGCATAGAGAGACATAGAATTACCTCAAAGAGACACAAAATAAAAGCATAGAGATACATAAAATAACCTCAAAGAGACACAAAATAAAAGCACAATGGGATAAAATAACAGACACTATATAATCACAAAAATACACAAAAGACACAGAATAAGCACAAATATCTGCAGAGGAGGGCTGGAGGGGGACACACTGGCTTCACTTTAATGATAGGCAAGGCAAGGCAAGGCAAGGCAAGGCTAGGCTAGGCAAGGCAAGGCAAGGCAAGGCTAGGCAAGGCAAGGCAAGGTTATCTATAGAACACCAGTCAAACAGGGCAATTCACAGTGTTTATAAATAAATTAAATAAATTAAGGAAATACAGAAAAGCTTGACAAAAAACAACAAAATATATTGATAAAAGAAATAAAAACAAAATTAAGAGCAAAGAATGTAAAAACATAAAAAGTCTAATAAATAAGGTGAAAGATTTATTAAGATGAATGGAATATGGTAAGTAAAATCTATAGTTTACTAAAGCCTGTGTAAAAAGGAAAGGAAAGGAAAGGAAAGGAGAGGAGAGGAAAGGAAAAGTAAGGAGAGGAAAGGAGAGGAAAGGAAAGGAGAGGAGAGGAAAGGAAAAGAAAGGAGAGGAAAGGAAAGGAGAGGAGAGGAAAGGAAAAGTAAGGAGAGGAAAGGAGAGGAAAGGAAAGGAGAGGAGAGGAAAGGAGAGGAAAGGAAAGGAGAGGAGAGGAAAGGAAAAGAAAGGAGAGGAAAGGAAAGGAGAGGAAAGGAGAGGAAAGGAAAGGAGAGGAGAGGAAAGGAGAGGAAAGGAAAGGAGAGGAAAGGAAAAGAAAAGAAAGGAGAGGAAAGGAAAGGAGAGGAAAGGAGAGGAGAGGAAAGGAAAGGAGAGGAGAGGAAAGAAAAGGAGATGAAAGGAAAGGAAAAGAAAGGAGAGAAGAGGAAAGGAAAGGAGAGAAGAGGAGAGGGAAGGAAAGGAGAGGAGAGGGAAAGAAAGGAAAGGAAAGGAGATGAGGAGAGGAGAGGAGGAAAGCAGAGGAAGAGAGGAGAGGAGAGGGAAGGAAAGGAAAGGAGAGGAGAGGGAAGGAAAGGAAAGGAGAGGAGAGGAAGGAGAACAAGATGTGTTCCCTGAGCGAGAGCAGATGAGGTTCTCATGCCAGCGATGAGAAAATGTTTACGTCAAGAGAAACAAACACATGAGAGATGAAATCATGAGAACCAGAGGAAACAACCAGAGGAGGGAGGAGGGAGGGAGGAGGGAGGAGAGAGGGAGGATGGAGGGAGGGAGGATGGAGGGAGGATGGAGGGAGGATGAAGGGAGGAGAGAGGGAGGATGGAGGGAGGGAGGAGAGAGGGAGGATGGAGGGAGGAGGGAGGAGAGAGGGAGGATGGAGGGAGGATGAAGGAGGGAGGAGAGAGGGAGGATGGAGGGAGGGAGGAGAGAGGGAGGGAGGATGGAGGGAGGATGGAGGGAGGGAGGAGAGAGGGAGGATGGAGGGAGGAGGGAGGGAGGGAGGATGAAGGGAGGAGGGAGGGAGGAGGATGAAGGGAGGAGGGAGGGAGGAGGATGAAGGGAGGAGGGAGGAGGGAGGATGGAGGGAGGAGGAGAGAGGGAGGATGAAGGGAGGGAGGAGAGAGGGAGGATGGAGGAGGGAGGAGAGAGGGAGGGAGGATGGAGGGAGGATGGAGGGAGGGAGGAGAGAGGGAGGATGGAGGGAGGAGGGAGGGAGGGAGGATGAAGGGAGGAGGGAGGGAGGGAGGATGGAGGGAGGGAGGAGAGAGGGAGGGAGGGAGGAGAGAGGGAGGATGAAGGGAGGAGGGAGGGAGGGAGGATGGAGGAGGGAGGAGAGAGGGAGGATGAAGGGAGGAGGAGGGAGGGAGGAGGGAAAGAGCTGACTCAGCGCCCCGCATGTTGATCCATGACTCAGAAAACCCAGAGAGGTCCAGTGTGTGTGTGTGTGTGTGTGTGTGTGTGTGTGTGTGTGTGTGTGTGTGTGTGTGTGTGTGTGTGTGTGTGTGTGTGTGTGTGTGTGTGTTGATAGTGGTAATGGTTGTCAGATGTTGGAGGAGCTTCCCATGTTCGGGTTGAGTTACAGCCAACACACACACACACACACACACACACACACACACACACACACACACACACACACACACACACACACACACACACACACACACACTGCTGCGTCAGTGCGCCGTAGGGTCCAGTACCAGTTGTTAATGGTCATGCAGAAGGTCAAAGGTCAACGATCAGACACTGAACCAGGGAATCAGTTCAACAAGCAGCACGACTTCAAAATAAAAGTTTAATTTGAATAACAACACTGGGACCGTTTCCATGACGACAACAACGTTTTAGGAAGTTTCACCTTCACAGTTTTCAGAAAACGACTTGAAACTGATTTGGTTTCAGAAAAGTGACGTTTTTTCCTCGTTCTGACTGAAGTTTATGAAAAGTTCCACCTGAACCTGACAGTTTTTATTATTATTATTATTATTAATAATAATGAATAGACTTTTATTATTGGCTATTGTTCTGTTGTCCTGACAGGAGACGCACTGTGTCCCCCCCCCC
>NC_137655.1:1172280-1262148 GCF_963422515.1 Blennius ocellaris
TGGATCAGTTTGGTTCAGTTTGGATCAGTTTGGTTCAGTTTGGATCAGTTTGGTTCAGTTTGGTTCAGTTTGGATCAGTTTGGATCAGTTTGGTTCAGTTTGGTTCAGTTTGATTCAGTTTGGTTCAGTTTGGATCAGTTTGGATCAGTTTGGTTCAGTTTGGATCAGTTTGGCTCAGTTTGGTTCAGTTTGATCAGTTTGGCTCAGTTTGGTTCAGTTTGGATCAGTTTGGTTCAGTTTGGATCAGTTTGGCTCAGTTTGGTTCAGTTTGGATCAATTTGATTCAGTTTTGTTGACTTGGTTCAGTTTGGATCAGTTTTGTTGACTTGGTTCAGTTTGGATCAGTTTGGTTCAGTTTGGTTCAGTTTGGATCAGTTTGGTTCAGTTTGGTTCAGTTTGGATCAATTTGATTCAGTTTTGCTGACTTTGGTTCAGTTTGATTCAGTTTGGTTCAGTTTGGTTCAGTTTGGATCAATTTGAGTCAGTTTTGCTGACTTTGGTTCAGTTTGATTCAGTTTTATTCAGTTTGGTTCAGTTTGGCTCAGTTTGGTTCAGTTTGGATCAGTTTGGCTCAGTTTGGTTCAGTTTGGATCAGTTTGGCTCAGTTTGGTTCAGTTTGGATCAGTTTGGTTCAGTTTGGATCAATTTGATTCCGTTTTGTTCAGTTTGGTTCAGTTTGGATCAGTTTGGTTCACTTTGATATCGAGGAGTTTCACAGTTCCCTCTCCTCTGACATGTCACATGATGTGGTGACATCATCACCCTGGTTCGCGGTCAGGGGTCAAAGGTCGCGGGGGGGGGGGAGCAGTCGGACGGTGAAAACATGAAGCGATTCAAAGGACCGGGACGGAGGAGTGGAGGAGTGGAGGAGTAGATCAGATGACCTTGAGACGTTTCTACCGAGTGTAGCTCTAGCTGATCTGACGCTTTCTTCAAGTCTTTCTGCAGTGAAAACAAGTTCCCAGCGCAATCGTGTCGTATTTACCTTCTCCAGATAAGAAAGAAACACCTTGTGTGTGCAGAACGTGCAGAAGGTGCAGAACGTGCAGAACGTGCAGAAGGTGCAGAAGGTGCAGAACGTGCAGAAGGTGCAGAACGTGAGTCGGTGGTGTCTGGTGGTGATAAGAAGCCGTCCGTCCTGCAAAGCAGAACAAAGAACCGATAAGGGAGCGTCGGGCCGTTCGGTGGATCTCGACTCCCAAAGTCTTGAAAAGCCGCCAGGAAACTGAAGAACGACGGTTTGGAGCCGCGGCCGTCGGCGGAGATCAGGTTCCTGTTCGGCTTCCAGCTGGTTTCTAAATTGTTTATTCCAAGTCGTCCTGAACTCTGTTGACCCGGCGGCTGGATTGAGTCTTGTGGATTTTCATGGAACAGTTTTTGGGACTTAACTGTGAATTCCTTTTTCTTTTTTCTTTGATCTACTTTGATCCTGTCGCTTTTAAAACTGATTGTACATCAATGGTTCACAACCTAGAGTCTAGATTCTAGAGTGTAGAACCGCAAACAATGATTAAAAATTTAGATTATCACTTAAAAAAAAAAAAAAACAGACACTTTATGGAGTTTATGGAACAAACTGCCTGAATAGTTCTTGATTTGCTCGTTGTGGCTTCGTCCACCACAATGTGCTGAATTTGAACCAGGTTATTGTCAAATTCTTGGCTGTTTCTGACAGTTTTAAGGAGGTTTGTACTTCCTGTTTGGAATTTCAAACAGCTTTTAGAACTGGTTATTGAATTTCCTTCGCCAACGACTGTGAGGCAACCAGCAAACTTTTTGTCCGCATGTCTTTAATTATTAGTTTGTATTTATGTATTTTAACAACTTTTTGTGAAAACTACTCACCCGAATTGCATGAAATCTTCAGGGATGATTTGTCATCATCTAAGAATCGAAGGATTGGATTTTGGGACATTAATGTCTAAGCGTTTCTGAATAAATCCTGAAAAACTAAACAAAATTAAAAATCCCATGCAAAGCGGATGAGAGAGGCGCCACATGGAGATCAAAGGAGATCTGTTGTCATGGAGACGCTCCCTGCTCAGCGTTTCACACAGTGATGTAGCTACCCGGCAGGCTAGCTTGCATCGATATGAGCTAACGGCGAACATGCTAGCGATGCTAACTCGGTTCCTCAAACGAGCGTGGTGCTGGCGAAGGTCTGCCGCTCTACCGAGTGTAGCTCTAGTTTTAATGGCCGCTCTACCGAGTGTAGCTCTAGTTTTAATGGCCACTCTACCGAGTGTAGCTCTAGTTTTAATGGCCGCTCTACCGAGTGTAGCTCTAGTTTTAATGGCCACTCTACCAAGTGTAGCTCTAGTTTGTAGGCCGCTCTACCGAGTGCAGCTCTAGGTTTAAGTGGACTTGTTTGAGACAGTTTGAGAAGATTTGGTGAAACGTCTTCAAAGGTGAAGGTGAGACGAGGTGCTTTGTGGAACACTCAGTGGCTTTGTAGGATTTTCAAAGCTTTTAGAAGCGTCCTTTGATCATCTGGCCAAAGTAATCTAGATTTTGAAGTCTTCTTGTCGACCAGCGTTTGGCGCCACCGTGATGATTTGGCGAATCGAGGAGCTTCTCTGGAGTCTGAGCCGCTCGTTGGAGGTTGAAAGCCTCTGGGTTCAGATGTTCGGGGTGAATCGGGGCTTCGCCTCTCAGGATCCTGATGTTTAAACTATTGTTGCGTGACGCAGAATCAACAGGCCGGTCGGATGATGTTACCGGTTTGATTCCACATCTGGCTTCAATAAGGCGTTCGGGGGAACTTGGAGCCGGGCTCAGAGCAGCGGAGGAGCGGGGAGGGGAAAGGGAGACGCACTGAGCTGCAACCATTAAAAAAAAAAAAATGTCCTAATGAAAGACCTTCAGGCCAAAAAGAAAAAAAAACAAAAACCAGGAAGCAGTTTCGGGTCACAAGTTCAAGACGTTTCTGTGACTTCATTGTGAAGCGGCGCGGCCAAACCTCGCCGATCTGGGGTTTGGCGGAAAAAATGTTGTGTGGGACGCTGCCCGGTGCTGGCCGAGGTCCCTGAACGCACCGCGGCTCTGTGCTGCTGGGGAGAAGAGGAGAAGAAGAAGAGAAAAAAAATAATAATAATCCAACCCAAGATCAGGAGAACTGATCTGAGACTGAAAAAACAAGTTTGAAATGTTTCCACACCGAGTCTGAGAGGCTGAGAGCAACGCCAGGAACTGCAGCGTCTAGAAAACCACATCTAGTTCATGCTGGGGTTCAATCCATGGGACGTTTCTGCTTCTGTCCACCAGGGGGCGTCTGCAGTGTTATTGAGCTTCACCCTTCACTCTGTTTCTCTTATAAAACTATAAAAGCTCTTTGATTTAGGAAGTTAATTCATTATAATGGTCACATTGCTGATTTACTGTACTGCTGCTCTATAATCTCGTGTTAGAGGAGGAAGATGCTCTATAATCTGGATTAGAGGAGGAAGATTCTCTATAATCTGGTGTCAGAGGAGGGAAGATGCTCTATAATCTGGATCAGAGGCAGAAGATGCTCTATAATCTGTTGTTAGAGGAGGAAGATGCTCTATAATCTGGATTAGAGGAGGAAGATGCTCTATAATCTGATGTTAGAGGAGGAAGACGCTCTATAATCTGATGTTAGAGGAGGAAGATGCTCTATAATCTGGATTAGAGGGGGGTGCTCTATAATCTGGATTAGAGGAAGAAGATGCTCTATAATCTGATGTTAGAGGAGGAAGATGCTCTATAATCTGGATTAGAGGAGGAAGATGCTCTATAATCTGATGTTCGAGGAGGAAGATGCTCTATAATCTGGATTAGAGGAGGAAGATGCTCTATAATCTGATGTTCGAGGAGGAGGATGCTCTATAATCTGGATTAGAGGAAGAAGATGCTCTATAATCTGGATTAGAGGAGGAAGATGCTCTATTATCTGTGTTTAATGAGGAAGATGCTCTATAATCTGGATTAGAGGAGAAATATGCTCTATAATCTGGATTAGAGGAGGAAGGTGCTCTATAATCTGGACTAGAGGAGGAAGATGCTCTGTAATCTGGTGTTAGAGGAGGAAGATGCTCTATAATCTGGATTAGAGGAGGAAGATGCTCTGTAATCTATAGTTCCAGCTGCTCCAAAGCCACACTAAGCGTTGTGTCGTCATGGTGATCACGTGTGATTGTTCCGCCAAACAGAAACTGTCTCCCACCAACTCTGGTTCTCCTTGTCGCCCTCCAGGAACCGGCTGTAGTCCGGACCTGCTGTTCTTCCTGTGCGCCATGTACGCCCCCATCTGCACCATCGACTTCCAGCACGAGCCCATCAAGCCCTGCAAGGCGGTGTGCGAGCGCGCCAAGCAAGGCTGCGAGCCGGTCATGAAGCGCTACAACCACAGCTGGCCGGACAACCTGGCCTGCAGCGAGCTGCCGCTCTACGACCGCGGCGTCTGCATCTCGCCCGAGGCCATCGTCAAGGCGGAGGGACCAGGTAGCTCACGTCTGGGTTTGTTTGTGTGGCGGGGTGGTGGGGTGGCGGGGTGGTGGGGTGGCGGGTTAGCGGTGTGGCGGGGTGGCGGGTTAGCGGTGTGGCGGGGTGGCGGGTTAGCGGGTTGGCGGGGTAGCGGGTTAGCGGTGTGGCGGGTTAGCGGTGTGGCAGGTTAGCGGGGTGGCGGGTTAGCGGGTTAGCGGGGTGGCGGGTTAGCGGTGTGGCGGGGTTGCGGGTTAGCGGTGTGGCGGGTTAGCGGTGTGGCAGGGTGGCGATGTGGCGGGTTAGCGGTGTGGTGGTGTGGCGGGTTAGCGGTGTGGCGGGGTGGCGGGTTAGCAGTGTGGTGGTGTGGCGGGTTAGCGGTGTGGCGGGTTAGCGGTGTGGCGGGTTAGCGGTGTGGTGGTGTGGCGGGTTAGCGGTGTGGCGGGGTGGCGGGTTAGCAGTGTGGTGGTGTGGTGATTTAGCGGTGTGGCGGGTTAGCGGGGAGGCGGGTTAGCAGTGTGGCGGGTTAGTAGTGTGGCGGATTAGTGGTGTGGCGGGTTAGTGGTGTGTCAGTGTGGCGGGTTAGTGGTGTGGCGGGTTTGCGGTGTGGCGGGTTAGCGGTGTGGCAGAGTGGCGGGTTAGCGGTGTGGCGGGTTAGCGGTGTGTCAGTGTGGCGGGTTAGCGGTGTGGCGGGTTAGCGGTGTGGCGGTGGAGCTCAAAGGGTTCCAGGTTGAGGCGGTTCGGACGTTTTCCACTCCAGAGACATCAAACACTAGATGCCACGCGGCCGATCAGCGCCTGTGGACACCACGTGGTCATGGTACCGCCATCTTGGAGAGGTCTCCCGCCATCTTGGAGAGGTCTCCCGCCATCTTGGAGAGGTCTCCCGCCATCTTGGAGAGGTCTCCCACTGGAGCCCAACATAGAGATGCAGGCTAGAAGATCCACTAGAACATCCTGGTTCTCTGACTCTTCCACCTGGAAACACAGAAAATTCCTCATTCTAAAGCCGAGGAGAAGCTCTAAGACGTGGAAGACTTTTTTTCCATGCGGTTTCCACGGTACTGCATTGAAAGTACACGTAGATATACAGTATTTGGATTTGAATCCGTGCACACCAACGTGCAGGTTTGAGGAGTTCGGAGCCCCTGAAGTGACGGAGACCAGGGTTTTTCTGCCTGCGACAGATATAGCATGAGTCATTTCCTGTCCGGCTTCGTTCTCAAAGAGCTCCTTGATACGAGCCCCCCCCCCCATCCCCCCACCCTCCCACTCCACCCTCCATAATAACCCTCAGTGTCCTCGGGCCCCTCCAGGCCACAGCAATGGCCCCCGGCCGCCCTCTGACCTCCGGAGGCAAACCACAGTTCTGCTGCTCTGTGTTGCGTTCACAGACAGTGGGACATTAGAGTTTCATCAGCTGCACTCTGTTGTCGCCTCGCAACACCAATGCTGCGAGGAAGGAACTTCAGAATAAGAGTTGTAAAGTTGTTTTTGTCGACACACAACGGTCGTATCACAAAGTTTCATTATTACAATTTAGAATCAAAAATGTTTTATAGCATTTTTTTGCGAGTTGCATTTTTTTATATATGTATTTTGAGTTGAATTAGTTGTAGAATTTTAGCTGTCGTGGTTTCAGCCGTTTACATTTTGGATTTTCCTTTTTAACTTTTCTTGTGGTTTAAGCGATTTTAGAGGTTTAATTCATTTGACCATTTTTAAGCAATTTTAAGTTTGCCATTTTGGATCAACAACACAATGTTTGAGGGTGAAAATGAAAAGCTGTCATTGTGTCATTTGGTCACTTTATAGCAAAAAGGTTCTGGGAGCCTCGTCTTAGCTTTTTCATCTTTTTTGACTGTTTTTAGCCGTGAGCTATTTTGCTATTTTTGCGTTTTTAATTCTTTTTTGCCAAAAGATTGGAGTCATTTTGAAAATGTGTTGGGTTTGCGACTGAAATATGACATTTTGTATATTTATAGATAGATAGATAGATAGATAGATAGATAGATAGATAGATAGATAGATAGATGATAGATAGATAGATAGATAGATAGATAGATAGATAGATAGATAGATAGATAGATAGATAGATAGATAGATAAACGAGAAATACTATGAAGTGACTGTTTTGTGTTTGACTCCGTAGATCCGTACTACCAGGACCCCGCCAGGTGTAACCCAGGTGAGGACGACCTTTGACCTTTTGAGGAGCCGATCACTTCCTGTTGGTCTAAAAGACGGCCGTTTAGTGGTTGTAGGGCAATTTGCTGCACAGCGAGGAAGGTCCCTGGTTCAAGTCCAGGTTGGACCAGTGAAGATGACACAAGTTATTTTTGAAGTATTTTCACACTGATAAAGTTACACTTAGGGTTGTAGGGTTAGGATTGTAGGGTTAGGGTTGTAGGGTTAGGATTGTAGGGTTAGTTTTGTAGGGTCAGGGTTAAGGTTAAGGTTAGGGTTGTACGGTTAGGATTGTAGGGTTAGGGTTGTAGGGTAAAGGATGTAGGGTTAGGGTCGTAGGTTTAAGGTTGTAGGACTAGGGTTGTAGGGTAAAGGATGTAGGGTTAAGGTTGTAGGGTAAAGGATGTAGGGTTAGGGTTGTAGGGTAAAGGATGTAGGGTTAGGGTTGTAGGGTAAAGGATGTAGGGTTAAGGTTGTAGGGTAAAGGATGTAGGGTTAGGGTTGTAGGGTAAAGGATGTAGGGTTAGGGTTGTAGGGTAAAGGATGTAGGGTTAGGGTTGTAGGGTAAAGGATGTAGGGTTAGGGTTGTAGGGTAAAGGATGTAGGGTTAGGGTTGTAGGGTAAAGGATGTAGGGTTAGGGTTGTGACGCTGCTTTATACAAAGATTGTTGTAAAATAGGTGTAAACTTACATTCGTCTTAAAATCAGTAAAACCGTCTGTCCGTTTGTTTCCACATTATCTGATTTGACGTTGCTTTGATCTCAGCTGATAGATGACATACGCTGAGCAGGTCACTGATCCATCACAACATAAAAACTAACAAAATACGCCCAAACCAAGAGCAGAACAACAGACTTTGATCAAAGTACCGACTCACTTCGTAAACCCTTGTTTCGTCATCATGGCTCAGTTTGTGGAAGTCTTTCAAGTCGGTCACTTTTCATGATTCAATCTTAAATTCTTCATTTAACAACCGTCACCATCAGAAGCTTTAACTCTTTCAATGCGACTGAATCGTCCTAATCGAGGCCAAAACAAGGAAACGAAGCAGAAAGTTCACGTCTCGGAAGGAAGAAGAGTGAAAAAGTCACGTAAAGTGCAGATACTTGGAGGAAAAAACAAAAAGGTGCATCATGACAGTGTGTTTCCGTCCAAACATCCAACGTAACCAGTCGACTCTCTTTTCTGGGTTCAAACCAACAGAATCAAGTCCAGACTTCCCAATGGACTCCAGCAACCTGCACTGCAGAGGACCCAGCGGAGGTAAAGACCGCCCACCCCGCCGTCAGGCTCCGCCCCCTTCCAGTGGAAACCAGACTCCAGGTTTCCTCCTAACCCAGACTCCTTTGAATTAAAACACAAGTTCAGGAGCAAAGTCCCAAACGGTACGAAGTCCCTGAAAACGGTAACGTGTCGGTCTTCGTCTCCATGGAAACAGAGACAAATCTTTCTGAAATGCGTAGTACTCTACTTTTTTTTTTTTTTTGTCACTTTGGATCATCAACAGCGGTGGACTGTTGGTTTCTTGACCGTACCTTTACCGTTCAGTACATCGTCCAGAAAGTACGTCTTGGAACCAGGAAGTGACGGAGTGACTGTGGTTGTTTTCTCCGCTCTGGTTTCTGGACGTCACGAAAACACGGAACCAACTTGTGGTCTGGGTTTCAAACGGCAGTAGGGTTCTGAGTGTGAGTCCTTGTGACCAAAAGCTGTGAGGCTCTGAAGGCCGATGCCGGTAAGAAACCAACCGAACCAACCGCCAGTGGGTCTGTAGTACGAGTTCCACCACCACTGTGCCGCGATCCCAGACAGCTGAAGGTACCCACATATTTCCGTGGACCGTCAGAGGGTGAATATGGAGGGACGACTTTGAACTTCAGTTTTGATGTTTGATGTTTGATTCCCCGCCGTTTACCCGAGCAGTTTGCGGTTTGGAACCGACTTGTGAACCGCGGGCTTCCTGTGCTAACCTCTCGGGCCGCCGCCGCCCATTAGCCTGAATCGCTAGCGAGCCTCGGTAGCGGGACAGAGACCCGGGCGGCTGAGATCTGAAGAGGTCCTCCTGAAGTGCTGACCAAGGTTCTCTTGCGTTTCAGTCGACCGCTGCAGATGCAAGGCGGTCCGGATGTCCCTGAAGACCTACCTGAAGAACAACTACAACTACGGTGAGTCGTCTGGGACCGGAGGCGCTTCTGTCATGTGACGCCTCTTGATCACCAAGACGTCATGCTTTCATCTGCATTCATTTATATGTTTGTTTGTTTGTTTTTCATTCAAATATTTTTTCATTTAGAAATTAATGTATCTATTTATTTGTTTATCAATTAATTAATTAATTGTTTTTTTAACCTTCTCAACGAAAGCTTTCGACTGCATGTTTTTATTTATTTATTTATTTATTATGTATTTATATAAATATATATTTATATATGAATTTATCTTTCATTCAAATATTTATTCATTTAGAAATTAATTTATCTATTTATTAATTAATTAATTATTTTTCAACCTTCTCAACGAAAGCTTTTGACTGCATGTTTTTATTTATTTATTTATTTATATAAATATACATATATATTTATATATGAATTTATCTTTCATTCAAATATGTATTCATTTACAAATTAAATCATCTATTTATTTGCTTATTAATTCATTAATTTATTTATTTATTCTTGTTTTGGAAGTTGCATATCACTGCATATATTAATTTATCAATTTATGTATTTGTACATATGTGTGTATTTTACTATTTTTAACTTTTCGGAAAAAATCACTCACCCGAATTGCGCGAAACCTTCAGGGATGATTTATCATCATCTCAGGACGAATCCATGAGATTCTGGACGTTAGCGGCTAATCACTTCCAGAAAAATCCCCCCCAAAAAAACAATTAAATAAATGTTCCCGTACAAAGCGGATGGGAGCGGCTCAAAGGAGATCAGCGTCTGTTGCCGCGGCGACGCTCCCTGCTCAGCCAGCGCTTCACTTGGCGACGTAGCTCCCTGAGCTACATAGTTAGCATTGATACGAGCTGGCGGCTATCACGTTAGCGACGCCGACGCGGTTCTGTAGACAAATATGGCGTTATTTGCATAGTCCTGCGCTCTACCGAGTGTAGCTCTAGCTTGACTCGTGTCGGTGGGCGGGGGAGGGGCAGAAACATCCCGGTCCAAGTCTTTTTTCCTCAAATCAAAACCTTCTTTATTCCACTTAAACGTCCGACTGAATTATCTTGGAAATCTCAGTGAACTGGGTTGACCTGTTGTTCAGATTCATTATTTCTCTCAGGCCTGTTTTATTGCCCCCCACCCCCCCCCCCCCCCCCCCCCCTCCACACCCCACCACCCCTCCCCCGACGGAGATTAAATTAGACAGGGAAAAAGACAGAACCTCAAGACGCAGCAGGCGGACGAGTTGGCAGATCTTCACACGCGTCGTTCTTCTGGCCACAGAATCTGTTTGGCAAAAAAACCCGAGGTTCTGTTTCCAGTCGTCACGGAACAAGAACCCAGAACGAGTCCAGAACGCCGACATGGACTGGAACAGAGTTCAGAGGAGCGCCGGAGGGTTTCCCCCCCCCCCCCGCTGGCGGTCTCTTTGTTAAAACGACCTCCGTCTCTGTTACTCGGACTGGATCAGGTCATAGTTTCAGATGAAGTCGGTTTCTGTTGAAGTAACTGTAACTATGCAGTATATTACCCTCATGAATACTGGTGAATAACATATTTGTGGGAAATTCATGTGGTTGTTCAACTCGCTGGCCCGTCGTCACACCCGGGGTCAAATTTACTAAACTTCCACGAAGGCAAGATCAGTGTTTTCACTATGAACACGTCTCTATGAACTCGTCTCTATGAACTCGTCTCTATGAACACGTCACTTTGAACTTGTCACTTTGAACTCGTCACTTTGAACACATCACTTTGAACTCATCACTTTGAACACGTCACTTTGAACTCGTCTCTATGAACTCGTCACTTTGAACTCGTCTCTATGAACTCGGCTCAAAACGAAGCTTCAGCGTGAGCCGGGGTTTTAGAATTCCCCCACTCTGGGACCCGTGTTCAATAAACCCTGTCTCCACGCTCGTGGACCCGCCTCTCATGGACCCGCCTCTTGTGGACCCCCCTCCTGCGCCCCCTGCAGTGATCCGGGCGAGGGTGAGGGAGGTGAGGAACCGGGGCCTGGAGCCGACCGCCGTCATCGAGGTGAAGGAGGTGCTGAAGTCGTCCCTGGTCAACATCCCCCGGGAGACGCTGACGCTCTACTACTCGTCCTCCTGCCTGTGTCCCCCGCTGGCCCCCGGGGAGGAGTACCTCATCATGGGCTACGAGAACGAGGAGACGTCCAGGTACCACCCCCTCCCCCACCCCCACCCCCGGGATTATAATCTGTCCCTGGGTGAGGACTGACGGCCCCTCCCTCCCCCCTCCCTCCCTCCTCCAGGTTGCTGTTGATCGACAGCTCAGTGGCTCAGAAGTGGAAGGACCGGATGGGACGCAAGGTGAAGGTCAGTGGCGGGATAGTGCACACTCAGCAGGTTTTATTTACAAAAACACAAAGTTTTCCTTTCAGCAGTTTTCTTTTTCACAAAAACACAAAGTTTTTCTTTCATCTCGAGTTAAAAATAATCATTAAAACCCACGAGTTTTCCTCTTCATTCAAACAGCACTGAAAGCAACAATAAAGTTAGAAAATGTTTTAAAAGATTTAATTTATTAAAAAAAAAAATTGGAAATAATAATCAAACTAAAAAGAATTTCAAAAATTTAAATAATAATAATGAAAAAATGATTGAGGAAAAAAATATTTAAAAAAATGTAAATAAAAAGAAAATTCACTCTCCTGCAAAAGGAGCTAAAATCTAACTAAAAATGAAGTGTTAAAAAAGTTTAAAATGAATAAAATCACAACAAAATGTAAACAACAAAAGTAGTTTGAAAAACATCTAAAAATCACTGAAAATGGGAAGAAATATGCTAAAATATCTCAAATGGCTTAAAAACTGCAAACTGCTTAAAATGGCTTAAAAGAGGAAGGTAGAAGAGCAAAAAACCAGTAGAAAGAGTTGGTGGGGGAAAAAGAGTTTGGGAAAAAAAACTGGAAATAAAAAAAAAAAATTCAATGGCAAAATAAAAAAAAAATTAATAAACCAACTTAAATTTGCCATTTTTTCTAAATGTTAAAGAGTAAAATGAGCAAAATCGGTTTCTAAAGTCTCCAATAAAATATTTGCTGTTTTGAGGCTCTGGGCTTATATTAGTATATCTAATAGTATAACAGTTTTACTTTATTTAAAATAAAACTTTTCAACTTTATCAAATGTTATTTACATTTTAAGTTGTTTTTATCTTTTTGCAGTTTCATTAATAGTGCAGTTTAATCGAGAGGGACACAGAAAGAATAAATCCATAATAAACTACAGCAAGAAGAATAAAAACAGTCAGAAAACTTTACTTTTCATCTGTTTATTTACATTTTAAGTTGTTTTTATTTATTTATTTTACATTTTTAGGATCCAACTTACTTTTTTTGCTTCATGATGATTTTAATTTGGATGAAAATGGTTGAAAAAGGATCATTTTATTCATCTTAAAGTATCAGAGGTTCTTTTGATTGTAATTTGTTTTCTTCTCATGTTGTTGTTGTTGTTGTTTTGTGTGTTTAGAGGTGGGATCAGATCCTGCAGGGGAAACGCAGAGCGCCGCCGCCCCGGAACCGCCACTGAGACCACACGGTGTGTGTGTGTGTGTGTGTGTGTGTGTGTGTGTGTGTGTGTGTGTGTGTGTGTGTGTGTGTGTGTGTGTGTGTGTGTGTGTGTGTGTGTGTGTGTGTGTGTGTGTGTGTGTTATTGCACTATCACAGGCTGTTGTAGCTGAATGTAGTTCATCGTTTTTTTGTATTTTTCTTTGCACAGACATTGTTTAGTGTGTTTTTAAAAGTGTGCGTGTGCGTGTGCGTGTGCGTGTGTGTGTGTGTGTGTGTGTGTGTGTGTGTGTGTGTGTGTGTGTGTACACTTGAAGCACTCGGTCGAGACCAGAAAGGAGGGGAATCTTTTAAACGTGACACTTTTAATGGAACTTTACATTTTCTTTGGGCTCCACTGTTTGTTTGTTTTTCTTCTTCCTCTGGTTTTCAAAATAAAACATTGACTTTATTCAGTGGAGGAGAAGAAGAAGCGAGAGGAAATGGATTCATGGATTACAGCGAGGATGCAAAAACAATTCAATTAAATTTACTTTAGAATGACAACAACGGTGAAAACATGAGATTGAAGCGACTTTCAGCAATGAGTCGAGTGAAAAAGGTGAATCGTTTCAACACGAATTGATGCAAAAAGACGACGGAAATAAAGAAATGACGGCAGGAAAAAAAGAAAAAGTCGTTAGAAACGTGACTCAAAATGATCAAAAGAATGAAGAAAAGCTGAGAACTGAGTCACGACAGGTAAAGAATTCCAGTTTGGACTCGTCGTCTTTCATTTTCTTTCCGACTCGTCTTAAAAGCCTGCAGATCGTTTCACCCGTTTCATTTTGTTCGGGTTTTTTTTTTTTGTTGTTTCCTTCCTGTTTGTATTGTTTTTGAAGACATAATCGCCATGACGACCTGTTTTTACTGATTAAATCACATGAAACAGACGACGCCGTTTCTGCGTCGCTTCTTTCTGCTTTCAACTTTCGTTTAATGACACAAAAAAATGACTCTTCAGAGTTTAAAATTTCACAATAAAAGTCTTCGGTTCTTAGTTTGTGGTCAGTGTAGATCAAAGAGTAAACGATCAGCTGGATCTAGTGGGAGGAAGATGCTCTATAACGAAAGAACAATCAAGAGCTACACTCGGTTAGCCGTTGGCTCAGAGCAACGCTAACGAGCCCGTCAGCTAGCAACGTTGCTAGCTGATGGGCTCGTTGGCTGAGAATAAAGTCAGAATTCTGAGTTTAAAAGTCAGAATTCTGAGAATAAAGTCAGAATTCTGAGTTTAAATGTCAGAATTCTGAGAATAAAGTCAGAATTCTGAGTTTAAAAGTCAGAATTCTGAGAATAAAGTCAGAATTCTGAGTCTAAAAGTCAGAATTCTGAGAATAAAGTCAGAATTCTGAGTTTAAATGTCAGAATTCTGAGAATAAAGTCAGAATTCTGAGAATAAATGTCAGAATTCTGAGAATAAAGTCAGAATTCTGAGTTTAAAAGTCAGAATTCTGAGAATAAAGTCAGAATTCTGAGAATAAAGTCAGAATTCTGAGAATAAATGTCAGAATTCTGAGAATAAAGTCAGAATTCTGAGTTTAAAAGTCAGAATTCTGAGTTTAAAAGTCAGAATTCTGAGAATAAAGTCAGAATTCTGAGTCTAAATGTCAGAATTCTGAGAATAATTGTCAGAATTCTGAGTTTAAAAGTCAGAATTCTGAGTTTAAAAGTCAGAATTCTGAGAATAAAGTCAGAATTCTGAGAATAAAGTCAGAATTCTGAGAATAAATGTCAGAATTCTGAGAATAAAGTCAGAATTCTGAGTTTAAAAGTCAGAATTCTGAGAATAAAGTCAGAATTCTGAGTCTAAATGTCAGAATTCTGAGAATAATTGTCAGAATTCTGAGTTTAAAAGTCAGAATTCTGAGTTTAAAAGTCAGAATTCTGAGAATAAAGTCAGAAAAGTCCACATGTGTTCATGAGCGCGCAGCGTCACGGGGGCGCGCGCCGCTCCAAGCCGCACAGACACACACACACACCGCTGCGCTCCGTTTCACACCATGAAACAATAGAAGGTTCCAGTTGTTCCAGCGGTTCCAGCAGGTTTACGGCGCCGCGCTGCGTCATTAGTGACGTCAGACCTCCAGCCGCGCCGCGCCGCGCCGTCCAGCAACCCGCAGTGGAAAGTCCCTCATTTGTCAACATTGTTGGTTTATTGATTTTTTTTTTGTTTTGTTTTGTTTTTCATGCTGAATTTTTCCACTTTGCACACGTGAGACTTTTTACATTTTGTTATTTTATAGGCTGAATTTGCCATAAAAATACATTGTTGTTATTATTATTATTATTATTATTTCTACTTATTTAAGCACAAAACAAATCTCATTTTTATGTGATTTATTAATGAACAAGTTCATACTTAGTTTTTTTTTATACACAGATGATATAATCTTTTCTTCCGACTGAATAAATTCCTCTGATTAAATTAAATCAGTGTTGATCAGAAGAGTTGAATGACGTCACGTTGTGTTCAGAGGAGCCACAGCGGCCCCTGCTGGTTTGACTGGAAATTACACCAGCTGAGGTAAAAGGACAATATAGAAATAAACAAAATCAAATGAAAAAGAATAAAATGTAATTAACGAAGTAAATGTAATAATATTTAAAAAATAAAATTACTAAAATTATATTTAAAAATTACAATAAATCAAATAAAACAATAATAAAATATCGTATTGAATTATATCAAATAAATAGAATTAAAAATGAGGAAAAATTACCAAAAAATGTGTCAATATAAAACTAATAAAAGAAAATAAATTGTATGAAAAAAAAATTAATAATAGGGAACAAAGTCAAGTTTGACGAATCTATTTTTAAAATAAGTGATTTTTTTGTTGTCATTTTCATTATTATTACCAATTAGATAGATACATTTTTTTCTTGATACTTTTCCTTTTTTGTACTTTTAATGAAAATATGTGTTCATGTTCTTCTGACACACAAAGTGTAAAGTTTTTCAACTGGTTAAAAAGTTTTAAAAAACCAAAAACAGCAGAAACATTTGTAAAAATTCTGTAAATCCCATCACAGGAAGACACTTTATTGAGAAAAGATGCACAATAAAATAAAATGTCCAGTGAGTCAGTAACACGTCGGAGTGCGGGGGGCGTCCCACAGCTTTACTTCATAGAGTAAATACAAACAATGGAGACAGGAAGTGGAAACAAATAAAGACTAGTGTTCAGTAGATCCGGGGGGGGAGTCGCTCAGCTGATCCGTCCAATCAGCTGCAACCAGTCACCCTCTGACCAATCACGTCGCAGCTCGCCAGCGTCACAGCTCGTCCTGCAAACAACAACAACTATTTAGTTCAACTATTTTCAACTATTGTGCACAAGTATTTCCTCTGCTGGGCGGAGCTTCTGACAATAACAGAGTGACATCACGAGTTGTGCACACGCCCAAGTTGTGTTTACATTATGGAGGATCAGAGTTTTGACCACGAAGAGGCTGAATTGAACCATATTTCATCATCATGGTCATTTCAAACCCAGTGATTGATGAAGAAGACACAGAAGGTGGTTCTGCCATCGGTGACCCCGTCTGGAACATGTTTGAGGAAGCAGAAGACGCTTCGTCCTCCATTCGTCCTCGTCTCCTCGCCTCAGCAGCCGCCACTTTTCACCTTTGAGGCTTTGAGGCTCCGGACTTTTGGCAGAACGACCGGCTTCCTGGATCCAACACGTCCAAGAGCTAGAAGACTGAATCACTGAAGACGAGTCCAGGTATTACTTGATCGTGTACTAGCCGCCCGAGCTAGCGGCTACCGCTAGCCGCTAGCCAGCGGCTCCCGCTAGCCGCCGAGCTAGCGGCTGCCGCTAGACGCTAGCCGCCGAGCTAGCGGCTGCCGCTAGCCGCCGGAGCTTGCGGCTCCCGTTAGCCGCCTGCCGCCGGAGCTAGCGGCTCCCGCTAGCCGCCAGCCGCCAGCCGCCAGCCGCCAGCCGCCGGAGCTTGCGGCTCCCGCTAGCCGCTAGCCGCCGGAGCTAGCGGCTTCCGCTAGCCGCTAGCCGCCCGAGCTAATGGCTCCCGATAGCCACTAGCCACCCGAGCTAGCAGCTTCCGCTAGCCGCTAGCCGCCCAAGCTAGCAGTTCCCACCGCCCGTGCTCCTTTCCTCCTCTCTGGTCTCTTCCAGGCTCAATCTTTCATCAAGGCTCATAAAACGCCGACTAGAACTTCAAAATACTGTAAAAACTTGGATATTTGAGAGGAAACAAGCCGATATAAACACAACAGATGGAGATCTGCACAACTCTTGACGTCACGCCCACGAAGAAGGATTCCCCCGACTTCCTCGGCTGGAGATTCAAAATTCAAATAACTGTGTTATGCGACAACAGTGGTGGGGCAGAGTCGGAGGAACCTTACAAGTAGAACCACAACTATCGTTTTTGGTAAAGTAGTGTGTTACATTTCACTGGGACTTTAAAGAAAAAGTCAAATTTTCGGTCTTTAATCAGAGTAAATATGAACAAATGTGACATTTCCTTCAGATAAACTCAACTTTAGTCGCCGTCCGGCTCAAACTGAACCGTTAAAACTCGTCTGTGGATGAAGATTCGCCGTAAAGCGCTGCAACGAGCCTCTGAGAGCAACTTTTTGAAAAACACTGACTTTGTGCCTCATTTCCTCCTCGATGAATTTGCGAAACACGTCAAACGTGTCAAACAGGCTAAATAAAGCTCTTCTTTCTCTTTTTTTAATACTATTAGAATAACGTGACGTAGCTCAATGCACCATCTGGTGGAACTGCAACACTAAATTAAAGTGGAAATCTTTACAAAACAAACAAGAGGACAGCGCCACCTGGTGGCCCGGCAGGCGAACGGCGGCGTCTCCGGTGCCAGACGGACTCACCCTGGGCTCCTGCTGTAACCGTGGCGACAGATGCGACAGACGCTGCCTGATGATGTCGGAAATCACGCCGGAGTCCCGACTGTTGACGTGCTCGCCGCTCTGCTCCGACTGCACACACACACACACACACAGTGTTGCCGTGGAAACGAGGCCTCAAAACGACATAATTTTCTCATTCGTTGCAGGAGAAACATTTTAATAGATTTTCTTCTATTTTTTTTCTCAAGTGAAAACGACAGAATTTGAACTGTGAGGGAAAAGTGCAAAAACTAAACTCAATAAAAACAATATGTCAAGTTCAAATTTAACTGAAGGAAGGAAGGAAGGAAGGAGGGAACTAAAGAAGGGAGGAAGGAGGGAACTAAAGAAGGAAGGAAGGAACTAAAGAAGGAAGGAAGGAGGGAACTAAAGAAGGAAGGAAGGAGGGAACTAAAGAAGGAAGGAAGGGAGGAAGGAGGGAACTAAAGAAGGAAGGAAGGAGGGAACTAAAGAAGGAAGGAGGGAGGGAACTAAAGAAGGAAGGAAGGAGGGAACTAAAGAAGGAAGGAAGGAGGGAACTAAAGAAGGAAGGAAGGAGGGAACTAAAGAAGGAAGGAAGGAGGGAACTAAAGAAGGAAGGAAGGAGGGAACTAAAGAAGGAAGGAAGGAACTAAAGAAGGAAGGAGGGAGCTAAAGAAGGAAGGAAGAAAGGAGGGAACTAAAGAAGGAAGGAAGGAACTAAAGAAGGAAGGAGGGAGCTAAAGAAGGAAGGAAGAAAGGAGGGAACTAAAGAAGGAAGGAAGAAAGGAGGGAACTAAAGAAGGAAGGAGGGAACTAAAGAAGGAAGGAAGAAAGGAGGGAACTAAAGAAGAAAGGAGGGAACTAAAGAAGGAAGGAAGAAAGGAGGGAACTAAAGAAGGAAGGAGGGAACTAAGGAAGGAAGGAGGGAATCAAAGAAGGAGGGAAGAATGTAATCATTGATCAGTTGTTTTATAATGTCAACACTGTAAAAAACAAAGAAGAGAGACTCCTAGTGGACAAATGGAGAACAGCAGCGTCTTTTAATTCATGATTTGAACTTAATGTTTATTTTTAAGGTGGTTTAGAGTCGAATGTTTGAGACGATTCGTCATGATGATTCATCATGTCGGAGGTTTTTAGGGGAAATGATGTGAAACTGACTTTATAATAATAATAATAATCCAGAATAAACTGAACAGGGACAAACTGCAGCGACTCCACACTGCTGCCTGCTGGACATGGAGGGACACTACAGGCTGCTGCTTTAGCTGTGTGTGTGTGTGTGTGCGTGTGTGCGTGTGTGTGTGTGTGTGCGTGTGCGTGTGTGTGTCTCACCCTCCTCCGGCCCCGGTAGGGGTAGAACCGTACGGTAGGGTAGGCAGTGATTCCTGCTGCCTGGCAGGTCTGGTGGTGAGCCTGGCAGTCCAGCTTCCCCGCACGCACCTCGCCCTTCATCATCTGCCCACAGCACCATCATCATCACCATCATCATCACCATCACCATCACCATCACCATCATCATCATCATCATCATCTCCATCATCCTCATCTTCATCACCTTCATCATCATCATATTCTTCATCTTCATCATCATCACCACCACCATCATCATCATCACTATATTCTTCATCATCATCATCACCATCATCTTCATCATCATCACCATATTCTTCATCATCATCGTCATCACAATCATCATCATCTTTACCATCATCATCATCACCATATTCTTCATCATCATCATCGTCATCACCATCATCATCACCATATTCTTCATCATCATCATCATCGTCGTCGTCATCACCATCATCATCATCATCATCGTCGTCATCACCATCATCATCATCACCATATTCTTCATCATCATCGTCATCACAATCATCATCATCTTTACCATCATCATCATCACCATATTCTTCATCATCATCATCGTCATCACCATCATCATCACCATATTCTTCATCATCATCACATCATCATCATCACCACCATCTTCAACATCATCATCATCATCTTCCTCACCCGAGCCAGAACCTCAAACTCCGGAGCAAAGTGCTGACACGGGCCGCACCAGGGGGCGTAGAAGTCCAGGACCCAGTGGTCCGGACCGGACAGGACCAGGGACCTGAAGGACTCTGGAGTCAGATCCACCGAGACCCGGGGGAGGGAGCTGGGGACCAGAGACCAGAGACCGGAGGAAGTGAGTCAGGAGGAAGTGAGTCAGGAGGAAGTGAGTCAGGAGGAAGTGAGTCAGGAGGAAGTGAGTCAGGAGGAAGCGAGTCAGGAGGAAGTGAGTCAGGAGGAAGTGAGCAGGGAGGAAGTGAGTCAAGAGGAAGTGAGTCAGGAGGAAGTGAGTCCTCAGGAAGTGAGTCAGGAGGAAGTGAGTCAAGGAGGAAGTGAGTCAGGAGGAAGTGAGTCACCTCAGCGCCCACGCTCTGAGTGAATGAGCGTCTCGGTTCCAGCCGTTGTAACTCCTGCAGAGAGACAGAACATGAATGTAGAACCGGTGGAACAGAACCGGTGGAACACGAGCAGAACCTTCGCCAGCGTGACGTACGAGAAGCGGTCCGGCTGGCGGGCGCCGCCGGCGTACAGGCGGACCTCAGGGTACGCCCTCACGCCCTGGTTCTGACAGAACGACTGGAACCGCTGACAGTCGACGGAACCGACCGAGATCTGACCCGACAGCAGCTGTGAGGGGCGAGAGAGGGGGGGGGGGGGGGCGAGAGAGAGAGAGGGGGGGGGCAAGAGGGAGAGAGAGAAGGGGGGGGGGGAGCGAGAGGGAGAGAGAGAGAGGGCGAGAGAGACCAAGAGAGAGAGAGAGAGAGAGCGAGATAAGAGCGAGCGAGAGAGAAAAAGAGGGAGAGAGAGAGACGTGTGTTATTTGATCCGCCTCTCCTTCCATCACTCATCCTGGTCATTAGAATCACTTCTTTTTACTCTTTGTGTGACCCCCCCCCTGACCTTTGACCCCCCCCCCCCCCCCCACCACCACCACCACCACCACCACCACTAACCAACGTGATGACATCACAGCATCATGTGACCTATCAGAGGACTGGGAATTGAAAACGGAACATGTTGGCGTTGGTTTTGAAACAAATCGGCTTAAAGCTGACCACGTTTGTTGACCTAGACCTTAACCTGTGACTCTCTGGCGCCCCCCCTGTGGAGGTCAGAGACCACGTGGACTCAGAGCCTCAGTGAAGAGGTGCGGCGTCGTACCCGGGCCATGCGTCTCCACTCGGGCAGCAGGGCCTGACAGGGGCCGCACCACGGGGCGTAGAAATCCACCGCCCACACCTCGCCGTCGGCCCGACCTGCAGCACGGGGGCAAACAGTGACACGGCCGTGAGTAAACCGTGGAGCCGGACTGGGAATAAAACAGGTCCTGGAACAGACTGGAGTTGTTTAAATGTTTCATGAGGGATTTAAATGACGACTGTGAAACTCTTTCATCTCAAATCTGGACGACATCAAATCACAAGTTTAACACAGACAAACTGTTTATCCTGAAATCTTTGACTTGAAAAGGTGATATTCTGAGACGCTGAATGAATCCCAAAGGAAGGCTCCCATACAAAGCGGATGAGAGGACAGATCAAAGGAGATCAAAGTCAGACGCTCCCTGCTCAGCGCCCACTGGTGGCCCGGCAGGAAAAGGACAGTTTTTCTCTGCCGTTTGGGTGTAAATAGACGTTTATGCATGTTCACTGGAAACGCTGTCGTTCATACCGTTAATTCTTACTAAACAATCACTGGCGACAGGAAGTGGAATTCTGGCACTTAAACTGAACTGAAAGTTCAATATTGGCCCAAGAAGAGCTGTTTGATCTATTTGATCTGTGTTTATAGAAATCAGTATAGATCTAGATTTGATCACTGTATAGTTGTAAATGCTTTATAGTTAGCTACTTGAGCCTCACGCTATTTGCACTATATTTAGCTTCTTCTTGTGTTTTCGATGTCTATAAATAGATTTGTGTATCGTCTCTAAAACGATGGACGTAAACAGGCGGTTCTGACCTTTGACCTTCTCCTTGAAGCTGGACGGATCCAGAACCGTCACAGAGGGATGGATCAGGTCCTGCGGAGACGGAACGGAGACTTTGAGACGCCGGCGTCGGGGTTCGTCGGGGAGAAGAAGCGAGTCTCACCTGGATGAACTCCAGGATGCCGTCGGCCGAGTGATGGCCCTCGTACTCGTGGGTGGAGGAACCGTTGAAGATCACGGTGGTGGGGTAGGCCTGGATGTTATACTGCGGCAGGAGGGGAGCGTCAAGCGTGTGTGTGTGTGTGTGTGTGTGTGTGTGTGTGAGGTGTGTGTGTGTGTGTGTGTGTGTGTGTGTGTGTGTGTGCTCACCGTGGAGCAGAGGCCGTGGTGGACGGTACAGTCCAGAGTACCAAACTTCATCTGTCCGGCGAGTTGGATGGAAGCTTTCCTCAGCTCGGGCAGCAGAGCTCGACAGGGAGGACACCACTGCACACAGGAAGTGAGGAGCCACACAGGAAGTGATGAGTCACACAGGAAGTGATAAGCCACACAGGAAGTGATGAGTCACACAGGAAGTGATGACTCATACAGGAAGTGAGGAGCCACACAGGAAGTGATGAGTCACACAGGAAGTGATGAGTCACACAGGAAGTGATGACTCATACAGGAAGTGAGGAGCCACACAGGAAGTGATGAGTCACACAGGAAGCGATAACTCATACAGGAAGTGAGGAGCCACACAGGAAGTGATGAGTCACACAGGAAGTCCACACAGGAAGTGAGGAGCCACACAGGAAGTGAGGAGCCACACAGGAAGTGATGAGTCACACAGGAGGTGAGGAGCCACACAGGAAGTGACGAGTCACACAGGAAGTGATGAGTCATACAGGAAGTGATGGGTCATACAGGAAGTCCACACAGGAAGTGATGAGTCATACAGGAAGTGATGAGTCACACAGGAAGTGATGAGTCACACAGGAAGTGACGAGTCACACAGGAAGTGAGGAGCCACACAGGAAGTGAGGAGCCACACAGAAAGTGAGGAGCCACACAGAAAGTGAGGAGTCACACAGAAAGTGATGAGTCACACAGGAAGTGCTGAGTCACACAGGAAGTGATGAGCCACACAGGAAGTGATGAGTCACACAGGAAGTGATGAGCCACACAGGAAGTGTTGAGTCACACAGGAAGTGATGAGTCACACAGGAAGTGATGAGTCACACAGGAAGTGATGAGTCACACAGGAAGTGATGAGCCACACAGGAAGTGTTGAGCCACACAGGAAGTGATGAGTCACACAGGAAGTGCTGAGTCATACAGGAAGTCCACACAGGAAGTGATGAGTCACACGGGAAGTGCTGAGTCATACAGGAAGTCCACACAGGAAGTGATGAGTCACACAGGAAGTGATGATGAACAGGATTTATGCAATAATTCTAGTATTGGGTTTGTTTATTTATTTACTTGTTTGTTTCAAATTATAATTGTTATACATATAGTATTGTGTCATGATGATATTATCATTAATATTCATATTATAATTCTTAATATTAATACTAAAAATACTACTACTACTAATACTAATAACAAATAATAATAATAACAATAATGTGTAGTGCTAGCCTACAATATAAAAGGTTCTTTGCTAAGATTTTAACTCATTAAAGTCTGTTAGATTTTTATCGGCCTCCTTTAAAGCAGTTAGTCCAAATTAAATTCTCTATATTCTTCGTTTGAGAATTATTTGATAAAATTCCAAATTCTCTTTGGAAGTGGACGTGTTGAATTTTACATCAGGTTTATTGTTGACGTGTTTTAAATTGTCCAGACAGAGCGTAATATTTTCACATTATAAGATAGTGAAGAATGGAACACAGCAGAAGTTCCTCGCCGTCGTTCTACAATGTGAGCTGCAGGATTAAACGTCTGTTTGACTTGTAGGCGGAGCTTCAACCCGCCTCAAAGGTAAACTGGGAATCGTCTCAATCAACCGGTTCAAACCAGTTCAGGCCACATTAAAGGCTGTTGGCGTCACAAAAATGACACGAGCTTCATAGAAAACAGTGTGATAGAAGAAGAGGTTAAGAAAAGTCACAAAGACAGAAAAAGTCCAAATAACTATTTATAGAAAGTCAAAAAACAAATATGGTGAATTGAGACGAGTCACGGAAAATCAGAATATTCATAGAAAGTCTGATGGAGAGTGATAGAAAGAAGAAAGAAGAGGTGAAGGTGAATTAAAAACAAAAAGGTTTAATGAAAGTGGAAAACAGACATAGTGAGTCAGATTATGTCACAAAAAGGAGAGAAAGTCGGTGAAGGAATCAAATAAAGTCCCTGAAAGAATCAACAAAAGACTGACAGAGTGGAAAAGTCCCTGACAGGAAGTCACTGGACGTCAAAGTAAAAGTCACAGAAACCCATTAAAAGAAACTCATTAAAAGATAAAATAAAATAAAATAAAATAGTCAAGGGATAAAAACAAGAATCCAAAATCAGGAAGTGAAAGGAAACCAGGAAGAAAAATCATGAAGTCAGAAGTTGTTACTGAAAGGTCAGAGGAGTCCAAGAGAGTCAGAGGAGAGTCAGAGAGAGTCAGAGGAGATTCATAAGAGAGTCAGAGAGTCAGACAGTGAGAGAGAGTCAAAGGAGAGTCAGAGGAGATTCATAAGAGAGTCAGACAGTGAGAGAGAGTCAGAGTAGAGTCAGAGAGAATCAAAGGAGAGTCAGAGAGAGTTAGAAGAGAATCAGAGGAGAGTCAGAGGAGATTCATAAGAGAGTCAGAGGAGAGTCAGACAGTCAGAGAGAGTCAAAGGAGAGTCAGAGAGAGTTAGAAGAGAGTCAGGGAGAGTCAGAGGAGAATCAGAGGAGAGTCAGAGTTCCACCAGTCAGACGATGGTTTTCTTCACTGACCGGAGCGAAGAAGTCGACGAGCCACGGCTCCTTCCTGTCCGACGGGAAGTTCTCCGGCCGCAGCGTGGTCACGTGAGCACGAACGCTGTCTCGGGCAAAACCCACGATGTTGTAGAGGACGTCCTTACCTGTAGGGGGAGACAGTCAGTGACCTTACGCTCTGACCTGCAGCTCTTTAAAGTCGTGGAACTGGAGTGGAACCCACCGTGGTGGATCTCGAAGTCGTGGACTCCCAGACCCTTGAAGACGGCGACGCAGGCTTTGTGGATGTAGAGCGACTCACACAACTTCACGTCCTCACGACAGCCCACCCTGCCCACCTGGACAGACACACACACACACACACACACACACACACACACACACACACACACACACACACACACACACACACACACACACACACACACAACCTGCTGTTATACACTATGACTGAAGTCGTTAAATTCAGCTTTACAAAGTGTGCAAAAGACTGTCGATTTATCCAACCAGCCGAGTTACAGACCGAAGTGGAGCGACACAAAATGTAGCGACACAAAATGTAGCGACACAAAATGTAGCGACACAAAATGTAGCGACACAAAATGTAACGACACAAAATGTAGCGACACAAAATGTAGCGACACAAAATGTAACGACACACAATGTAGCAACACAAAATGTAGCGACACAAAATGTAACAACGACCCAGGTTGTTATCAAATATAATGTAAATAAACTCAAAATGTATAAGAACTGGTCAATAATGTAAAAAGACTCAAGACTTAAAAACCTTTAATATCATTATTTTACATTCTGGAGCAGGAAAAATATTTTTTCACTAATGTAATAATTCTCTTACATCATAAAGTGAATCAATGATTTATGCTTTGAACTTGACCTGTTTCAATTTGAATAAAACTGAAAGAATGAGATCTAAAAGTTGATATATTTAACTTTATACAGTTTATGGGATTTATGTAAGACTGCTGTACTCAAGTCCTTGATAGTAATCTGTTCTCTACAAGCTGTAATCTATTACTACCTGGATGTTGTCGCTCCTCAGCAACGCCTGCAGCTTCTTGTACTCGTTGGACGTTGGACTTTTGTCTCCGACGGTGAAACTGATGAGCCAGCGGTGGTGAGCCAGTTTGTCCTGGACGCCGGGGAGACATTTTCAACATGGCGTCAGAGAGGTGTCGTCAGAGCCGTGTCGTGGGAGGCGTGTCATTAGAGGCGTGTAAATAGAGGCGTGTAATTACAGGGGTGTCGTTAGAGACGTGTCGTTTGAGACGTGTAATTAGAGGCGTGACATTAGAGGCGTGTCATTAGAGGCGTGTCGTTAGAGACGTGTAATTAGAGGCGTGTCATTAGAGGCGTGTCATTAGAGGCGTGTCGTCAGAGGCGACTGGGCTCTGGTAGAGTTGGGTACCTGGAAGGTGTCGGCGGTGAGCCGCTCCAGGTCGGGCAGGTGGTCGAGGACCTGGGTGTAAATGTCTCTGGCGTCCAGCGAGTTCAGCCACTGGGGACAGAGGAGGGACAGACGAGCAGACAGTCAGTGAACCTCAGTGGAACTTCTCTGGTCAGACTAGAAGCTCTCGGTCGTACCAGGATGCTGCCCTGCTGGTCCAGGGAGCTGCCGGGGGGGAACAGGGCCGTGGCTCCCGTCGTCACCTGGACGGAGCAACCGGAACACGTTTACGCAACACGTTTCCACGACAACGGTGTTCAGAGTCGCTGACAACTTAACTTCTAAGCACAGTGACTTTACTTTTTAATTTGTGAAACACTCTGGGATGTACTTAACATATGAAACATGCTGAATACATCATTTTAATTTGTACTGTTACGATAAAGTGGAGTTGCTCAACGCACCATCTTGTGGTACAAAGTGGAATCGCAACACTTGATTGAGAATCGAGGTGAAAATGAATAAAGAATGATTCGTCTCATTGGTCCTCACCTGGAAACTGTCACACAGGTGCAGGTCGTTGCTGCAGTCGATCCAGCCCACCTTCACCAGGCCGTCCTGCAACACAGCCAGACTCACTGTTAACACCTCATAACCTCCATTTTATCCTCATGTTTCATGTTATACGTCATTGGAACTGATGATTAGAGGAATAGATTACAGCTTGTAGAGAACAGATTACTATCAAGGACTTGAGTACAGCAGTCTTACATAAATCCCATAAACTGTATAAAGTTAAATATATCAACTTTTAGATCTCATTCTTTCAGTTTTATTCAAATTGAAACAGTTCAAGTTCAAAGCATAAATCATTGATTCACTTTATGATGTAAGAGAATTATTACAACATTAGTGAAAAAATATTTTTCCTGCTCCAGAATGTAAAATAATGATATTAAAGGTTTTTAAGTCTTGAGTCTTTTTACATTATTGACCAATTCTTATGCATTTTGAGTTTATTTACATTATATTTGATAACAATCTGGGTCGTTGTTACATTTTGTTGCTACATCTTGTGTCGCTACATCTTGTGTCGCTACATTTTGTGTCGCTACATTTTGTGTTGCTACATTTTGTGTCGCTACATTTTGTGTCGCTACATTTTGTGTCGCTACATTTTGTGTCGTTACATTGTGTGTCGCTACATTTTGTGTCGTTACATTGTGTGTCGCTACATTTTGTGTCGCTACATTTTGTGTCGTTACATTTTGTGTCGTTACATTTTGTGTCGTTACATTGTGTGTCGCTACATTTTGTGTCGTTACATTGTGTGTCGCTACATTTTGTGTCGTTACATTGTGTGTCGCTACATTTTGTGTCGTTACATTTGTGTTGCTACATTTTGTCGCTACATTTTGTGTCGCTACATTTTGTCATTACATTTTGTGTCGCTACATTTTGTGTCGCTACATTTTGTCATTACATTTTGTGTCGCTACATTTTGTGTCGCTACATTTTTGTGTCGCTACATTTTGTGTCGCTACATTTTGTGTCGCTACATTTTGTGTCGTTACATTGTGTGTCGTTACATTTTGTGTCGCTACATTTTGTGTCGCTACATTTTGTGTCGTTACATTGTGTGTCGTTACATTTTGTGTCGCTACATTTTGTGTCGCTACATTTTGTGTCGTTACATTGTGTGTCGTTACATTGTGTGTCGCTACATTTTGTGTCGCTACATTTTGTGTCGCTACATTTTGTGTCGTTACATTGTGTGTCGCTACATTTTGTGTCGTTACATTGTGTGTCGCTACATTTTGTGTCGCTACATTTTGTGTCGTTACATTGTGTGTCGCTACATTTTGTGTCGTTACATTGTGTGTCGCTACATTTTGTGTCGTTACATTGTGTGTCGCTACATTTTGTGTCGCTACATTTTGTGTCGTTACATTGTGTGTCGCTACATTTTGTGTCGCTACATTTTGTGTCGCTACATTTTGTGTCGCTACATTTTGTGTCGTTACATTGTGTGTCGCTACATTTTGTGTCGTTACATTGTGTGTCGCTACATTTTGTGTCGCTACATTTTGTGTCGCTACATTTTGTGTCGCTACATTTTGTGTCGTTACATTTTGTGTCGTTACATTTTGTGTCGTTACATTGTGTGTCGCTACATTTTGTGTCGTTACATTGTGTGTCGCTACATTTTGTGTCGTTACATTGTGTGTCGCTACATTTTGTGTCGTTACATTTGTGTCGCTACATTTTGTCGCTACATTTTGTGTCGCTACATTTTGTCATTACATTTTGTGTCGCTACATTTTGTGTCGCTACATTTTTGTGTCGCTACATTTTGTGTCGCTACATTTTGTGTCGCTACATTTTGTGTCGTTACATTGTGTGTCGTTACATTTTGTGTCGCTACATTTTGTGTCGCTACATTTTGTGTCGCTACATTTTGTGTCGTTACATTGTGTGTCGTTACATTTTGTGTCGCTACATTTTGTGTCGCTACATTTTGTGTCGTTACATTGTGTGTCGTTACATTGTGTGTCGCTACATTTTGTGTCGCTACATTTTGTGTCGCTACATTTTGTGTCGTTACATTGTGTGTCGCTACATTTTGTGTCGTTACATTGTGTGTCGCTACATTTTGTGTCGCTACATTTTGTGTCGTTACATTGTGTGTCGCTACATTTTGTGTCGTTACATTGTGTGTCGCTACATTTTGTGTCGTTACATTGTGTGTCGCTACATTTTGTGTCGCTACATTTTGTGTCGTTACATTGTGTGTCGCTACATTTTGTGTCGTTACATTGTGTGTCGCTACATTTTGTGTCGTTACATTTGTGTCGCTACATTTTGTCGCTACATTTTGTGTCGCTACATTTTGTCATTACATTTTGTGTCGCTACATTTTGTGTCGCTACATTTTTGTGTCGCTACATTTTGTGTCGCTACATTTTGTGTCGCTACATTTTGTCGCTACATTTTGTGTCGCTACATTTTGTGTCGTTACATTGTGTGTCGTTACATTTTGTGTCGCTACATTTTGTGTCGCTACATTTTGTGTCGTTACATTTTGTGTCGTTACATTTTGTGTCGTTACATTTTGTGTCGCTACATTTTGTGTTGTCAAAATAAAAGTCTGGGTTTTGTTACTTAATCTGTTAGCGGCTTTAAGAAAGACGTTTATTTTTGTTGCTAAACATGGAGAGAAACTTTTCACTCAACACTGGAAGAAGGGAATAAAAGCGGTATTTAAATTCAAATATACTTTCTGTGAGTCGACATGAAGTTCATGATTTACCATGAATAAATATATCTAATAATAGTAAATATCACTAAGTCTCCTAGTTGAGATCCTGCAGGTTTGAATGTTTGGACATGAGCAGTTTGTGACCCGACTCACCAACATCCCCGCTAGCTTCTGTCTCGTCCTGGACTCCAGGCAGTCTGAGGACACAAGGACGAGTCAGAGTGTGTGTGTGTGTGTGTGTGTGTGTGTGTGTGTGTGTGTGTGTGTGTGTGTGTGTGTGTGTGTGTGTGTGTGTGTGTGTGTGTGTGTGTGTGTGTGTGTGTGTGTGTGTGTGTGTGTGTGTGTGTGTGTGTGTGTGTGTGTGTGTGTGTGTGTGTGTGAGACCTCCAGTGTCGCAGCAGAAGGAGATCAGCCAGCCGAGGCCTGATGAGAACGCAGACTCAATCTCCTTGAACATGTTTCCTGGAAAAGAACAAACGCAGCCTTAATATTTGCTTTATATCAATTATATTATATATTTTATATCATATAAATTATATTGTGAAATGTATATATAAATATATAAATTGTTTAAGCTTTAAAATATATAATTTTTTTTATCAAATGAATGTGTTAATTTATAAATTAATTATATTATAAAAAATGAATTAAATAAATGTGTAATAATAATAATAATAATAATAACACTAATAATAACAATAATAATAATAATGATGATAATAATAATAATAATAATGATAACAATAATAATGGTAATAATAATAATGATGATAATAATAATGGTAATAATAATAATAATAATAATGATAATAATAATAATAACAATCATAATAATAATGATAATAATAATATAAATAATAATAATCCCACCTTGCCAGAGCTGAGTGATGCTGGTGGTGATGAACTGCATGGAGAAGTGAACCAGACTGTCTTTACTGCGCTCTCCATTGAACCTCTCTGGTCTCTGCACACACACACACACACACCCACACACACACACACACACACACACACACACACACACACACATCAGCCTCACAGGAATGCGTCCCGACGCTGCTGATTCATGAAAAGCTAATTTTCCACAAGCAAAGGTAAACAAAAGCAGAGTGATGAAGACTCTGATAATCCTGACCAACCTGCAGCCTGCAGATTAACTGACCTTCAGACACAGTGACAGATTATATGAGGCTTGATTCAATCATTACACTGTGGTTGCTCTATAATCTGGATTAAAGGAGGAAGATGCTCTATAATCTGGTGTTAGAGGAGGAAGATGCTCTATAATCTGGATTAGAGGAGGAAGGTGCTCTATAATCTGGATTAAAGGAGGAAGGTGCTCTATAATCTGGATTAAAGGAGGAAGATGCTCTATAATCTGGATTAGAGGAGGAATATGCTCTATAATCTGGTGTTAGAGGAGGAAGATGCTCTATAATCTGGAATAGAGGAGGAAGATGCTCTATAATCTGGATTAGAGGAGGAAGATGCTCTATAATCTGGTGTTAGAGGAGGAAGATGCTCTATAATCTGGATTAGGGGAGGAAGATGCTCTATAATCTGGATTAGAGGAGGAAGATGCTCTATAATCTGGATTAGAGGAGGAAGATGCTCTATAATCTGGATTAGAGGAGGAAGATGCTCTATAATCTGGATTAGAGGAGGAAGATGCTCTATAATCTGGTGTTAGAGGAGGAATATGCTCTATAATCTGGATTAGAGGAGGAAGGTGCTCTATAATCTGGATTAGAGGAGGAAGATGCTCTATAATCTGGTGTTAGAGGAGGAAGATGCTCTATAATCTGGATTAGAGGATGAAGATGCTCTATAATCTGGATTAGCGGAGGAAGATGCTCTATAATCTGGTGTTAGAGGAGGAATATGCTCTATAATCTGGATTAGAGGAGGAAGGTGCTCTATAATCTGGATTAGAGGAGGAAGATGCTCTATAATCTGGTGTTAGAGGAGGAAGATTCTCTATAATCTGGATTAGAGGATGAAGATGCTCTATAATCTGGATTAGAGGAGGAAGATGCTCTATAATCTGGATTAGAGGAGGGAGATGCTCTATAATCTGGAATAGAGGAGGAAGATGCTCTATAATCTGGATTAGAGGAGGAAGATGCTCTATAATCTGGTGTTAGGGGAGGAAGATGCTCTATAATCTGGATTAGAGGAGGAAGATGCTCTATAATCTGGATTAGAGGAGGAAGATGCTCTATAATCTGGATTAGAGGAGGAAGATGCTCTATAATCTGGACTAGAGGAGGAAGCTCAGAGGAAGCAGAAATAAATCTAATCTCCAGTTTTGCTCTCAGGACGATTAAATAATCTGATGATTAATAGAAGCCGCTCAGTCAAACTCCAGTAACTGTAATTAAGTGATTTACTCTCACAATAGTAATCAGTTACATGGGCGTGGAGGCACACTGTGTGTGTGTGTGTGTGTGTGTGTGTGTGTGTGTGTGTGTGTGTGTGTGTGTGTGTGTGTGTGTGTGTGTGTGTGTGTGTGTGTGTGTGTGTGTGTGTGTGTGTGTACCTGCTGGGCCCGGTACACCAGCAGACTGGGGTAACTACTGATCCCCATCCGGCGACACAGGTGGTTGTTGTCACCGCAGTTCACCGCTCCGATCCGGATCACTCCATCCATGTCTTTAGCAAACTCTCTCCACTGGGGGACGGAGGGAGGGACGGAGGGAGGGAGGGAGAGGGAGAGAGAGAGAGAGAGAGAGGGAGAGTAAGTATCCATCGACCATCTGTACGTCTGAAACATTATTTTACACTTTGTTTTATATGAGTTTGATGAAAGTATAAATATTAGTGTATCCAGCAGAAATCACCTAATTTGGTCACTTGGGCTCAATATGAACCAGATTTAATGTTTAATTCATTCATACTTTTTCTTTCTTCTCACAGTTTCTCTGTTTTCCCACGTTACTTGCATTTTAGTGAGTCGGATTAACATCAAAGGGACAACATGAAAGCTTCCAGCAGTACCGCCTCTGACCTTCAGGTGGCAGTAAAGAGCTCACAATGACATTCCTCACGCTTGTTTTCATTCACCTTCCATCTTTAGCTCGTTTTTTTTCTCCTTTAGGGCAGATTTAAAGCGGCAGTGACTCCACGCACCGCCGTGTGGTAGGACGGGGTACTACAAGTAGAGATCCTCACATTCTGATGATTATATATTATTAATTATATTTATTTATTTATTTATTATTTTGATGAAAGGAGCTTTTTACCGTCGGGGGCCAGATCGTGGCAGTGCGAACATCGCGGGAAGTAGAAGTTGATGAACCAGATTTCTCCAGAGTTCACCGCGGCCTCTGAAAACACACACACACACACACACACACACACACACACACACACACACACACACACTGTTATTTTAAGTCAAGGTCAGATATGAATGTTTTGGTTTCCATGAGTCCTTCAAAGAAAAACACCCTTCAGTAAATGAGACTCAGGTTTTCTTTTGTTTGAGTCTCACACCCAAACCCGAACCAGAAGGTTCTACCTGGGCGCGCGACGCCACACCCAGAACCCCGACGCCTCCGGAAAGTCTCGTCTCATCGGAGAAATGTTAATTCCAGCCGTTTATAGAGCGGAGACACGCGACTGCGACACGTTTCATCCAGGAACAGGTTCTGCCGTCTGACCGGACTCACCTGTTCCTGCAGTGTTTCTCATTTCGACCCGTTATACCTGCCGCTAACCGCCACGCCACCACGAAATAAAAATTAATTAAAAATATCTTTTTTTTTCCTCCCCCGCCTTGAACACCAGGCTTCAGGACATGTAGTTCACCTGCCAGGCCTCTAGGGGCGCTGTGACTCACCAAACACACCAAAAATGCAAAAGAATACAGAGCAAATAGAAATGTAGAAGTAGATTCCTGCTTATAATCCTATATATAACTCTAGTTCTATAGGTCTATGGCCCTGCTCCTCCTGCTACTAGTGTCAGTAGCTTCTAGTTCTATAGGTCTATGGCCCCGCTCCTCCTGCTGCTAGCGTCAGTAGCTTCTAGTTCTATAGGTCTATGGCCCCGCTCCTCCTGCTGCTAGCGTCAGTAGCTTCTAGTTCTATAGGTCTGTGGCCCTGCTCCTCCTGCTACTAGCTTCTAGTTCTATAGGTCTATGGTCCCGCTCCTCCTGCTGCTAGCGTCAGTAGCTTCTAGTTCTATAGGTCTATGGCCCTGCTCCTCCTGCTGCTAGCGTCAGTAGCTTCTAGTTCTATAGGTCTATGGCCCTGCTCCTCCTGCTGCTAGTGTCAGTAGCTTCTACTTCTATAGGTCTATGGACCTGCTAATCCTGCTGCTTGTGTCAGCAGCTTCTAGTTCTATAGGTCTATGGCCCAAACCTTCCTAACCAGCTTTCGTTGGCGAAGGTAAAAAGACAGAAATTCAAATCTGAAAAAAGTTCTTACCAAAGTCTCCGCTGTCCAGCGTGATGATCTCCAGGTCGTCGTCGTAGATTCCTGCCCGGAGGATCAAAGGGAGGTCGTCATAAAGAACCAGGACGTACTTTCATGTGGTCAGAGGGCCTGGATGGACCTGCTCACCGAAGTCGTAGCGGTAGAAGTTCCAGCTCTCGTAGCGTCCTCCCTGCTGCTGCTCGTCCAGACCTTTCTCTCCGTACTTGTCGTACTTCTTCCTCAGGTCTCCGTCCTTCAGGACTTCGTACGCCCGGTTGACCTGCACGAACTTCTCGTGGGCCGTGGGGTCGCCCTGAAACAAAGTCGTTTAGAGGACGGTGGTGGGCGAGCGGTGTGGGTTTGGGGGTGGGGGGGGAGGGGGGGGGGGGGGGGGGGGGGTTCCTCGGCGGGACTCACGGGGTTCTTGTCGGGGTGCATGGTCAGCGCCAGCTGCTTGAACGCCCGCCGGATCTCTCGCGTCGTGGCCTCCCTGCTGACGCCCAGCAGGTCGTAGTAGTCCCGGCCCTCGGCCCAGACCGACGCCAGCAGGACGGCGAGGACGAGGAGCGGCGGGAGGACGCGGGGACGTCCCGGGTAACTTCTGCTCCCCATCGCCACGGCGCTCCGTTCAGTCACGACAACCAACGACCGGAGCGTCTGGAACCGAGAGACACCGGGACGGTTCCCCGATCAGACGCTCTGGACCGTACCAGTACCCTCTGGACCATACCCTCTGGACCGTACCCTCTGGACCACACCTGTACCCTCTGGACTGTACCCATACCCTCTGAACTGTACCCATACCCTCTGGACTGTACCCGTACCCTCTGGACTGTACCCTCTGGACCATACCCTCTGGACCGTACCCTCTGGACCATACCCTCTGGACCGTACCCTCTGGACCGTACCCTCTGGACCACACCTGTACCCTCTGAACCGTACCCATACCCTCTGGACTGTACCCGTACCCTCTGGACCATACCCTCTGGACCGTACCCTCTGGACCATACCCTCTGGACCGTACCCTCTGGACCATACCCTCTGGACCATACCCTCTGGACCGTACCCTCTGGACCATACCCTCTGGACCGTACCCATACCTTCTGGCCCATTTACATGCTTCAAATCTGATCATCCAGTTTCTAGAAATGATTGAAATAATCATGTAAAAAGACATTTTTGGTGTGTTATGTCTTAATATCAATTAACTCTGACTATTTTATCCACGCAGTCACTGAAGATGAAAACTTGTATATATTCACCCATGACCATCTTTTTAAAAATGATTTAAAAAATCAGCTTAAAACCCTTTTCATTCTTGTTTCTCATTCTCTTGTTTGAAGTCTTTTAATCGGACGTACGTGAACTCCCACGTCGTGTAAATAGAATTCTTGGATTATAACAATCGTATGCATATTTATCTCAGAGCCCGTCTGCAGACGCGTCTCCTGAGGATTGGCTCACAAACTGTCACCTCACTTCTGTCATGCATTTATTTTAAATGGTTGATTGATTAAACAGGATAACAAAGAAAATCAGGAACATTCCTGCACGTTTAATGACTAATTTTACAAACTCTGGTTTAAAAGAGGGTAATAAAAGCCTGATTCAACCTGCCGTAGCTTTGATCTGTAACGACACATAAAACACTCTGCTTTCATCTGTAACGACACATAAAACACTCTGCTTTCATCTGTAACGACACATAAAACACTCTGCTTTCATCTGTAACGACACATAAAACACTCTGCTTTCATCTGTAACGACACATAAAACACTCTGCTTTCATCTGTAACGACACATAAAACACTCTGCTTTCATCTGTAACGACACATAAAACACTATGCTTCCTGAGCGTAGCTCTGATTAAAACAGAATAGAATAGATTAGAATAGCATAGAATAGTCCGTTATTGTCCCTCTATACCAATGTTCAAAAACTGTTAGCCGCTATTTATACAAGCAATATAAAAACACATAATAGTAAAAAAAAAAATATAAGACTGTTAAGAGGTGAAATATGTATAAAATATTTAAAACCATTATATTAAAACAATTTGCTGATATTGTCTTCTGCTCGGTATGCCGAGCTGCATTTTACACTGAAACGTAATTAAATAAGAATATTTTTTAATAAGTCTGATAATACAGTGGAATTACAACACTCGGTTGATAATTACCTCACGGCTGAAGTTTCTTTGCCTCCTGTTGATTATTATAAAATCAGTTTGAATACTCCGATGTAGAGATGTGTGTATTTAACCGTTCAGTACCTCACTTCTTGGAGTATTCTGGGTTTTTTTTCTAATCATTATTTCAGACCTGGATGTGTCTGGACATGATGTGTCCTGTGTGGATTGGCTCTCAAGCTCTTCCTCTTCATCCCTCTGGGTCATCATCACCACCCCACCACCCCCCCCCCCCCTCCACTTATTGTTATATTAACAAGATAACAAACTACATCTGGATTATTCCTGCACATTTAGTACCAATTTCCATTTCCCTGCTTTCACACAGTCACCACAGGCCCATTTAACACTATAAAACTTCAGTGTGTCTTTGGTAATTAATAATAACACGTGTATCACCCTGCCTACGTCACAGATCTGTGTTTTTCTATCTGTTTGTGTATTTCTGTGCCCTAAAGTGAGCTAAGTGAGGCTAAGCTAAGCTATAACATGGTAATAACGCCACACCTGGCAGGCTGATTAGCTCGTTAGCCTAGCCACGGGGCTAAACTGCACGCCGTGCATCAATCGAGGTGAAGATAATCCTAATCTGACGGATTAAAAGAGCAGCTCGTTTACCTTTGACGCGTCCCAACTTCTGAGAGGAGCAAGATCCGCATCAGAGTCCGGATCAGAAACCGGGATCAAGTCTGCCGAGGCGACCACGGACGACTTCCGCCACCGGCTTATCACAATACAAGTCCGGCTATGTTACTTCCGCTTTTCGTGATAAGAGCTTCCACTAACAACTGCTGCTTCAGCGGAGAATAAAATGATGTGTTTTATTTAAAACATGACCGAATATAAACGTTATGTTTCGTCGATGGGCATTTTTGGTTCAGTTCGTCCTTTTATAATAATTTATAATAATAAGAATAAGAATATTTACGTGACTTTCCTTCCGTGTGTTGTTTCATCAACGTTAACTTGATTACGCAAAATGTGACGTCAGCGTAAAAGTTTGCTGACTTCAGGGTCGATTGGTAAAAAAAGCTGTCATTACAAGTAGACCAAAACTAATACAATATTATTTAATGTTCATTGAATCTTATTTCAAAACTTTCATTAAATAGAAAAGGAAGACGGGAAAGAAGAAGAAGGAATTGTTTTTTTCTAAAATATTTTAACATATTGATTCTTTATTAACATATTGATTCTTTTTTCTTTATTTGTATGTTTGCATATCATAGTTCTGACATATGAGGAACGCATTAATATTAAACAAAAACATGATTTCCAGAACCGTCTTTAAAAACAAATATAATAAAGAAGTCTGTTTAATGGTTAAACGAAATCAGAAATATAAATAATTTAACTTAAAAAAAAAAATAAAAATCAGCATTGAAATATCCACAGTTTCCTCTGAACGCATCTTCTCGTGAACCGGAAGTGCTTCTCCTGTGTCGCTCCAGCTCCTCCAGCTGCTTTCACAGAGAGCTCCGAGGGAAAAACAGGTTTAAACCGAGGAAACCTCTCATCTGTCGCCGGTCCGGCTCTTCTGACTGGACCGTGAGGACACGATCCGTGTTGTGGCGGAGTTTCCTCTCCGTGGAAGAGCCTCCACGACAGAGATTTATCGGTTAGCTTCGCTAGCCTGCTGAGCTAGTGCAGGCATTCTTCTGACCCGCGTCACTTCCGGCTTTTGAAACTCGCGGCCAGAAAGTAAGGAGAAGGTGACATGGAACTGCAAGGTAAGAAAAAATAATCTACTTCTAGTCCTCTTTTATTCACCTGACTTTCACTTACTGCGGTTTAGGTTTAACCACGTGACTTGTGCTCTGTCACGAGCTCAGCTGCTTCCCTCACTGGACCACATAAACATCCTTTAATTTGAAGATCGATAGTTTCTGGTTGCTGCTCTGAAAACTGGGTCATATCTTAGTTGTAGGACAGAAGCTTTTCTGTGTCATGAGGTAATTATGAAAACTCACGGGTGGGGTTCCTCAAGGCAAGGCAGTGTTTTTCAACCTTTTTGAGCCGAGGCACACATTTTTCTTTGTAAAACTCTGGAGTCACACCTCCACCCGAAAATGTTAAAAAGTGAAACTCTGCAGCCTCTATTAACAATATAAAGTCTTTCTCATCAGAGTTTTATCAACAGGAATCCAGTAAATCCAGAAACAAAGTATTTCCCAGTTTCTACTACCCAATTTTCAATTTACTACTGCCATACTACTACTATACTACTGCCATACTACTGCCATACTACTGCCATACTACTACTATACTACTGCCATACTACTACCATACTACTACCATACTACTACTATACTACTATACTACTGCCATACTACTGCCATACTACTACCATACTACTGCCATACTACTACCATACTACTGCCATACTACTGCCATACTACTGCCATACTACTGCCATACTACTGCCATACTACTACCATACTACTACCATACTACTGCCATACTACTGCCATACTACTGCCATACTACTACCATACTACTACCATACTACTACTATACTACTATACTACTGCCATACTACTGCCATACTACTGCCATACTACTGCCATACTACTGCCATACTACTGCCATACGCCTACTGCTATTAACAATATAAAGTCTTTCTCATCAAAGTTTTATCAACAGGAATCCAGTAAATCCAGAAAGCAAGGACTTTTTTTAATAGTGCCTCCGTCAGTGTGAAACCTGGACCTGATGGATGAAGAGCTGAGATCCTGGTTTTCAAAAACTTCTCCATCACTGTCACTGACACAGTACTTTGATACAAGATGGTAGCAGGAGGTGGAGATGAACCACACTGACGTCTGTCACTTTACATTTCACCTGCAAAGTTCTGTGCTGCCCTCTAGTGGTGAAGAGTATTTATACATGATTACTCTGCAACACACTGTCGCTGTGAGAACAAAGGTTTACGTCACGGAAAGGACATCAAAGGAGATCAGTGCCTGTTGCCATGGAGACACTGCAGCAGGGCTTTGAGGGAAGCCCACCATGTCCAGACCAAGATCCTGAAAAACTTAGTTTTCCTTTTTATATAGAAAAAAACCCGACATTCTATGTGGGACAAACAAAAAAAAAAAACAATAATAATAATAATATGATGACTCCTGTCCTCCAGTGGCGTCTGAACCGATGACCCTGGGCTCGCCCACGTCGCCCAAACCCGCCTCCGGGGCTCAGTTCCTCCCCGGCTTCCTGCTGGGCGACCCCCCGGCGCCGGCCAGCCCCCAGCCCCGCCCCTTCAGCCTGTCGTCGCCCGTGGTGGACAGCACCACGCCGCTCCGAGGTCAGAGGTCACACCGGTGGTGGTCGTCGTGATTCGGTCGATAGGCGCGACCCGGTGGCGTCGTCTCATCTGTTTGTTGTTTCCCGGAAGGCGTCGGAGGAGGGTCGGCCCTGCAGCCCGTCGTCCCCACGCCCAAAGACAAGAGCGGAGCCCCGCCCGTCCGCAGTATCCATGACGACCTGGTGACGGTGGCCACGCCCCTGAGCTCACACAGACAGGTCGGCATGGCGACGGCTCCAAGCTTCGCCATATTCTATTAGAAAACTCAAATCTGAATTTATTTCTGGAAGATTTGAGTAGAAAATGATGATTCAGCATTAAAATAATCCTTTTTTTTTTCCCCTTCAGTCTTTTCCAGTCATTCAGTCGCCGCTGGCGGCTCGCCACGCCTCCACACCTGGAACAGGTACTCCCTGAAAATACTCCTGGACAAGTACTGGAATACTCCTGGATAAAGTAATGACTATCCCTGGAGAAAGTACTAAAAATACTCCTGGAAGAAGTACTAAAATAGTCCTGGAGAAAGCACTAAAATACTCCTGGAGAAAGTACTAAAATAGTCCTGGAAGAAGTACTAAAATACTCCTGGAGAAAGTAGTAAAATACTCCTGGAGAAAGTACTAAAATACTCCTGTGAAAAGTACAGAAAATACTCCAGGAGAAAGTACTAAAATACTCCAGGAGAAAGCACTAAAATACTCCTGGAGAAAGTACTAAAATACTCCTGGAGAAAGTAGTCAAATAGTCCTAGAGAAAGTACTAAAATACTCCTGGAGAAAGTACTAAAATACTCCTGGAGAAAGTACTAAAATACTCCTGGAGAAAGTAGTAAAATACTCCTGGAGAAAGTAGTAAAATACTCCTGGAGAAAGTAGTAAAATACTCCTGGAGAAAGTACTAAAATAGTCCTGGAGAAAGTACTAAAATACTCCTGGAGAAAGTACTAAAATACTCCTGGAGAAAGTACTAAAATACTCCTGGAGAAAGTAGTAAAATACTCCTGGAGAAAGTAGTAAAATACTCCTGGAGAAAGTAGTAAAATACTCCTGGAGAAAGTAGTAAAATAGTCCTGGAAGAAGTACTAAAATACTCCTGTGAAAAGTACAGAAAATACTCCAGGAGAAAGTACTAAAATACTCCAGGAGAAAGCACTAAAATACTCCTGGAGAAAGTACTAAAATACTCCTGGAGAAAGTAGTCAAATAGTCCTAGAGAAAGTACTAAAATACTCCTGGAGAAAGTACTAAAATACTCCTGGAGAAAGTACTAAAATACTCCTTGAGAAAGTAGTAAAATACTCCTGGAGAAAGTACTAAAATACTCCTGGAGAAAGTACTAAAATACTCCTGGAGAAAGTAGTAAAATACTCCTGGAGAAAGTACTAAAATACTCCTTGAGAAAGTAGTAAAATACTCCTGGAGAAAGTAGTAAAATACTCCTGGAGAAAGTAGTAAAATACTCCTGGAGAAAGTACTAAAATACTCCTGGAGAAAGTACTAAAATACTCCTGGAGAAAGTAGTAAAATACTCCTGGAGAAAGTACTAAAATACTCCTTGAAAAAGTAGTAAAATACTCCTGGAGAAAGTAGTAAAATACTCCTGGAGAAAGTACTAAAATACTCCTGGAGAAAGTACTAAAATAGTCCTGGAGAAAGTACTAAAATACTCCTGGAGAAAGTACTAAAATACTCCTGGAGAAAGTACTAAAATACTCCTGGAGAAAGTACTAAAATACTCCTGGAGAAAGTAGTAAAATACTCCTGGAGAAAGTAGTAAAATAGTCCTGGAAGAAGTAGTAAAATAGTCCTGGAGAAAGTACTAAAATACTCCTGGAGAAAGTACTAAAATACTCCTGGAGAAAGTACTAAAATACTCCTGGAAGAAGTAGTAAAATAGTCCTGGAAGAAGTAGTAAAATAATAAATAAAACTCCTGAAATGCGACAGAAATTCTCCTGAATAAAGTACTCGGATACTTTATATTTGTCCTGATACTTTTAATGTGTTGATTGACTGCAGAAAATAAAAAAATAAATTCCTCACTTTAAGTTTTCGCCAGTTTTAATTCATTCAAAGAAACGATGTTCAGGTAGTTTTATTTTGTAGATTTCAATATTCCTGAATGTTTCCAGCAGTGAAAGTTTCCTTTACGTCACGTCAGGAACTTTAGGTTGAAACTGCAGTTTTACTTTGAAGTGATGATGATGGTGGTTTTTTATTGGAACGTTTTCTAATGTGTGTGTGTGTGTGTGTGTGTGTGTGTGTGTGTGTGTGTGCGCGCGTGTGTGTGTGTGCAGTGTGTGTGGGCCTGCAGCAGGTGTGTGTGTCCCCGGCCCAGGTGGACCCGTTCTACAGTCAGGGAGAGGCTCTGTCCTCTGAGGACCAGCTGGACCAGACCTGGGTCACCGTGTTCGGGTGCTTATGACCTTTATGACCCCTAAGATACACCCTGTGTGTGTGTGTATTTACTGTGTGTGTGTGTGTGTGTGTGTGTGTGTGTGTGTGTGTTCCAGCTTCCCTCCGGCCTCGGCCTCCTTCATCCTGCTGCAGTTCGCTCAGTACGGAAACATCCTCAAACACAAGGTGTGTGTGTGTGTGTGTGTGTACAGTGGGGGGGGGGGGGGTCAAAACTCCCAGAATGCATCAGGACAAGTTTTCTCGACGCTTCACTTCATAATTCGTCGTTTAAATTAACTTAATGTCCAGAATGTCGTCGTTTCAATTCGTTCAAATAGACGAGAAAGAAAATAATGTTTATTTTTCCTGGAGCGACTTTCTTGTCTTGTCCTTGTTTTCAACCTTGTCTTGTCCTTGTCTTGTCCTTGTTTTCAACCTTGTCTTGTCTTGTCCTTGTTTTCAACCTTGTCTTGTCCTTGTTTTCAACCTTGTCTTGTCCTTGTCTTGTCCTTGTTTTCAACCTTGTCTTGTCCTTGTTTTCAACCTTGTCTTGTCCTTGTTTTCAACCTTGTCTTGTCCTTGTCTTGTCCTTGTTTTCAACCTTGTCTTGTCCTTGTTTTCAACCTTGTCTTGTCTTTGTTTTCAACCTTGTCTTGACCATGTCTTCGTGCTTGTCTTGTCCTTGTTTTCAACCTTGTCTTGTCCTTGTTTTCAACCTTGTCTTGACCATGTCTTCGTGCTTGTCTTGTCCTTGTTTTCAACCTTGTCTTGTCCTTGTTTTCAACCTTGTCTTGACCATGTCTTCGTGCTTGTCTCGTCCTTGTTTTCAACCTTGTCTTGTCCTTGTTTTCAACCTTGTCTTGTCTTGTCCTTGTTTTCAACCTTGTCTTGTCCTTGTTTTCAACCTTGTCTTGACCATGTCTTCGTGCTTGTCTTGTCCTTGTTTTCAACCTTGTCTTGTCTTTGTTTTCAACCTTGTCTTGACCATGTCTTCGTGCTTGTCTTGTCCTCGTCTCGTCAGATGGCGTCTCCTGGAAACTGGATGCACCTCCAGTACCAGTCCCGCCTTCAGGCCCGGAAAGCTCTGTCCAAAGACGGGAAGGTGTTCGGCGACTCCATCATGGTGGGGGTCAAACCCTGCATCGACAAGGTGAGCCCCCCCCCCCCCCCCCCCACCCCGACCTTTGACCCCCCCCCTCACCTCCACTGAGCCCGTTGTGTCCCCCCCCCCCCCCCCCGCAGGGTGTGATGGACTGCAGCGACGGCGTGTCCTCCCCCGTGTCCTCCACCTCCTCCATGCTGCCCTCCACCCCCCGCTCCGCCATCCGGCCGCTCAGCGCCGCCTACAGGAGCTCCGCCAGCGACTACCAGGTGACTCCTGACGGGAACGTATGACATCATCGACTCGCCCTCGTGTGGCGCTCGGGGCCCAAACGTCCACCAGGGGTCACTGTTTCCTGTTTAGTCCACCACAACTTCACCCTCCGGCTCAAACCACAGGACCAAGTTTACTTTTACATACAATTTTAAAAAATCTGATTTCAAAATGTTCACAGGTCAATAACGCACTGTCTGCAAATGTACTCCCCTTGGTGGCGAAATTCTTTTTTAATCATTTAATTTTTGGTAGTTTTGATCAGCACTGAGGTTGATTAACACATTTATGCAAAAAAAACCCAGTGAAAATAAAAATATTTATCTGATATATTTTTCTAAGGCCACTGAAGGGAGCTTTTATTTTTTGGGGGGGGAAATCTGATGCTGCACAAAAACTAAATATGCTTCAAAGTCAATCACATAACTAACCTTTGATGTATCCAAGACTGTGATAACATGTAAAAGAGTTCACATCTCCGATTATTTATTATATTGAAAATGGGTAATTTTGTGTTTTTCACCTCCCAAAATCAGTGAACTCATCTTATAAACTGACATTTAAAGAGTTAATTAATTAAAAAAATATATATATATTGTTTTTAATAATATTTTTTAACGCTCCCAAAGGATCAAAGTAACTTTGATCACTGAAGCACCAACAACACTTTTTTAATGTACCCAGAACCAGTAGGAGTACTCGCCACACCTTAACGCCACATTTCTACTACGTATACTAGGATACTATTGTTATCGAAGTTCTTATCGTCTTTATTAGAATTAGAATATCCAAAATAAGAGATTATCTTATTTACACACCACATCCTTTTTAAAAAAAAAGAAGCTTTTGCTTGTAAAAGTGGCCGAAAATGTAAAAAGGACATGAAAGTGGTAAAAACTTCAAAGGAAACTTTGATTTGCTTTGAACTGAAACGTGTTTGATAAGAAGTTAAATGAAAGAGATGCTGCAGTGGTGGATTTACTGACTTATTTGAATGTAAGGATGAACTTCTGTCCTCCAGGTGGTGGCGGACAGACAGACGCCCCGGAAAGACGACAGCTTCGTCTCCAAGGCCATGGAGTACATGTTCGGCTGGTGACACGGCGGCTGAGACATTTAATCACTGCACCGTGTGAGAGAGAGAGAGTGAGTGTGTGTGTGTGTGTGTATGTAGAATATTTCCTTCTGTTTCTGCTCTTTTTAAACTATTTTTTATTGCTTTTGTCTCAATAAACTCTTGTCTTTCAACTCTGAGCTTTCCTTCACTGGTGCAGTTCTGCCAGCGGCCACACGGGGGCGACGGCTCATTTGACACGAACAGTCACTTTCTCACTTCCTCACAGAGGAATAAAAATAAAACAAGAGACCAAAATATAGATTTGTGCAACGCACTGATAACACTGGTTACCAGAATTTTGACAGTAAATTACATATTTTGGGCGAAATAGGATGTTTTCCACAACACGGCAATGAAAATGGATTTAATGACTCAAATTTCATCTAATCCATCATAATGTAAATGATTTAGTTCTTTTTCTCCATCAGGTGTAAATAAAATAATTGTGCAATTTACATAATAAACATCAATTAAAAGGCAAATATGCATGAAAAGAAAAAGTTTTTAACAAAGAAGATGAAGATCTGCTGTTATGAACTGTAAAAACCTAACATCAGATTATAGAGCATCTTCCTCCTCTAATCCAGATTATAGAGCATCTTCCTCTAACATCAGATTATAGAGCATCTTCTAAAATGTGAATTAATGCAACTATTACACAAATATACCAAACTGCATGTTAAAATTTGACGATCATACAAATATGAGGCTTCTACAATGTTTTATTATTATTATATAGTATAATATAATAATAATAAATATTATTAGCTATTATTATATTATAATAGCTAATAAGATGTATTATATTATACTATCTAATATATTTGTTATTATATTATAATAGCTAATAAGATGTATTATTATACTATCTAATATATTTATTATTATTATTAAATAGTATAATATAATAATAATAAATATTATTAGCTAATATAATATTTATTATTATATTTTAATAGCTAATAAGATTTATTGTTATTATTCTAGTATTTAATAATAAATATTAGATATTGTCGTAATAATATTTATCATTATTATGACAAACAGGAAGTGCTTGACAAATTGTCCAATGGCAGAGCAGAGAGGCTCATAAATTATGCTCGCGCAGCGACGTCACCGGTTTCCGCCAATGGGAGCGGCGGGAGGCGGTGACGCGCGTCCCTATTTATATCCGGGCCCCGCCGGCCCCGCGTGAGTCATCGCCGCCCCGTTCGAGAGCCAGTTGGAAGGTGTCCGGTCTCCCGCTCGCGTCGCACTCCGCTCCGGTTCTCCTCCTTCGCACCGCCACGTTTCTCCCCCACCGCCCGACCGGATTGAGATGTTACATTTCAGGCGTCCGGCAGCGCTCAAGGAGTTGTTTGAAGCCGCCCTGCAGCGTCCTTTCCCCGGCTGGAGACAGAAGACGTGGTTCCCGGGCGGCTGCCGCCGCTGCGCCTCCTCCTTCTCCGCCTCCTCCGCCTCCTCCAGAGCCCGCGTCTCGCAGCTGAAGCTCCTCCACCACGATGCCGGCGCGCGCCGCCCGGCGTCCCGCGCCTCCGCCGCCGCGTTCCGCTCCTACTGCACGAAGACCGAAGGCGCCGCGGTGGAGCTCGACGAGCAGCTGAAGAAGGAGGCGGTCGGCGACGAAGCGGCCGGAGACAAGTAGGTTTTTCTCGGTTCTTGGAGGTGGAGGGGGGGGGGTGGAGGTGGGGGGGTTTGACCCGGGATGTGACGGTCGGTGCGGCCGGTGGCGGTTCGTGTTCGTGACGCAGGCAAAGGCGCGCGCGAGCGGATGCGGCGTTTATGAACGCGTCTTCGCCTCGCTTCTCCAGTCAGTTCACGTTTATAAAAGATAAAAATTTAAAAAAATCCGACGCACTTGAACGTGTCGACGCTCAAAGAAAGACGTGATAAAGTGAAGTTTCTCCCGGGAGTCACAACGTGTCGGCCAACGTGTGGAGACCAGGTGCCACACGGCCGAAACTGAAAACGACACACGGCCTCCTTGGAGGTCACGCGCACACAGACACACGCACGCGCGCACACGCAGAGGTCTTAAAGCACTTCCGGTCTACATCAGCAGCAGAAACACGTTTCTAACGAGAAGTAAAGCAGCTACTGGTCTTTATTATTATTATTATTATTATTGTAGCGATCACGGAGTTGGTCGCTGCAAGGCATGATGGGAATTCATGTTATGTGTTGCTGGAGGTTATTGTTGGGTGTTGGTGTTTGTGTTGATTGCGCTTATGCTGTGTTTGTGTTCCTCGGTTCAGGGAGTAATTCTTTCATCTCGTTTATTTTGGTTTGTTAGATGTTGGTTTGCAACCATGAGTGACGTGTTGTGTGGAGGGTCGTCCGCTATGAAGGTCTGGCTGTGATGTTCTTGTAAAAAAATAAAAGCCTCTGGTTGATCAGCTGGAGAAAAAGAATCTCAGAGCAATTCTTCCACGGCGTTCGCCACATTATTATTATTATTATTATTATTATTATTAGGTCTGGTCACGTGACCTAATGAGGTCTGGTCACGTGTCGGGAGGCAGGAGGAGGAATCTGTCTGTCAGTCACCAACATCATGTCGAAAGTAGACTTTTTCTTAATCTTTAGGACAGAAGTGTCCAACATGTCCCAGTACAGGAAGTCTTCGTCTCCAGTGGACTGAACTGGTGATGTCGTGCCATAATAACTTTTTAAAGTTCAACTTCATCCTGTGGATGTCGTCAAATGTTCATATTTTCTGAAAATCAAACAATTAGAGATGAAACTTTACCACAATCTTGACATGAATTCTGTTTCTTTTACTGAAACGTTCCGGTGATAAACACGGCGACTCGTCCAGGAAGTGTCTCCTGTAGTTTTTACAAACTACCACTGTGGATCTATCTTTCATTGGTTTTCTCTGTTTCGTTTCAGCTGTACTCTTATGAAATGTCATACATGAAAGAGCATGGATTGTGAAGATGTAGGGATGTACCGATGTACTCGTTCCCAGGAAGTAATCCCCGATACAACCTGGAGAGTACTTTGATCTGCTAGTCGGTGATTCTTTAACGTCCATGAGAATTACAAAAGACTGACTTCATACTTATTTTCTGGCAAAACCGACGTCCCTCATTGGTTTAACTTTAACTTTAACACTTCCTCACGGCTGCACCTGATTGGACAAACACTTTCACTCAGACTAAATCCTGGCAGGATTTAAAAAAGATCTTCACAGATTAAAGGTCGATTCTGATTCCTCCATAAGTCCCTCCGAGCAAAATGACGCCGTTTCCTTCAGCGAGCTCCTTCCGGCCCCAACAAATTAGTTTGGGTCGTTCCAAACGTCCCGCCGGACCGTGACGGAGCTGCTCCGCCCAAACGTCGGTGCCGCCTTGCCGCTCATGGTATTCCTGCTCGTTGATAACTATCAGTCATGATTTAATCATATCTCGTTTCTGACATAGCTACTGCAGGAGTGCTGCAGGTCGTTAAAATGTCCTGATGCACCTGAAGGTGGCCTGCTTTGAGGGGGTGTGGCCTGCTTTGATGGGGCGTGGTCTGCTTTGATGGGGCGTGGTCTGCTTTGAGAGGGCGTGGCCTCAGAAGTCCTGCCGAAAAGGGGTTTTCTTTTGTTTTCTTTCTTCAGCAGATTGTCCGGCTCTGCACCATATTCATCTATAAAACTATATATATAGGTCTATGTTCTCCACGCTCAATAGTCCAAATCTTCTTTTAGGTTCTTTTAGGTTCTTTTATGGAGGTAACTTCAGGATTCACCCTATTTCTAAAACAGTCCAGTGAAAAGTTTTCTAAACACGTTTGCGGTGATAAATAAGCGACGCAGTTTCTGAATCTGTCCTTGTTTTGGTTCTTCAGACTTTTTCCGGTCGTCTGACGATTCGTCTGCTCCCGCTGCCTCGTTTACACGAAGTTGGCAGGATTGTAATTTATGCAGAAGTACTCCTGTTGGTACTCGGTATTACCAAGTAGCTATAGGTCGTACTCGTCCTTGTGCTTCCCCGGTTACTTTAACTGATCTGGCCTTCGTGCTCAGCCCTGCTGGAAATATCCTGACAGTATTTATACACACTTTGTGGAAAAGGCCAAAATAAAATGCATTGTATTGATTTAATGTTTCCTCTGCCGGGAGCTTGTTGGCTTTTACTCCAGAAGAATATAATGCAGAGCTTCAACTGTAGAGACTTTATGTGAACAACAAGATGTGATTAATTGAGAAAAGGTGTCGTCTCGGTGAGATCCGTGGGGGGGGGGGGGGAGGAGGAGGAGGAGGAGGAGGAGGAGGAGGAGGAGGAGGACAGCTCCAGGTTTTCACTGACCTGAAACCAACTCTTCTCACATTCTTTCCTGCTTCCAACAGACTGGAGTTCTCTGGTTTCACCGTTTACAGTTTCTCTCAAAAGTTTTCACGTCATTTCCAAAGTTTTGAACTTCACGTGTAAACAAGTCAGTTGTCTAAATACCAGTATTGTACAAAAGTACTGTAAAAGAAGAAGCAGAAGGCCAAGAGACGTCAGTAAACATAATTCTACACTGATTATTTACAAAAACTGCTCTGAATAATAAAGTACTTTAGTATTTATGACATTGTGTTATTGTAACAATACTTGACCTTCTACTTTTACCAAGTCTTTTTTTTTTAACGATCTGTACTCGTCCTGCAGTATCAGAGTACTTCTCCTCCCTCCGTCTGTACTCGTCCTGCAGTATCAGAGTACTTCTCCTCCCGCCGTCTGTACTTGTCCTGCAGTATCAGAGTACTTCTCCCTCCCTCTGTACTCGTCCTGCAGTATCAGAGTACTTCTCCCTCTGTACTCGTCCTGCAGTATCAGAGTACTTCTTTTCCCTCCCTCTGTACTCGTCCTGCAGTATCAGAGTACTTCTTTTCCCTCCCTCTGTACTCGTCCTGCAGTATCAGAGTACTTCTTCTCCCTCCGTCTGTACTCGTCCTGCTGTATCAGAGTACTTCTCCCTCCCTCTGTACTCGTCCTGCAGTATCAGAGTACTTCTTCTGCCTCCGTCTGTACTCGTCCTGCTGTATCAGAGTACTTCTCCTTCTGTCTGTACTCGTCCTGCAGTATCAGAGTACTTCTCCCTCCCTCTGTACTCGTCCTGCAGTATCAGAGTACTTCTCCCTCCCTCTGTACTCGTCCTGCAGTATCAGAGTACTTCTTCTCCTGGAGAAGTCCAAGGTTGTATATAAACGACGGTGGAGGAGCTTCACGTAACTTCCATGGTAGTATTTGTGCTCTAGCGTCTATTTAAAGCAGGAAGCGCCTCCCGTCCCCCGCCGGTACCATAAACGTTATTAATAGTACACAGTAGAGTACATGTACATGTAGAGAAACTTCTCTGGGACGCAGCTTCTGGTTCAGTCGTCTGGCGGCAACACGTGTTCCTCCGCTGGTTCTGGGACGTTTCCTGACCTACTAAAGGAAACGCTAGTGGGCGGGGCATCGCCGCCGCCGAGCCATGAAGTAGCCCGTTTGGTGTTTTTCCACTCAGACTACCTGTGAGGGTGGGGGGGGGGGGGGTGTTCCTCTCTGCTGTCCTCTGGAACAGTGTTTTTCAACCTTCTTTGAGCCAAGACACACTTTTTTCTTTGGAAAAGTCTGGAGGCACACCTCCACCTGGAAACGTTAAAATGTGAAACTCTGTAGCCTGAACCAGGGTTCTCCACCCTCTGGTGTTTCCTCCAGATCGTCAGCTGAGTCGTGGGAAATTATCACATTTCACATTATTTTCTAAAAAAAAACCATTTGCTCCCACAGCGACAGTGTGTTGCAGAGTAATCATGTATAAATACTCTTCACCACTAGAGGGCAGCACAGAACTTTGCCGGTGAAATGTAAAGTGACAGACGTCAGTGTGGTTCATCTCCACCTCCTGCTACCATCTTGTATCAAAGTACTGTGTCAGTGACAGTGATGGAGAAGTTTTTGAAAACCAGGATCTCAGCTCTTCATCCATCAGGTCCAGGTTTCACACTGAGGGAGGCACTATTAAAAAAAGTCCTTGCTTTCTGGATTTACTGGATTCCTGCTGATAAAACTGTGATGAGAAAGACTTTATATTGTTAATAGAGGCTGCAGAGTTTAACATTTTAACACTGGCCTATATGAACAATATAAAGTCATTCTCATTTGTCTCATTTCTCAGTATTTATACATCATTACTCTGCAACACTGTCGCTGTGAGAGCAAATGTTTTTTTTAGAAATAAATGTGAAATGTGATGATTTCCCACGACTCAGCTGACGATCTGGAGGAAACACCAGAGGGTGGAGAACCCTGGTCTAGAAATCCTCAATGAAACAGTTTCTGCTGCAGCGTTTGTGGACGAACTTCTGTATTTTCCACACTATAGGACACACCTGATTATAAGCCACGCCCACAACATTTTGAAAGGAAAAAGAATGTGGAAGTAGAACATGGCGGCGTGAAGCCCGTTACAGATCCCTAAATCAGCCGCGTCATGTTGTAGCCCTCAGGGGAAACAGTTGTGCTTTATTGTCTGTAAACTACAGAAAGGAAGTAGATTAGAACTTTATCTGGTTTCAACCTTTTGTTTTTTCAACTCAGTTGAGCTCAAACTTTCCTGTGTCGTTTCAGAAAAGTTTTGTTTACGTGACATTTAAAAAAAAAAAAAAATATATAGAAACTATGAAGACGATGTAGTTTTCACGTCGGCCACTAGTGGGTGCTCGAGTCTTTGTAATGAAGCTGCAGTCGCATGCAGAGACACGATGCAATATACATGTTAACGATGGACGACGTGGAGAGTCGCTTTGACTTGAAAGCACATTTGCATTTTTTTTTTTGTCTGCAGGATATTCACACAACTTAATAACATGTTAATAACAAGTTAACACATTTGGTCCCTCGAGTCGCAGAAACACAAACTGACAAAGACTCTAAGAAGCAAAGTGTTGGCGATGCTCTTCTTGCTTCTGGTTCCCAGAAGTAAATTCCATAAATTAAGATCAAAGACAATCAAAGCTAGGACGTGACGACACCAGATTCCGTCCAGACCACGTAGTCGATGCAGGCCTGGACTTGATCCCCGATCTTCTCTGCCGTGCCCTCCTTACCCCTCCTTACCTCTCCCTTGCTATACAGCACAACTCTTCTTCTGCCAGTTTAAAATTCCACCCTTTCATGTTGAGACGGCGACGCCAGGAGGCCGAGGGGAGAGTAGAACCACAGAGGCGAGAGTAGAACCACAGAGGCGAGAGTAGAACCACAGAGGGGAATTCTTACTGTACTAATCCACACTGATATTGGTGGAGGTATTGATAGTAGTGTTGTAGGGTGGAGGTTTGGCTCTGGTTTGACGGTTCCTCCTCCTGGGGACAAGACAAAGTCCACGATAGGAGCCGGAGGGAAGCGTTGGTCCTCCACTGAATGGGAGAATCCGCGGAAACTTCCTGTTCCTCACGGGGGCGCCGGTCCCATGATTCATACGATGTGGGTCACACTGGTCACATGACGTGACTGATGAGTCCCTCGGACTCTGACTCACTACCGCAGGAAGACATGTGGTTAATAATCTGCAACCCCGAGGTGTTGGGAAATAACGGGCTGGATTATCTTCTGACTTCCTCGTCATTTAAATGACGGAATCCAGATATTTCCAGGCCACGGCGGGATCGACCGCAGGTCTAAATTGAGCGATGGATTACAGCTAATTGAGGCCTTCGGGGGGATGTTGAGGAGTAGGACTGTTCTTGGCACGCTGCCAGTTACCTGGAGCTTCAGCGGATTAAGGCAAAGTCAACACACTGCTCATCTGACCCACGTGGCCCAAGTGAAAAGAATGAATGAAAGTGTTTTGCTTGACGAAACTTAAGCCTGGTGTTCAGTCACTGATGTGATTCTGTTGAGAATCTCTCACTTTCACATCTAGAGCTTCAACGTCTAGAAACCTAGTTTTCATCTGTCGTTTCCAGTACTTTCCCTTGTATCGTGTGATAATATGGTCAATGGTTCTGAGTTGATCCATTAAATGATTCAGACGGAGGCACACAGACGAGCACTACGCCCCCTTGTGGAGGTTTGTTCACTTACCGGGGTCAGAAAGGACAGTTTGATGGTTTATCTGTAGGGCCGTTGCTTTTAAAACCATTATTTAAAGGAACAGTAGGCGATGCTAACAGATGTTTCCTCGGCTCCGTCAGCCGACACTCACTGGTGAACAAACTTCCGTGTAGTGAATCATGATGCTAAGCTAGCAAACGTCAGTCTAATCTAATAATGTGTTTCACTAGGAAACGACCATAGCGTGATTGAGCTAACGCTAATTATGAATCGGCAAACGTAACGTTGAGCAGATATGTCTTATTCCTACAATCTGCTACCGTAGCTAGCAGCGCTACACTTTGGTGGCAATTGTGGCGAGATAGCCGTGTTCTGCTAGCTGTAAGCTAGCCACCGTTGCCATTCACGCCAGCATTATATGCTATTTCTAGCCAACGTTGGCTAAACACAGTTGGCTAGCACCGCCGACGGTGGCCGTTTTTTTTAGAACCAAGTATTCGACGTCGTTGCGCGTCGCTACAGGCCTGAGCTGTTTACTTTAGCACCGTCAGCAGGCGACATACCATCAACTACTGATGCTAACTCTGTTTACAGGTTTGTTTTTAGCCCGTAGTTGTTTTTATGTTCGTTGGAACGGTCTGTGACTCTACTCCCACCATTTGAGAGTGAAACACGGGGCGGATGATCTCAGAAATTCACTTCCATCCAGTTTTTTTTCCCCGTCATTTCTCGTAGACGAGTGGTTCGATCCTGTCACAACGGAAACATGTTATTACTCTTTTATTACCACAAGCACACCGAGGTGGTTTAGCCGTGTCGCCTAAAAAATAAAAAAAACCACACAAAAAAGGCTTTTGCCTCGTCTCCCGGGGACTCTTGAAGTGTTCTGCTTACATCGATGACCAGGCGTCCAAATGGCAAATGGAGGCCGCCATCTGGCCGCGGAGGTTTTAGAGGCACCACTGCAAACAAACGGGGAATCCAGGCAGTACTCACGCCTGGTCGTGTCGGCAATTTAAAAGCTTTTGCTTTCGCTCACTTGCCTCCTTCACGTTGCTCAACCGTCGCCCACTGAGAGCTTCAGTCGCTCAGAACCTCGGGATTATGTGAAGTGGACATGTGGCGCACGGCGAGTCGCCATCTGTGCCGCGCTGGAGACGCTCCAGTGGAGCTGCGATCTGTCGCTTCTTCAACCGCGGTGAACATGAAGCTGCACGATTTGCTTTGTTTTGGCCTCGACGAAGAACAGCTTCGCGCTGAGCAGCTAGCAAGAAGTCTTGTACCGTCACCGACCAGGAGAATGAAGCTTAAGGCCACATTGACACGACGAGAATAAACTATCTTTATTGTCCCCAAGAACAAGCTCCGTCCACTCGTCTCTGTGAACTCGTCTCTGTGAACTCGTCTCTGTGAACTCGTCTCTGTGAACTCGTCTCTGTGAACTCGTCTCTGTGAACTCGTCTCTGTGAACTCGTCTCTGTGAACTCGTCTCTGTGAACTCGTCTCTGTGAACTCGTCTCTGTGAACTCGTCTCTGTGAACTCGTCTCTGTGAACTCGTCTCTGTGAACTCGTCTCTGTGAACTCGTCTCTGTGAACTCGTCTCTGTGAACACGTCTCTGTGAACACGTCTCTGTGAACTCGTCTCTGTGAACTCGTCACTGTGAACTCGTCTCTATGAACTCGTCTCAACACGAGGCTTCAGGACATGTAGTTCACCTGCCAGGCCTCTAGAGGCGCTGTGACTCACCAAACACACCAGAAACACAGAAGACAGAGAACGTTAGAAGCAGATTCCTGCTCATAAACATCTATAGAATTCTAGGGTTAGGGTCAAAACAGCAGGTTGCCAGGTTGGCTGACCAGGAGCCTCCAAACTGCTGAACTGGAGGAAAAACTGGTGAAATATTAATTAATTCTCTCCTCAAAGTGTTGGAGCTGCACTGTAACTAAACCCAGACTTATGTTAGATGTTTATTAACTAATTAATGCTGATCTTGGAGAGAAACAGTTTCACCTAAAAGCTCGTTGTAAAAATAGTCTTTTAATTTAAATATAGTCTGTGTGCTGAGTCGACGTTAATTTTGAGGTTTTCCTTGAATAAATATTGCAGGATTCAGTCTCCAGGAGAAAAACTATGTGATTAATGACGATTAATTATTGAAAATTATGCAGTTAGTTTGTTTTTTTAATTATTATTGATTGACAGCACTAGTTTACATGTAAGAGCTGCAGGAAAGCAGAGTAACGATGGTGGATGTTTGTAGTTTATTTGTAGTAGTTTGTCTTCCTCTTTGCTCGCGAGTCCCCCGTGTTGTTCAACGTATTGTAGAATTGAACTCGGGACACGCGTAGAGGATGTTTTACAGGTTATAATAGAAGAGCCACTGCTGGTAGAAGGAGAGTCGTCCGAGGCTCGGTGACGTCCTCCACTAATGCCTTCATCCTGTAATCACTCTTATTCACCCTGATGTTTCCTGCCAATTAGCCGAAGCACGAATCGGAGCACCAAACACACCTTTACCTTGCTTAACGGCACGTGTCGGTGGCTGACCAGCTTTTCTCTCATGTCTTTGTCCAGACGGAGGGACGGCGCCTCCGTCCCTCTGCAGGCTTTGTCTTCCTCATGAAGCACGTCTGTATTTACTCCAAGTGTGGACACAGACGTGTCGGGACGAGTGTTTCCACTTGGCTTGTGTGGCTGTGGCGTCGCACGGCCAGATGTTTGGTCAATACCTCTCCCGTTCAATCACACGCCTCGCCGGCCGTCCTTTCAGAGGACCCTTGTTTGTTCGGGCGCGTCCAGCCCCCCCCCCCCGTTACCTGGCCCGTGGCCGGGGTGTTTGCTCTGCCGGGGGGAACGGAGGCGCACTGACGGGGGGGGAAAGGTGGGAACCAATCCTGGAATTCAGGAGGCTCACGTGTCCGTGGTGCTGCCCGGCCACGGGATCACCGGAGCCCTGGTACTACAGGACTTCAGTGTGGAGGCTTCTTCACACAGGGTTAAAAATAAACCCAACTAATTTGGGATTTCTGTTGATATACAAGTGATCCCATTTATGGAACTGTTATTAAGGTGACTTTTTAGTGAAAGAGTCATTGTTCCAGCTCCACACCAGACATGAACTGAGCTTTGATGGAGATTCTTTTGATTCTTTGAAGTATCGTGTTCAAACCTTTATTTTGTGCGTCGAGGAAACGCATGTTTGTGCAAATAATGGCCTCCGTATATCAACAGCTTCTTGTCTTGTTGTGGAATGTTTTTGAAATCCAGCCAGGTATAAAGGCCCCCCCTCCCCCCCAAACCCCCCCCCCCCCCCCCCCTCCAGTGACGGGGCCGACTCTGCTGCGTCACGACCAGCGTGTGAACAGGACACACTGTTGGCTTTATTAATCCCTCGTCCACAGACGGGCGGCTCGGACTGAAGGCCCCAGAATTCCTGGAATTCAAGGCCTGGTCTGATGGTTCCCCATCCAGACGCCGCCTCCGTCACCTCCAACACCTCCGTCACCTCCGTCGGTGTGGCTGATGTGTCGAGAGTCGGTTTAAAGACGTTATCGGAGCCCTTTAGTTACCTCCTGGTTTCCTGCTGTGACCTGTTGACCAGTCGCTCTGCCGGCAGGAAACGTTGGGTAATGTTGTGATTAGATGTGTGACAAAGCCTTTAATTACCGTGCTACACACACACACACACACACACACACACACACACACACACACCTGTGGCTAATGCTTCCCCCCCTGGATTGCCTATTTGTAGTATGTGTCACTGAAATCCTTCACTAATGTGATAAGACTATCAGCAGCCTCAGATAAACTCTGTTTACACCATTTACAACAAGTGCAAATAGTTTTTATTGGGGTTTTTTTCGTGCTCAAGGGCAAATCTGCTGCTTTGTTTTACCCAGAATCACCCCTGGGAACAACTTAAGAAAATAAAAAAACCCCAGATGTCCTAAAAATGGAAGTTCTTCTCTCGTTATGCAGTATTATTACACTGGAACTGTCTCATGTGTCTCAGGTGTCTCATGTGTCTCTGCCTCTGCCTCTGTACCGCAGGAGGAGAAATGCAGGAATCCTCCCCAGCTTGGAGGATTTGCTCTTCTACACCGTGGCTGAAGGTCAAGAGAAGATTCCTGCTCACAAGTTCCTCACGGTGAGTTGTTCAGGTTCAGCTCAGCACGGCGTCCTGCATGGCGTCCTGCCTCTGCCCCCCATCAGGGCCCCGCCTCTGCCCCCCATCAGGGCCCCGCCTCTGCCCCCCATCAGGGCCTTGCCTCCGCCCCCCATCAGGGCCTTGCCTCCGCCCCCCATCAGGGCCCTGCCTCTACCCCCCATCAGGGCCCCGCCTCAGACCTTCAGCCCTTGAAGGCTCTGCTGCCGACGTCTCGGTGCCAAATACCACGGTTCCCCTTCACATGTCCGGCGGCTCGGTCCTGTTGTGGCGGTTTGACGGTGGCCTCCAGGAGGTGGGGCACGTGGTCGTACAGTTCTGGCTGATGGGCTGACGATAGCGAGCACCTGGTGGAGACGGGAGACGTGGGGAAGGACAAACCCTCAGTGACGAGCCGTCTGTCCTTTACGTTGACCTTGCACGTGACCTGACCTGCTCCTCCTCCTGTCCCTTGCAGGCCCTGAAGGCCACGGGGCTCCGGACCGGAGACCCCCGACTGAAGGAGTGCATGGACACCCTGAAGGAGACCCTGAAGAACACTGCGGACGGCGTCACCCTGGACCGGCACTTGTTCAAAAAGTACGGCGGGCTCCGCTCCTGCGTCTCGACCGTTTGCATCGGTGGCACCTTGTTTTATTTTATTTTAATTTCCCTTCCTCGCATCCCAGTGAAGCTGTTCTCACTCCGGCCTGGACCAAGAAGCATTGTGTGTATTTTGATCGCGGCAATAAGCAAATCCAAACGGGCCGTTTCCGTTTGCTTATTGCACAAATACACAATGCGGCCATCAAACATCATGACTCTTCATTCCCGAGCTGCAGGACAAGGCGTACCAGTGGTGTACTTGTGTAGGACTTAATCACTGCTTTTCTCTGTAGTAGATGATTAATTCAACTTATCAGAGAAGTTTATTATTATTATAAATCATGCTAATAAGAACCTCCTTCCTGTTTAATAGTCAGTGAGTCAGTCTGACCTCTGGGAAGTTCAGCTTTAACGTATTAGTTCCACTTCCCTCTGGTTTGTTTGCTAATCTAAAGAAATAAGCTAGTTTAGCGTCTCAGACAGTTGGTGGTGACGGAGCGTCTCCGTCACACCCTCCGTCCCACACACACACACACACACACTCTGCGGAAGCTTGCCAGACCTCGGGCCGCCGCCCGGTGTTGACAAGCGTTCCCCTGCAGGTCGCATGCAGCCATGATGTTTTTGAGCATGCTTGTCTGTGGTCTGTCCATCAGGTGTGTCCAGAGCAACATTGTCCTGCTCACTCAGGCCTTCCGCAAGAAGTTCGTCATCCCAGACTTCCAGTCCTTCTCCTCCCATATTGACGAGCTGTATGAGAATGCCAAAGCTCTTACTGGAGGACAGGTGTGTCCTGACGTCCCCGGAAATGGCCGCCGCCGGCGGGTGTGTTGTGTCCGGGTGGAATCAGAGGGTGTAGCTTGTGGAGGGTGGTGGGTGGGGGGGGACCAGCGCCTACAGAACAAGGAGGAATCCACCCTCGAACATGCTAAAAGTCTCGCCCTGGTGTTTCCCGCCTCGCCGAGTCGGTGAAACATTCCTGCTTCGTTTTGAGGCCCCGACGTCAGAAAGTGATCGTCTGCACCAGGGGCGGCAAAACTGATTTGGGCCCCGTCACTTTACACCGGGCCGGATTTCCAAAACATTCCACAACAAGACAAGGAGCTGTTGATATACGGAGGTGCGTCTTTGCCTCAGGCAGCCTTTTATTTGCACAAACACGCGTTTCCTTGACGCACAAAATAAAGGTTTGAACACGATACTTCAAAGAATCAAAGCTCAGTTCATGTCTGGTGTGGAGCTGGAACAATGACTCTTCCACTAAAAAGTCATTTTAATAACCGTTCCATAAATGCAATCACTTGTATATTAATAGAAATCCAAAATTAGTTGGGGGTTTTTTAACCCCGTGTGAAGAAACCCTCATTTCAGTTGAGGATCTACATCAACCTGATCTGACCTCTGACCTCTGGAGGAACAACAAGTCCAACATCACATGTTAAACTGCAGATCTGGACAAATGTCAAAGTCTTTCCTTCTTTTGATCCTTTTGTAACTGCAAGGATTTACCACTCTACTCTGAAATATACATATTAAAGGAAATCGGATATTATTAATATTATATTAAAAACCCTCAGTCACCTTATCTGGATCTCGTATTCGGGATTAAAACAATTTGTCATCATCTGGAAATTGTTTTGAGTTCACGTGTCTAAAGTATCACTTCACATAAGTTGGACTCGTTGTTTTATTGTGAAAGGCGTTGCATCATGTGACCTCCACATTAATGTCGGGGGGTCAAATTCTGACCAAGGGTGTTTTTGAATGTCATTTTTGCCGATCGAGTGTTTTTAGATCCGCCGCTGTCAGTTTTCATTTTTATACTTCACACTTCAGAAATCACCCGGCGGTCCGGATCAGATGGTCTGGTGGGCCGGTTCTGGCCCCCGGGACTCATGTTGGACACCCCTGGTCCACACTGGAGTCCTGTAGTACCAGGGCTCCGGTGATCCCGTGGCCGGGCAGCACCACGGACACCTGAGCCTCCTGAATTCCAGGATTGGTTCCCACCTTTCCCTGCATGTTGGACACCCCTGGTCCACACCTTGTATTCAATAAAGCTCTACGTTTTACGGCTAAATCATCCTGTGATCCAACACCAAGGACATTTGTAGGCAGACGTCACGTCTTTGACATTCCATAAACACCAGAATTATGTCAGTGTGTCTTGTTGCTCTCAAAGCCTGAAGCACAGACTCGCCCAGTCACACCCAGTTTATTTATTTAATTTAGTTGTTGGATGGCTGAAGGCCAGAAAGTCTGACTTGATCTCAGGAATGTGCGCTCAGTCACTCATAATATCGTTTAAACCGCCAACGCAACTCTTTGATCTCTGTTTTCCTCTTCATATCAACCAACCAGCTCGTCTTCAGGGCTTTAAACCAGGGGTGTCCAACATGAGGCCCGGGGGCCACAACCGGCCCACCAGACCATCTAATCCGGCTGCCGTTGGACTTTTATTTTTTAAAGTATAAAAATGAAAACTGACAGAGGCGGATCTAAAAACACTAGATCGGCAAAAATGACATTCAAAAACACCCTTGGTCAGAATTTGACCCCCGACATTAATGTGGAGGTCACATGACGCAACGCCTTTCACAATAAAACAATGAGTCTTATGTGAAATGATGCTTTAGACACGTAAACTCTTTCTTTATGGTTTTCAACCAGTACATTATAAAACCGGAGGACGAGCCTCCGTGATCCTGAGGTGGAGAAAGGAGGAGGTTGTTCAGGTGTTCCACAACAAAACTTCAAAGCTCAAAGCTTCAAAGCTCTAAATGCTTAATCCTCATCCTGTATTCGTGAAGTTTCTTTATGGTTTTCAACCAGTACATTATAAAACCGGAGGACGCGCCTCCGTGATCCTGAGGTGGAGAAAGGAGGAGGTTGTTCAGGTGTTCCACAACAAAACTTCAAAGCTCTAAATGCTTAATCCTCATCCTGTATTCCTGTTAAGCTCATAGACTTCTTTTTTAAAATCAAGTCGTCTCTTAAGTCTCCATGTTCGAGGGTGGAGCTCCTCTCCCCTTGGCGGACGCCGATTTGACCCCTGAGGCTGGTCTTTGTGGGGCAGAGGGTGGTTCTTTGTATTTCCATGGACGCCCCCGGCAGGGTAAGGTGAGCCGCCACCACCGCTGTGCCGCCGACACTCTCTTAACCACCCCCGCCCCACGTCTCTTCCAGGTCGCCGACTACATTCCTCAACTGGCCAAGTTCAGCCCCGACCTGTGGGCCGTGTCCCTGTGCACCGTGGACGGACAGAGGTGAGACCCGGGGGGGTTGGACTTCCTGTTGCCCCACTGTGAGACAGAAATGTGAACGGGCCAGTTTATTACTGACGTTGCCTGAAACGACCGGAGAACACCGCTGGAGGGGTGTTCAGGGAAAACGCCTGGTGGCGTCGAACCGTCAACATCCAGCTAAGACGGCGTTTATTGGCAGAGAAGTGGTTAAACTGGAAGTCCAGTGTAGCGATGACTAATCCTGAAGTTGGTCCCAGTGTTTACTCGTCCTCCACGATGGATGGAGGTCAGTGTGTTATCGCAGGCGTTGCGTAACGCCGCCCAGTGTTTTGATCGGCTCGCCCTCTAATCTGCCGCCGTCAAATTCCATGAAGTCGTAAAGATGTAGAGATAACCTTGTTGTGTTTTCTGGGCCTTCACTTTATGGCTTCCGGAGCCTCGCCTGCTCAGTTCAGCTCAACTTTATTCATACAGCACCAAGGACAACAGTCGTTTCTTGGTGCTTTTAACAGAGAAATGAGGTGAAAAACCCAAGAGATCCACATGAGCAGCAGGTTGATTTGCGACTGGAGAAAGAAAAACTCCCGCAAACCGAGATGGTTTGGGGGGTGGAGGTACAAGACTTCATTTGGGTATCGGGCAAGAAACAGACCCTGGTTCGGGCAGAGAGGGGGGGGGGGGGGGGTTTGAAAAGCTAAAGCTTACAAGTAGGGCCGTTTCAAAGTAGAAGATAAATGTGGGAGATCTGGTGTGGCTTTAATGTCCTGGAGTTGTTGTGGAATTCACTAGAATGTTCCGTCACTCTCAACAAGTCTGCAATGATCCTCCCGGAATTGTCGGCACCGATTCGACCTTCTTCCTGCCGTTATTGTTGCGTAACGACGTCACGTCGCTGCGTCGTTCACGACCCGCCTACGTTCTACCTTTGTAGCGGGACTGCGCAACGCAATTGGCTCTGGGTGGCTCTGCCTTACCTCCCATACCTCCGGGATGAACTGCAGAGGGACCGAGGCTCGAGGGACCAAAGATCCCCGGGTTTCCGACCCCCCCCCGGTCTAGTAACTGGAGAAGTCTAGAGTGTGACCTTACACGTAGGGCCTGTTCCACCCTGGTGACCCTGTGCCGTCTGCTGCAGACACACCGTGGGCGACACCAAGGTCCCGTTCTGCTTGCAGTCGTGTGTGAAGCCCCTGAAGTACGCCGTCGCCGTCCACGACCACGGCACCGAGTACGTCCACAGCTTCATCGGCAAGGAGCCCAGCGGCCTGCGCTTCAACAAGCTCTTCCTCAACGAAGAAGGTGAGTCCTGGTTTCGTCTCGTCGGCCCTCGGACACAGCGGGGGGTCTGAATGGACTGGGCCAGGCGGCGCCGACCGGAGGCGCTCTGCTGTTGTTGTGCGAGAAACCTGTTGTTATTTAAATCAGTGTTTTTCAACTGGTGAGTCGTGGGAAATTGTCACATTTCACTTTTTCTAAAAACAACCTTTGCTCTCACAGCGACAGTGTGTTGCAGAGTAATCATGTATAAATACACTTCACCACTAGAGGGCAGCACAGAACTTTGCCGGTGAAATGTAAAGTGACAGACGTCAGTGTGGTTCATCTCCACCTCCTGCTACCATCTTGTATCAAAGTACTGTGTCAGTGACAGTGATGGAGAAGTTTTTGAAAACCAGGATCTCAGCTCTTCATCCATCAGGTCCAGGTTTCACACTGAGGGAGGCACTATTAAAAAAAGTCCTTGCTTTCTGGATTTACTGGATTCCTGTTGATCAAACTTTGATGAGAAAGACTTTGATGTCTTTGATTAGAATGACTTTGATGTCTTTGATGAGAAAGACTTTATATTGTTAATAGAGGCTACACAGTTTCACATTTTAACATTTTCAGGTGGAGGTGTGACTCCAGAGTTTTCCAAAGAAAAAAGTGTGTCTTGGCTCAGAAAGGTTGAAAAACACTGTTTTAAATCTCTGTAGCTTTGGGGGGAAGGAGAAACCAGTCATCACTTCATCAGGTGTGGATTCATGTCGTCACAATGCTTGACGCCGTTGGTTTGATATGAAAACGTCTCGTCTCTGCAGTGAAGGATCACAGAATCACATCGATTTAGATTCTTCACACATTAAATCTCTGCAGAAATCTTGTTTTTATGACCTCATTTTTACTTTATGAAGCTTAAAATGGAATTTAAATTCAACATATTTGTGCGGGAGAGGAAGGAACGCCGGCTTAAACACGTGGGAGTGACTAACTTTTCCCAGGTTTTCTGGTTTATGGACTAAAACCTCCATGTGTAGTTGGCATGGTAACGTCACGAACACCAGGACACCCTGGAAACACGATTCCAAGAAAGAGGGAGGAAAAAAATGTAAACAAAGCTCTATTAGTAGATTTGGCTCCAAACATATTAGATTCACTTTTTCTTTCTTTCTTTCTCTTTTTTTTGTAAGACTTTCTGAATTGCCGTTTCTAAATTTCAGGTACTTTTCAGTTTTCTTTTCAATGATTCTTAAAATAGATGGTATAAAATGACATTGAAAAAAACCCAGAGGAACTTCTTGACATTTTTATTCATGGTCACTTCTACCCCCCCTTTTTTTTGTTTTTTGTTTTTTTGTTTAACTGCACATGGAAAATCCCAGAGCGAAGCCCAGTTGACTCTCTGCATTGTTGGAATTCTCCTCATAGACGGCTGCAGGGATGTCTGAGGGGGCGTGGCCTGTCTCTGCATTCCTGTACAGTTAGTCATCAGTGCCAAACTGGCATTGCGGGGGGGAGGGGGGGGGGGCGGTGAGTCAGACGTTGGTGTGGAGAGTTTTGTTTTGAGCAGCACTGTGGAAATACTCTCGCCGCATTCAGAGAGTGAAGATGTCTGTGGAGAAGCCCCGCCCCCTCCGGTGGTGCCCCCATGTCATCAGGAGGTGTGTGACGCAGGCTTGGAGAGGAATCCTCTCTGTGGTTAGAGTTTCCACAGCGCTGCTGGACCCAGAGAGGAAGGAAGTGGGGATGAAGAACCACGTCACTCTGCTTCACCTCCACATCTCCTGTTCCAGATGTTGACAAACACCAGTGTTCTCTGTCGTGTTTGTAAAGCACACAGGAGTTAAAGAGTTTCTGTAGACAAACACGTGACACATCGTGACGCACAAACAAAGAAACTGAAGCAGTTTCTTTCAGGCTTTAGTTTAAAAAAAGAAAAATCCATATCCAAGAAGTGAGAGGTCAGAGGTCAGAGGTCAGGGCTCCGGTCCAGTCGTCTTTCCTCCACAACAAACTCGTCCAACCGTGGATTTATGTTAATGTTTGATGGAGGCGTCAAGTCGCCACGTCGGAAATTCTCGTGAGCTGGACAGCAGGTTCAGCATTCGCTCATAAAACAGGGATTATTGTGGATTATTTTTTTTTTAATGATTGCTTCATGTTAGATTTTAAACGTTTGGGAGAGAGTTGTTTTTTTTTTTAAACTCCCTTTGTTGGCGTTAGCGGCTGTTTTCATCCAACTTTACTGCTGTAAACATATCGGAAGAATATTTTTTTCACCTTTTTTTTGCATAAATCTGATAATCAACCTCAGTCCTGATCAAAACTACCAAAAATTAATATTAGAAAACTTTTTTTTTTTTTTTTTTTTAATTTACTCTTTAAATCCAGTTCACTGATTTTTGGAGGTGAAAAACACAAAATGACCCATTTTCAATATAATAAATAATCGGAGATGAGAACTCTTTTAAGACGTTATCACAGTCTTGGATAATGTCAAAGGTTAGTTATGTAATTGACTTTAAAGCATATTTAGTTTTTGTGCAGCATCAGATTTTCAAAATAAAAAATAAAAGTTCCCTTCAGTGGCTGTTTTCACCTTAACAGCTGTAAAAATATCAGATAAATATTTTTATTTTCATTTATTTATTTTTTTTGCATAAATCTGTTAATCAACCTCAGTCCTGATCAAAACGACCAAAAATTAAATGATTAAATAAAAAATTTCGCCACCAAGGGGAGTAAATTTGCCGACAGTGTTATTGACCTGGTGAACATTTTGAAATTAGATTTCTAAATTGTGTGTAAAAGTAAACTTCCTCAGCAAAACCGATGTCGTTTGAGCCTTATGGTGAAAGTTGTGGTTAAATTAAGAGAAAAGACTGACCCCTAGTGGACGTTCTTGCCCCGAACGCCACACAAAGGTTAACATCGTCTTGTCCCGTCTTTTACACTTGTAGTATATTAAAGATAATTTTACCTCCAACACTACGGGACAAGTTTATTTTTCAACTTTAAGCCGACGTAAAGATTCCCGCCCTCGTCCGTCAGCCTCTCCACTGTCAGCCTCTCCACCCGTCAGCCTCTCCACTGTCAGCCTCTCCACCCGTCAGCCTCTCTACTGTCAGCCTCTCCACCCGTCAGCCTCTCCACTCCTCCATCAGCCTGTTTATGTTGGTGTCTTTGTGCTGATCTGGAGTCAGTGCTCGGACCGTACTTGACGCCTGCGGTTGGACGTGTCTGTAGACGGAGCTCTTTGATCTTTGGTCTTTGATCTAACTGAGCTGTGGTTGTGTTCCAGATAAGCCCCACAACCCCATGGTGAACGCCGGCGCCATCGTCTGCACTTCCCTGATCAAGGTAAAAGCAGCCACACCTCTTTCCCTCGTCTCTCCGTCTCTGTCCGTCTCTCTCTCTCTTTCTCTCTCCGGTCCGGTCTTGAGCGTCACTTCCTGTCGACGGTGGGCGTAGCTGAGCTGCTCCATCAAGCAGGGAAACTGGATTAATGTCAGAGACCCTGGACGACCCGGCCGTGTCTGATCGTGGACAGACTCGTTTGTTTCTGATCGTGGACAGACTTGTTTGTTTCTGATCGTGGACAGACTCGTCTGTTTCTGATCGTGGACAGACTTGTTTGTTTCTGATCGTGGACAGACTTGTTTGTTTCTGATCGTGGACAGACTTGTTTGTTTCTGATCATGGACAGACTTGTTTGTTTCTGATCGTGGACAGACTCGTTTGTTTCTGATCGTGGACAGACTCGTTTGTTTCTGATCATGGACAGACTCGTTTGTTTCTGATCCTGGACGGACTCGTCTGTTTCTGATCGTGGACAGACTCGTCTGTTTTTGATCGTGGACAGACTCGTCTGTTTTTGATCGTGGACAAACTCGTCTGTTTCTGATCGTGGACAGACTCGTCTGTGTCTGATCCTGGACAGACTCGTCTGTTTCTGATCCTGGACAGACTCGTCTGTTTCTGATCCTGGACAGACTCGTTTGTGTCTGATCGTGGACAGACTCGTTTGTGTCTGATCGTAGACAGACTCGTCTGTGTCTGATCCTGGACAGACTCGTCTGTGTCTGATCCTGGACAGACTCGGCTGTGTCTGATCCTGGACAGACTCGTCTGTTTCTGATCATGGACAGACTCGTCTGTGTCTGATCCTGGACAGACTCGTTTGTTTCTGATCGTGGACAGACTTGTTTGTTTGTGATGGTGGACAGACTATCGGTCCAGGGTGGACGTGGCTTTCAACACTTCAACTCTTAATCTGGTCACAGCCGCTGAAGGTCGTCGTGACCTTCAGTCCTTTAACCAGGAGCTCCTTCAATCATTAATTTAACGGCCGCTCGTGTCCATTAATCACTTTTTAGAACACTTGAAACTTGAGGGAACTTTCTCTCAATTACCCCCCTCCCCCCCCCCCACCTGGTGAAGACGCGTGAGGTTTTATTTGTTTGCCTCTCGCCCTCGTCTCCCTGAACTTCCTGTTCCTCCTGGAGCCGGGATGAACTTTTCTCATTTAAAACAAACGTCCTCAGGTCACGTCTGCATTCTATTGATTCTACATCTACTCTGTTCAAATAAACGATCTCGATTCAGCCACCGGATTATCATTAGTAAGCTTCTTTTTTTTATTTTTTTAGGTCATTACACCAATAAAGGGAACGGCGGCACTACAAAATAAAATGCAGACAATACAACCATGTGACCTCATTATAATGTAAATGTGTTAAACACAGTTTAAAGGGAAAGTTAAGGTATCAGCCCCGCTAACAGTTTCTCATCAGTCCTTTTCTTTTTAATAGACGTAACCAGATTAACCTGAAACCGGTAACCAGCCGGTCGGCGCTAAAGGTTTGAGGTGCAGGTTTATTTAATGAGGGTTTTTTCTTTCCCACGTTATTCTGCTTTTAACTGGAAATGATTTCAGTCCCGGTGTCACTGTAGTAACATGTTTAATTAGTCCACACTGATTATTGCTCATTATTATAATAGTTTGTAACAAACTCTGATCCTTTCCACGAGTTTGCTCATTTAAAATGTGGAGAGTTTACAGCAGTTTTCAAAGTTTAAACGGTTGCACCATTTCCCAAAACGCCGCTGCGTATGAGCGCCCTCCTCCTCCTCCTCCTGGGACGTGGACCTCCGGCCTCCTGCACGCCTCCCGTCGGCTTGGGATTTATGGTTGTAGCTGTTTGTCTGCGGGTGTAGCTCCTCCGTCACCCGGTAAACCTGTTAAACCCAGAAAGTCACGGCCGCTAAGATGAGGATGTGTTTGTGTCTTCACCGGCTCTGTGTTTTAATGTGTGACTTTGTTTTCTTTTTTCAATGTATATCTATATATTAGTGCTGTCAGTCCATTAGAACAGAAAAAAACCTGATTAATTGCGATAAATCTCATTGTTTCACTCCTGAAGCTTGTTTTATTCAGGGAAAACCACGGAATTAATGTCGACTCGACACACTATATTTCAATTAAAAGACTATTTTTATAACGTCCTTTTGGGGAAACTGTTTCTCTCTAAGATCAGTAAAATGATAAAAACATGAATAAATGAATAATAAACATGTAACAGAAGTGTGGTGGAGTCGCAGTGCAGCTCCACTACTGACAGTTTGAATGTTTCTACAAACAAAGTTGTGAAATTCCATGAACAAAGTGGCACTAATGTACTGTAACGAGTATAAAGAAGTATTTCCTCCTGGTCAGCCAACCTGGCAACCTGCTGCAGGATTCCCTCTGTGGGCGTTAAATTCGGCTTTTCAAAGTAAAGCTAATGACTTTAACTTTGTCAACAGGCCGTCGGGGGACTTTTTACAGTGAAACTGTCCACGATGGTCTTATTCCACTGGTGGGGGGGGCGGGGGGGGGGCAACAAAACTGCTTTAATTAACTTAATTATTTTTGACAGCACTAATCTATATATATATATAATTTTTTTAATGGAAGCAGGGGTTGCAGAGGTAGCTCTGGGGGGAGTGACCCCCCCCCCCCCCCCACTGTTGTTACATGGTGCTATGAAGGCTACATGTTGTTGCTGTTCTTGTATGTTGCATATTTTGCAGACTTAGGGACTGTGGGAAATAATGACTGCTGCTGCAGGTCTAATGACCTTGGTAATTTTTTCTTCCTTTTCCATACCTATCTCCTCCCTCTCTCTCTCCCTCCCTCCCTCTCTCTCTCCGTCTGTCCTCCGATCAGCTCTGTAGACCCCCCCCCTCCATTTAGTGACTCTAACACCTCATTCAGTGTTGCTTCCTTCACTTCACCACCTAGAGACACACGTCATCCTGCAAGAATTTACCCGTCTATTCTGAAATATACATATAAAAGGAAATCAGATATTAATATTATATTAAAAAACCCTCAGTCACCTTATCTGGTATCGTATTTTAATTCAGGATTAAAACAATTTGTCATCATCTGGAAATTATCTTGAGTTTACGTGTCTAAAGCATCATTTCACATAAGACTCATTGTTTTATTGTGAAAGGCGTTGCGTCATGTGACCTCCACATTAGTGTCGGGGGTCAAATTCTGACCAATGTCAGGTTTTGAATATCATTTTTGCCGATCGAGTGTTTTTAGATCCGCCTCTGTCAGTTTTCATATTTATACTTTAAAAAATAAAAGTCCCCCGGCGGTCCGGGTCAGATGGTCCGGGGGGGGGGGGGGGTCGGTGGTTGTGGCCCCCGGGCCTCATGTTGGACACCCCTGGTCCAGACAGCAGAGTGGAGACAAACAGGAAGTCGTGTTTTATTTGTGGGACGGCGGGCGAACGTACCGAGACGCAACCTGCAGAACAGACAAGGCCACCCCCCCTCCCCCCCCCTTCCACACCTCCATCCCTCCCCCCTCTGTCTCTGCACTGATGGCACTCACACACACACACACACACACACACACATTATGGTAACTGATAAGTGTAACCAGCGTCTAAATGTCACTTTAACCCGTCAAACTGCATCAGTGACTGGGAATCGAACCGTCGCTCTCCTCCATGTGACGCTTTGTTTGGATTAGAACCATTAACACCTGCTAATCCAGTAGCGTTAACCGTCCAGACCAATCATCCGCCATTTCCAGTATTGAAACCGTTTTTTTTTTTTTTTTTTTTGTGGACGCCACGTTTGTCCCGCCAAAGTAAAATGTGCCGACTGCTTGTTTTCCTCCTGCAGCAAACTGCCGGCACCGCCGAGAAGTTCGACTATGTGAGTACGACGTGGAGCCGTCTGGACGTGAAACCCGACACCAGCGACCAGGACGCAGCGTCTCTTCACTTTCTACTGTGGTTTTTTTCCCCCGCAGGTCATGAACTTTCTGAAAAAGATGGCGGGAAACGAGTACGTGGGCTTCAGCAACGCCACGTAAGTCGCCGGCAGCAGACGAGCTCAGACACACTTGAGATTTGTGATTTGATGATTTAACGAAGTACAAAGTTGATGTTTGTAACGACGATCATGAATTATGTCCATAAAGCCAGATCAGTTCATTCAGCTCATCTCGACTGGGAAAATAATATTTGGAATTAAAGTTTGAAGGTTTTTCATGAAGAAAATGTCAATATTGTCACAAAACCAAACCATTACCGTATTTTCTCTACTACAGAGCACCTGAATTTAAAGTCCTAGTGAAATGTAAAACACTACTTTGCAAAAAAACGATAGTTGGGGTACTTATCTCCAGCCGACGAAATCGGGGAATCCTTCTTTGTGGGCGGAGCCTATGTGTGACATCACGAGTTGTGCAGATCTCCATCTGTTGTGTTTATATCGGCTTGTTTCCTCTTAAATATCCAAGTTTTTACAGTGTTTTGAAGTTACAGTCTGAGTTTTATGAGCCTTGATGAAAGATTGAGCCTGGAAGAGACCAGAGAGGAGGAAAGGAGCACGGGCGGCGGGAGCCGCTAGCTCACGCTAGCTGCGGCTATTTTCTCGCAGATTGCCGTGTTTTAACATTTTTATGCTAACTGGCATTTTAGCATGCCAGTTAGCATAAAAATGTCCCTAGAAGCGACACCAGAGTGTTTTGGAGGTTGGATTTTCATTTCACTGGGACTTTGACAAACTACATATAGAAGCTGCAGGCGTCACGTTGTAACGGCGAGAATTTCACTGCAGGAACACGAGGATTGATCATTTTTTAGTAAATTTTCTCAAATCTGTCCTTCATAATGCTGGAAAGTCCTGCACACAGGCAGGTCGTACCTCGTGCTCCTGCAGAATACTTTACAAAGTAGTCAAGTCTCCAACAAATACAATAATTTGTTTTAACCTGGTCAGTTGAAACAGTTCTAACTTGATATTCTACTTCACTCCGAAGTTTAACTTTTATTTGGCTTCTTAATGATCAGAGGTTTAAAAAAACCCAAACTGATTTAAAGGAAATAGTTTGTCTCTCAATTAAGTTTCACAATCAGACATGAAGTCGACATTATTGATCATAATTAGATTGCTAGATGATTAATATTTATCTGGTTAAAATGATGTTCCTCCTCCTCAAACCCGTGAAAACAATGTGATTTGTCGTCGACTGAACAACGACGACGTGCTGCTTGTTGAACATGTTTAATATGTGAGCGGCTCTGAGGAGTGAACCAGGTTGTAAACATGTTTATTTTGAAGGGCTGCGACGGTCCTGTGTGTGTTTAAACACAGAAGCTCCTCCCACAAACCGGCTTTTCCAGCTCCGACACTGTACACTGTAGTGTATGAAAAGTACTCGACATCCATAAAAGTACTCTACATTCATAAAAGTACACTACATCCATGGAAGTACAAAACATCCATAAAAGTACACTACGCTCATAAAAGTACACTACAGCCATCAAAGTACACTACATTCATAAAGGTACACTATGTTCATAAAAGTACTCTACATCCATTAAAGTACTCTACATCCATTAAAGTACACTATGTTCATAAAAGTACTCTACATTCATAAAAGTACTAACATCCAAAAAAGTACAAAACATAGAAGTACTCTACATCCATAAAAGTACAAAACATAAAAGTACACTACATTCATAAAAGTACTCTACATTCATAAAAGTACTAACATCCATAAAAGTACAAAACATAAAAGTACACTACATTCATAAAAGTACTCTACATTCATAAATGTACTCTACATTCATAAAAGTACTAACATCCATAAAAGTACAAAACATAAAAGTACTCTACATTCATAAAAGTACAAAACATAAAAGTCCACTCCATCCATAGTCAGACCAGAGTGTATTTCCGGCTCCGTCCAGCAGGGGGCAGCAGAGAGCAGCTGTGAAACTCCACAGACTCTCACTTCTACTCTTCTTTCCTTCACTTCCTGCTTCCAGCGCCACTTTAAAACACGCGTATAATAACACGCGTCCGTAGCGTTAGCAGCATTCCTGCAGTCTTTAAGTGCGCCCCCTGGGGGCTGCAGTCTTTGAAGTGCGCCCCCTGGGGGCTGCAGTCTTTGAAGTGCGCCCCCTGGGGGCTGCAGTCTTTGAAGTGCGCCCCCTGGGGGCTGCACGTTAAAAGGTCGGTGCTCACGTGTACATGATTTATGACGCCGCCGCAGGCAAACGGTCGTTTCCAGGAAAAGGCCCGGCACCGGGGCTCGTGTTGCACTGCGGTCACATGACACATGAGGGGGTGTGGCCAGTACACACACACACACACACACACACACACACACACACACACACACACAGTGAACAATGTGCTGCTCTGCCCGGTGACAGGTTCCAGTCTGAACGCGAGTCGGGGGACAGGAACTTCGCCATCGGCTACTACCTGAAGGAGAAGAAGGTTCGTCCTCCATGAGTCTTTGTCTGTGAGCTTCGTTTACCTGACGAGGAGGAGGGAAAGAGGCGGGGCTTCATCAACGTGACGAGAGACTAAATACAGGAAGAAGAAACTTTATTTGTATAGCACCCTTCACGGATAAAATCAAAGAGCTTCACAGAGACATTAAAAACACTAAAATAGTCCAGACGGAATTAAGATCAAACCAAACACAGCCATGTCGACTAAAAGCTTTTCTGAACAGCCGTGTTTCCAGCTGCTTCTTAAAAGAATCAACATTCGGCTCCACGCAGCGACAAAGGAAGGTCGTTCCACCATTTAGGAGCAGCAGCTTCAAAGGACAAGTCTCCTCTGGGTTTGAAGTGGGTCCGTGGGACAGTGAGGAGGTTCTGGCCCGAGGATCTAAGGGAGTGACCGAAGGAGTACCAGGGGCACAACAAGTCAGACCGTGCAACGCTCTAGAAGTCAGAACTAAAATCTTGAATTCAATTCGAAATCTGCTGGGGAGCCGGTGCAGAGACCGTCTGCTAGATCCTGTTCAAAGCCGCGCTGCAGCACTTTGAACCCTTTGAAGTCGGTTCAAAGCAGATTTGTTAAAACAAGTAAAAAGGGAGTTACGATAATCTAGACGAGATAAAGGCATGAATTACCACTTCTGGATCAGAGTTGGATAGAATTGGCCTTCGCTTGGCGACGTTTCTCATAGTGGAGGAAACAGTTTTTGAACAGACGTCTCGATTGGCTGTCGAGGGACAGAGACGGGTCAAACCAGGCGCCAAGACTTCTGACGCTCGACTGAACCGAGGAGCCCAGAGAACCACGCTGGTTGACCGTCGAGGGGATTTCCTGCTCTGGAGCAATAATCAAGGACAAGGACCAACACTTTCCACTGTTTTATCTATCTATTTATTCTACTTCTAGAACTCTATTAACCCTCACTGCTTGACGCATTGGAACAACCAGTGCTAGTCAATTATCACAATATAACTGTTAATATACAATCATAAACTCAAAATCAAGTCAATATAAATACATTTAGCAGAAAAATGGTTTAGCCCCGCCCACCACACACACGTGTGCAACTTTTGAAAAAATACACTTTAAATGATGCGTTCTAATGCAGCCAAGTGAGCTAAAACCAGAACATGACGGACGAGAATCTTCACCAGGTTACCAGATGTTAACCAGGTGACCAGATGTTAACCGTCTGACCAGGTTACCAGATGTTACCCATGTGACCAGGTTACCAGATGTTAACCAGGTGACCAGGTTACCAGATGTTAACCGTCTGACCAGGTTACCAGATGTTACCCATGTGACCAGGTTACCAGATGTTAACCATGTGACCAGGTTACCAGATGTTACCCATGTGACCAGGTTACCAGATGTTAACCGTCTGACCAGGTTACCAGATGTTACCCATGTGACCAGGTTACCAGATGTTAACCATGTGACCAGGTTACCAGATGTTAACCATGTGACCAGGTTACCAGATGTTAACCATGTGACCAGGTTCCCAGAGTTTCAAAAAGCTGCACCTTTTTTTTTTTTTCTTTTCTCTTCTGTCCGTCTTTGTTTTGAAAAGTGCCGGTCAGAATGACGTCCTGAGGCTCGTTGTCTTAAACTGCAGTGAAACGACGCTGCCTGTGATTGGTCCGTTCCTCCGAGGCCCCGCCCCCTCCCCCGCCCGGTGCAGCACTGTGGTGAAGGTGGAGACTTGCAGCGGTGGTTTATTTGTCTATTAAAGAAAGGAAGAGACATTTGAAGGGAGGATTTAGGAATAAACAAAGTAAATAAACATTGTTTGTTGTTGTTTGTGAACTTGTTGTTTATTTCCTCTGCAGTGTTTTCCTGACGGGACGGACATGACGTCTGTCCTGGACTTCTACTTTCAAGTGAGTGGAACTTTCTTCTTCTTCTTCTTCTTCAAAGGAAAACAAACAAGAAATCAGCAGCAATAACAACACAAACAAAAATCTATATAAAAAACTGCACACATACACACATTAAAACTTTCACACTGTCCCTTCTAACAATGGATCTATGATGGAACCAAAAAGAGATAAAATTAAATAGATTATTTGTTTGAAGTATAAATGCCAAGTTTTCCTAATTATAGAACTAAGATTCAGTCGAGGGTCTAGAACGTTAATAGATTATTCCATCAATCAAACGATGGACGTCATCATAATAATAATAAACCTCTAGAGTCTGTCCTCTAGAGCCTGTCCTCTAGAGCCTGTCCTCTGAAGCCTGTCCTCTGAAGTCTGTCCTCTGGAGCCTGTCCTCTGGAGCCTGTCCTCTAGAGCCTGTCCTCTGAAGTCTGTCCTCTGGAGTCTGTCCTCTGGAGCCTGTCCTCTGGAGTCTGTCCTCTGAAGCCTGTCCTCTGAAGCCTGTCCTCTGAAGCCTGTCCTCTGGAGCCTGTCCTCTGGAGCCTGTCCTCTGAAGCCTGTCCTCTGTTGCGTCCCCCAGCTCTGCTCCATCGAGGTGACCTGTGAGAGCGCTAGCGTCATGGCCGCCACGCTGGCTAACGGCGGGATCTGTCCCATCACGGGGGAACGTGTTCTGAGCCCCGAGGCCGTGAGGAACACCCTGAGCCTCATGCACTCCTGTGGGATGTACGACTTCTCTGGACAGTTCGCCTTCCACGTGAGTCTAGAACCTCCACCACTCTAGAACCTCCACCACTCTAGAACCACGTGAGTCTAGAACCTCCACCACTCTAGCACCTCCACCACTCTAGAACCACGTGAGTCTAGAACCTCCACCACTCTAGGACCTCCACCACTCTAGAACCACGTGAGTCTAGAACCACGTGAGTCTAGAACCTCCACCACTCTAGAACCTCCACCACTCTAGAACCACATGAGTCTAGAACCTCCACCACTCTAGAACCTCCACCACTCTAGAACCTCCACCAGTCTACAACCTCCACCAGTCTAGAACCTCCACCACTCTAGAACCACGTGAGTCTAGAACCTCCACCACTCTAGAACCACGTGAGTCTAGAACCACGTGAGTCTAGAACCTCCACCACTCTAGAACCACGTGAGTCTAGAACCACGTGAGTCTAGAACCTCCACCACTCTAGAACCTCCACCACTCTAGAACCACGTGAGTCTAGAACCTCCACCAGTCTAGAACCACCACGAGTCTAGAACCTCCACCAGTGTAGAACCACGTGAGAAGAGACGAAGGAAATGAGGTCATTTAGTTCAGCAGAACTCTGAACTGCACACACACACACACACACACACACACACACACACACACACACACACACACACACACACACACACACACACACACTCACAGTGTGCTCCGTCCTGCAGGTGGGGCTGCCGGCCAAGTCGGGGGTTGCCGGAGGAATCCTGCTGGTGGTTCCCAACGTGATGGGCATCATGTGCTGGGCGCCGCCGCTGGACAAGATGGGGAACTCCGTGAGGGGAATCCAGTTCTGCACCGTACGTAGGGTTCTCTGGGGTTCCTCTAGGGTTCTCTGGGGTTCCTCTGGGTAATGTGCTTTAACGGGTCAGTGAAGAGTTTGTGTTCTGAGGAGTTCCCCCCCCCCCCTTGTGTTCCAGGACCTGGTCGAGCTCTTCAACTTCCACAACTACGACAACCTGAGGCACTTTGCCAAGAAGCACGACCCCCGTAGGGAGGGAGGGGACCAGCGGGTAAGGATGCTCTGAGGCCACGCCCCCCCCCCCCCCGACACCACTGGAGCCTCCACCCCCCCACCACCACCACCACCCCCCTCCATCACACACATAGGTCTTACCGGTGATCCTCAGCCAGGGACGCTTAAAAAGCTCTTATTGTGAAGAGATGAAGCCAAAGTCAGTCTGCTTGACGTGACCTGATCAAAGTTAGTGTTTGAAGTACAGGAAGTAATACTCTCTCTCTCTCTCTCTCTCTCTCTCTCTCTCTCTCTCTCTCTCTCGCTCACTCTCTCCCTCCACGTGGTCGCAATAGTTTGTTTACATGTTGTTGCCACGGTAACGTACAGTAGGTTTGATGCAAACGAAGGCCCCGTTCGCCAGACGCTCATTTCAAAGGGAAACTTCTAGACTCTAAACTTTTAGACGTCCGTTTCCACGACAACGGTGAAAACTTTTCCAGGGAAACGTAACTTTTCTGAAGCTTCACCACTGCGCTTCTGCACATGCTCAGTAGAGACGGTCGGTTTCCTCCAGAGTGTCGTGACTCCCAGTTTATATCCTCCCGGACTTGGTGCTTTTATTTTGACAGTCACCGTGATAACAGTCCAACTTGATGGGAGTTTTCTCCCGTTGCCGATGTTTAGAGCTCCTTGTTCTCTGCTGCTTGTGAGACTCATTACTAAACCTCCAGCACCCTCTAGTGGCCGACATGAAAACTACCGTTTTCATCGTTTCTCCACTTGTTTTTAAGACATCGCTGCGTAAATTCAACGTTAAAAAATAAAAAGTGAAACGTCTTCACTTGAATAGTTGCAAATGGGACCTGAATGTAAACGTTTGTCATATTTTAAAGTGGGCCGGTGTCAAATTACGGGACTTTATAGTGCAATTCAATTAATATTTTTTTTGTCTCACTTTGAAATAATGAAGTTTCTCCCGTCTATGAAAGCAAATACCGTATTTTCTGAGCGCAACTGAATTTAAGCCGCTCCTGCAAAATCTGAACAAAACAACATATATGAGCCACAGTTGACGACAAGCTGCAGGCGTCGCGGTGTAACGGCAGGACTTTCACTGCAGGAACACGAGGATCGATCATATTTTCATCAATTCTCTCAAATCTGTCTTTCATAATGCTGGAAGCTCCTGCACACAGGTGATGTGCCTCGTGCTCCTGCTGCGAAGCTGCAGTCAGTCAGACATCATCAACAAGTGTTTCATCTCTTGATAAAGTACTTTAGAGGTTATTTGCTGCTCTGGACGGCAGGAAGGAGCCGCAATGTCACTTTTAAGGCCAGTTTTAGAGCTAAAAACCTAATTTCTCTCCAGGAGGAAGTAGAACCTGGCGACAGGAAGCAAAGTGTTTGTGGGAAACAATCCGTGGCTTATCGTCTTTAAGACACTGTCGTCGGATCAGGTCGTCTTTTTAACGTGCAAACTGATTTTGGCTTCTGTCTTTGAAAACGATACCGTCTCAGATCCACACACACACACACACACACACACACACACACACACACACACACACACACTCCAGAGGCCGGTGAGACTAACGTTGTTGTCGTCCGTGTCGATTGAAACAGCAGCACACCTTCGGACCGATGGATTACGAGAGCCTCCAACAGGAACTGGCTCTGAAAGCCCCCCTGTGGAGGAAGGTGTCTCCCACCGAGTCCCACCAGGACAGCTCCACCACTGTAGTCTATAGGATGGACTCTGGCAGCAAGTGACGCTGTCCTAACACAGTAATGATGATGTCACCACCCCCCTCCCCCTCCCCCTCCCCCCACCTCTCGCAGCGAGCCGCCATCTTTCCTCGCCCTGGAATATTTATATATATTTACTTAATGTAGAGGGTTATTTATTGCTTGTGAAGCGGTTGTGGACGGACTGTTGCATGTATTTGTGTCGGCGGGGGAGGGGTAGGGGGGGGAGGGGGTGGAGCTTTGATGTCGCCGCGTCTTTAAAAACTCACACTGGGACTGGTTTCTGCTGCAACGTAGCACTTAAACGTAGAATTTAAATGTGGTTCTATAGGTATTCTAGGTCATTGTTTTTTGTTCTGGGGTTTAATTGAGTAGGTTTTTATTTGTTGTTGTTGTTGTTTTTAACCAGGGTCACGAAAAGGACGGCTAGCTAACGGCTAAGTTGCCGGACTTGGTGACTTACCAGTGATTGCACAGAGATTAGGATTATTGTGCCTCCCTGTTGTGTTTCCCGCTGAGCGGCGGTCCAGAAGCGTGTTGACTGGCTGGTGGTTTGAAAAAAAAAGAAAAGATGCAGTAAAGTTTGAGACGACGCCTCGGTTCCGAAACCAACTGAATGTAAAACACCAAAGATGAAAGAGGAGCGACGCACAAAATATCTGCTCCAAATGAAAATAATGTCTTTTCTGGATGCAAAACGGTCGTGATTTTATTTTTGTAAAACCATTTTTATTTACGCCAAAATAACTTAAATGTATATCGGCACATCAAGAATCCACGTTGGTGGAATCAGGCCTTCTTTAATCTTATTTTAATGACATAATTACTCCAAAGTATAAAAAAAAAATGCAAATTTTTCTTTGAAAATTAGCACTAAGAAGTCATAAATTAATAAATTATTAATTGACGTTAATGAAAACGTGTCATTGGCCTCCAGTTGGTGCAAGTTTGCAGAGGAGGAGAAACTTCAATGAACTTCAAAGCTTTTAATCGTCGTCCTTTGATCATGAGACGACTTGAACCCACTGATTTTAACCACAGGGCGGTTGTGGCCTAGTGGCACAACTTGGTATTGCACCCGACTCACAGGTTTTATTTCCTGTCGTTAATGTCGTTGTCGGGTTTTGTTTCTTCTTTTTTTTAAAGCTTTTTCCAGATCTTAAACTGACGTTACTCGTTTCCCACGACGTTAAAACTCTATAGTATTTTGTGAATCTGTCCTCAGTTGGGGGGGGGGGGAGGGGCAGTATTGTCAGGATGTTCTCTCCCGGTCAGGCTTCATACGACCGTCTTCTACTGTAGCGCCGAGTCGTACGGCGGCTAGCGGGAATTAGCTTCTGGGTTGACGAAACAAACAAACAAACACTTTGTACGTTCCGAGTTTAGAGACGACCTCGTCTATGTAGCCCCGAAACATGAATGTGGGCGTGTCAGCAGATGCCTTAGACGTGTGCGTGTGCGCGTGCGTGTGCGCGTGCGTGTGCGCGTGTGTGTGTGTGTTACTACTGTGACATCAACTTGACTTCATGTTACATTTTATTTCTCTCCTTGTTACTCGTGTTTTGTTGTTGTGGAGCCGCAGGGTGTTCACAAGCCTCGCGGTCGATCGCCCCCCCCCCCCCCCAGTGGCCAGCGGCGGTATTCCCCCCCCCCCCCCCAGTGGCCAGCGGCGGTATTCCCCCCCTCCCCCACAGACATAGATTTACTTTTCACTATCGTTGAATTGGGGCCAAGCTAATGCTAAGCTAATGCTAAACCAGTGTTCAGTGCTTTGAAGCATGTATGAAAACCCGGTCAATACCAGCGCCGGCCAGCGGGGGTCAGTGTTTCACAGGAGACTTGAAAAGGACTAAAAGATGAAAGTAGCCACAAGGTGAATTTAGCTAAACCTTCCAGCAGCCGTATCGTTTTTAAAGCAGATGTTTATCTTCCTCCTCCTCCTCCTCCTCCTCCTCCTCCTCTTCCTCTCCATTCTCATCCTCTGCTTCAGCCTCTTCCACCAATCGCCACGGCCGATCCTCTTGAGCTGCTTAATTACATTTAATCAAAGTCTGGCTGTCTTGTCCTCCGACTGACCCTCGACCTCCCGCGGGGCTTTTGAATGCACCGGCCACACCTTTGTTTTTGTTTTTGTTTTGTTTTTCTTAAAGGAACATGTCATGTTTGGGTTCTTTTGTTCTGTTTCTCATTCGCATGCATATTTTTTTTTTGTATGAACTGATGAAAGTCTTTGGATTTGATCTCCTCTCACACGTCTGTATTTATTTTTCTCTGTCGTCGTCGTGAGCCGCCGGCCGATTGGACATGTGCAGGCTTTCATTTAAAGGGGCGGCGCGAGGGGGGGGGGGGGGGGGGGGCTTAAGCGAAACTCTGGCGCCACCAGACGTGCTTAAAATCCTCCGAACCGCTCTTATTGTGGAGACGCCGACCGTCTGGGAGCTGCGAGGTTCTCCGTCAGCCTGTCGGCTTGTAGAACCAGATTTTATTTTGTGGGGAAAAAGTAATAAAAAAAAAAAAAAAAAAAGGGAAAATCTGCTCGGAGACGAGCCGGTAAGTTAGAAACCCCGGAGGTGGATCCGATTCCGCACAGTTCCAAGGCCGCGGCTGGTGTTTGTGTGTCCATGAGGTCACGAGAGCGTCCCGCCTCCAGGGGAAGCCCCGCCCCCCCGGGAAGCCCCGCCCCCTCGGGAAGGCGGGACGCTCTCGGGCGACGTCCACATTCTGTTGCCTTTTGTGTAAAGAGATAAAAAACCTAATAAAATAAAAGCACTCTGATCCATCATCTGCTCGCCTTCGCCTCTCCTGCATGTTTCTGTCGCTCAGCGGCTTCGGCCGCACTCATTTTATCACATCCACGCAAATCCTCCTTCAAAATAAAAGGCCGAGGCGCAGTGGGGGCGGGAGCAGGAAACGGCCTCCGGAGAAAATGTGCAAATTTCTGGCCGCGATTCTTTTAACTGGACGGTTCAGAGGAGGAACGTCTGAGTTCAGGAGGGTTTGAACACTTTATTTTGTTATTTTTAGCTTTAAGGTCAATAAGTCATGAAGATAAATACACAAATAGGCTGTTAAAGTAGTTTCATTGTGTTTAAATTGGGACCAATTAAAGATGCTCTCTGTCTAAGCCCCGCCCACTCAGATGTCCTGTCTAAGCCCCGCCTGCTCAGACTTCCTGTCTTAGTCCCGCCCACTCAGATGTCCTGTCTAAGCCCCGCCCACTCAGACTTCCTGTCTTAGTCCCGCCCACTCTGATGTCCTGTCTAAGCCCCGCCCACTCAGACTTCCTGTCTAAGCCCCGTCCACTCAGATGTCCTGTCTAAGCCCCGCCTGCTCAGACTTCCTGTCTAAGCCCCGCCCACTCAGATGTCCTGTCTCAGACCCGCCCGCTCAGATGTCCGGTCTAAGCCCCGCCCACTCAGACTTCCTGTCTCAGCCCCGCCCATTTCAGGCCCTTCAATACCACCACATTTTTATGTGTTTAATTGCAATGTGCAATAAATGTTCAACGTATTAAATATTAAAGCTTATTATATGCTTGTTATATAATTATTATTTTTAGATAAAAAAAAAAAAAAAAATTCATAATAAAGCACCACAAACTGAAAACATACAGAACATAACAAAAAATTAATAAATCTCAATGATAAATAAAATGTACTGGTGGTGAATTCTGTATGTTTTACATTGGGAATCAATATAATATATTCTTATTCTATATAATCTGTTTTATTTGAAAGACTCGTCACTTTTTTCCAAGTATAAAGCAAAGAGAACTTTTTTATTATTAATTTAAAGAGCCTTTAAGTTCAAAGTAAAAGTTTTTCTGTAAGCTTTGCTGACGAGACGTTTTTACATCACAAGTTCTTCCTCTAACCGGGTTTTATTTTGATAGTCACCATAATAACAATCCAACTTGGTGGTTTTATTTTGACAGTCACCGTAATAACAATCCAACCTGGTGGTTTTATTTTGACAGTCACCGTAATAACAATCCATCTTAGTGGTTTTATTTTGACAGTCACCGTAATAACAATCCAACCTGGTGGTTTTATTTTGACAGTCACCATAATAACAATCCAACTTGGTGGTTTTATTTTGACAGTCACCGTAAAAACAATCCAACCTGGTGGTTTTATTTTGACAGTCACCGTAATAACAATCCAACCTGGTGGTTTTATTTTGACAGTCACCGTAATAACAATCCAACCTGGTGGTTTTATTTTGACAGTCACCATAATAACAATCCAACCTTGTGGTTTTATTTTGACAGTCACCGTAATAACAATCCAACCTGGTGGTTTTATTTTGACAGTCACCGTAATAACAATCCAACCTTGTGGTTTTATTTTGACAGTCACCATAATAACAATCCAACCTGGTGGTTTTATTTTGACAGTCACCGTAATAACAATCCAACCTGGTGGTTTTATTTTGACAGTCACCATAATAACAATCCAACCTGGTGGTTTTATTTTAACAGTCACCATAATAACAATCCAACCTTGTGGTTTTATTTTGACAGTCACCATAATAACAATCCAACCTTGTGGTTTTATTTTGACAGTCACCGTAATAACAATCCAACCTGGTGGTTTTATTTTGACAGTCACCATAATAACAATCCACCATCTCATCATAAGAGCAGCAGCTCCCTCTAGTGGCCCAACATGAGAACTGCGTCTCCACAGACTGAGACAAGAACCAATGACGCAGTTCCTCCGGTCGCCTGCGGGAGTTTGTGTTGACGCGTCTCGCTGCTAGCGACGTAGCATTAGCATCAAGGAAGAAGAAATGGCCGCCGCGGAGGATTTCCTGTGAAAAACAAAGTGTAAAAACACGCGTTCATCATTTAAGTTGATATATAGAATAAATCACTTGATGATTTTATGTCGTATGAATAGTACATGAAAGAAAAGTTTTTATTTAATTAGTTTTTATTCAACTTTTGCCCCCAAAACCTTCAGTTGATGGTGGAGAAAAGGTGTGCTGCTGTTGTTTGTTTGTTTGTTTGTTTGTCTGTCGTCCTGCATGACAAGTCGTCAGTCGTTCCAGTTGATCTGGTAAGTCGTCATGGCAACAAGGAGTCGTCATGGCAACAAGGAGTCGTTCTGACGCTTTTGTCTTCGTCGTCACGTTTAATCAGCATCAAACACGTTTCTCATGACGACGACGTGTTTTTATGTAGATCAAAGAAATTCTGTCTCGTGAATTATTACATTGAACAATAATTCGGTTTTTTCCAAAACATTTTAACGTCATTATTATTACAACTTTTTCACTGTTCCAGTCTTATCGGCTCTTTTTTGTTTTGGTTTTTTTCCATTTTTACTTTATTTGTTTTTGTCGGTGCTTTTAGTGACTTAAGCTTTTATTTTTATTATTTTGTATTTACATTTTATTTTTTTGAAAGAATCAATTTTAGCCTTTTCAAAGCTGTTTTTGTAACATTTTAGCTTTTTAAAGCATTTCTAACATTTTCACAGGATTCGGGTTCCTTTTTTTGTCGTTTTATTTAATTTTCGCAGGTTTTCTGCTTTTTAAAAGTGATTTTATTGGCTGTTTGAACTTTTTTTTTTTTTTTTTTGAATTTTTGTCTTCTATTTTCAAGGTTTCATTTTTATAAATACGTTTAGCCATTTTAGGGTTTTTCTGTTAACGTGTGTGTGTGTGTGTGTGTGTGTGTGTGTGTGTGTGTGTGTGTGTGTGTGTGTGTGTGTGTGTGTGTGTGTGTGTGTGTGCGCGCAGGTGAAGTCCGTCATCAACCTGCTGTTTGCCGCCTACACCGGAGACGTTTCAGCCCTGAGGAGGTGAGACTCAGAAACAAACCCTACTCTACCCTACCCTACTCTACTGTACCCTACTCTACTCTACCCTACTCTACTCTACCCTACTCTACTCTACCCTACCCTACTCTACTGTACCCTAGCCTACTCTACCCTACTCTACTCTACTCTACCCTACACTATCCTACTCCACTCTACCCTACCCTACCCTACTCTACCCTACCCTACCCTACTCTACTGTACCCTAGCCTACTCTACTCTACCCTACACTATCCTACTCTACTCTACCCTACTCTACTCTACTCTACCCTACACTATCCTACTCCACTCTACCCTACCCTACCCTACTCTACTCTACCCTACACTATCCTACTCTACTTTACCCTACTCTACTCTACTCTACCCTACACTATCCTACTCCACTCTACCCTACCCTACCCTACTCTACTCTACCCTACACTATCCTACTCTACTCTACCCTACACTATCCTACTCCACTCTACCCTACCCTACCCTACTCTACTCTACCCTACACTATCCTACTCTACCCTACTCTATCATACTCTACTCTTCCCTACATCTACCCTACCTGACTCTACTCTACCATACTCTACCCTACTCTACTCTACCCTACTCTACTCTATCCTACTCTACCCTACTCTACCATACTCTACCCTACTCTACTCTACCCTACTCTACTCTACCCTACTCTACTCTACCCTACCTGACTCTACTCTACCATACTCTACCCTACTCTACTCTACCCTACACTACCCTACTCTACTCTATCCTACTCTACCCTACTCTACCATACTCTACCCTACTCTACTCTACCATACTCTACCCTAATCTACTCTATCCTACTCTACCCTACCCTACCCTACCCTACTCTACACTATCCTACTCTACTCTATCCTACTCTACCATACCCTACCCTACTCTACCCTACCCTACTCTACTCTACCATACTCTACCCTACTCTACTCTACCCTACCCTACTCTACTCTACCCTACCCTACCCTACTCTACACTATCCTACTCTACTCTATCCTACTCTACCATACTCTACCCTACTCTACTCTACCCTACCTACTCTAATGGCCGTCCAGCCGTCAGAGGGTTCTGAGGTCCTGGTGGTTCTGGTCTGTGCAGGTTTGCCTTGTCCTCCATGGACATGGACCAGCGGGACTACGACTCCAGGACGGCGCTCCACGTGGCGGCGGCTGAAGGTGAGGCGTCGCCATGGCGACCGTCTGCAGGGTCACATGTCCTGGTTTGACCCTCTGCTTGTCCCCTCAGGACACACCGAGGTGGTCCGCTTCCTGCTGGAGGCCTGCAAGGTCCACCCCGTCCCCCGAGACCGGTGAGTCCTCAGAACCTCCTCAGAACCTGAACCTCCTCAGACCCTCCAGAGAACTAGAACCTCCACAGACCCTCCAGAGAACCAGAACCTCACCAGACCCTCCAGAGAACTAGAACCTCCACAGACCCTCCAGAGAACCAGAACCTCACCAGACCCTCCAGAGAACTAGAACCTCCACAGACCCTCCAGAGAACTAGAACCTCCACAGACCCTCCAGAGAACCAGAACCTCACCAGACCCTCCAGAGAACTAGAACCTCCACAGACCCTCCAGAGAACCAGAACCTCACCAGACCCTCCAGAGAACTAGAACCTCCACAGACCCTCCAGAGAACCAGAACCTCCACAGACCCTCCAGAGAACCAGAACCTCCACAGACCCTCCAGAGAACCAGAACCTCCACTGACCCTCCAGAGAACTAGAACCTCCACAGACCCTCCAGAGAACTAGAACCTCCACAGACCCTCCAGAGAACCAGAACCTCCACTGACCCTCCAGAGAACTAGAACCTCCACTGACCCTCCAGAGAACTAGAACCTCCACTGACCCTCCAGAGAACTAGAACCTCCACAGACCCTCCAGAGAACCAGAACCTCCAGAGACCCTCCAGAGAACCAGAACCTCCAGAGACTGAAGCTCGTAATGAGATTTATTGAGGCAAAACCACATAATTAATGTCGACTTGAATTAAAAGTAGTAAACAAAACTGTTAATTTCTTAAACATTTTGTGACAAATGAAACATTTAAAATCGATTTGACAACACTTATATATATATTTTATATATTTTATATATGTGTGTCCACATTTGTTTCATATTTTCTTTAGTGTTTATAACAAATGAAGCCTAACGTGAGTGCCCCCCCCCCCAGGTGGGGAAACACTCCCCTGGACGAGGCGCTGCAGTTCGGCCACCATGACACCGCCGCCGTCCTGCAGAGCCACCAGGACAAGTACGGCCCCCCCGGACCCCCCCCCGCCGAGCAGCAGAGTGTGGAGAAGAGCCTGGACAGTCTGCTGTAGACTGGAGGAGCGACGGACCCCCTGAACCCCCCCTCAAACCCCTCAGACCACATGAGCACCCCCTCAGACCCCCCACAACCACCCGACCCTCCCCCTCCGACCACCTGACCCCCCCTCAGACCACCTGACCCCCCCAAACCCCCCAGACCACATGAGCACCCCCTCAGACCCCCCACAACCACCTGACCCCCCCTCAGACCGCCTGACCCCCCTCAAACCCCCCAGACACCCCACAACCACCCGACCCACCATCCCCCTCTGACCCCCCAGACCCCCCCTCCGTCCAGCTGACCCCCCCTCAAACCGCCCATACCTCCCCTCCGAATACCTCCCTCCACCTTCGACCACCCGACCCCCCCTCCCTCTCTGACCACCTGACCCCCCCCCCTCAAACCCCCATACCCCCCCTCCGACCACCTCACCTCCCTTCCCTCTCTGACCACCTGACCCCCCTCCGACCCCCTGACCCCCCCAACCACCTGATGCCTCCCTCCCCCTCCGACCCCCTGACCCCCCTTCTGACCACCTGAACCCCCTCCCCTCCGTCCACCTGACCCCCCCGACCACCTGACCCCCCCCCCCCCCACTTGGTTGTGTTCAGTTCGGCTCCATGTGCTTTACTTTCCTGCTGTAAATCACTGCTCTGACTCTCTTAGTGTGTGTGTGTGTGTGTGTGTGTGTGTGTGTGTGTGTGTGTGTGTGTGTGTGTGTGTGTGTGTGTGTGTGTGTGTGTGTGTGTGTGTGTGTGTGTGTGTGTGTGTGTGTGTGTGTTCATGCAGCTGCTCTCAGTGAATGTATTCAGTAGAAAACAGGATTTTTTTTTCCCCCCCAAAAAAAGTATGTGGAAGTTTATGATATAGGATCGTTACATTTCTGTGTGTGGTGTGTGTGTGTGTGTGTGTGTGTGTGTGTGTGTGTGTGTGTGTGTGTGTGTGTGTGTGTGTGTGTGTGTGTGTGTGTGTGACTCAGATTGTTTGAATGGGACAGAAAACAGAATCACGTTTGTCTTTTCCTTTGTTTTTTTTCTCTTGTGAACTTTAAATATATAGAATAAATAGAATATATATATATATAATATGTGTGCAAACATGAATAATCCAAACTGACTGTACTAAAGGTTCTACTGCAGTGTAACGTCCACCAACATTCCAGCGTCGCTCCAGGAGAACGACATAAAGAGCTGAAACAGATAAAAGATATGTTCTATTGGGTCTAATGAAGGAAGAGAAGTTCAGATTGTCTCATGTTCTATTGGGTTCTAATGAAGGAAGAGAAGTTCAGATGTTCTTCATGTTCTCAGGTGATGAATGTCGATGTGACGAGCTCTGGAGGGAAAAGAAGCTTTAAAACCTCATTCACAGTAACGATTAAACGAAAAAGAAGAAAATACAGTAGAAATGTGTTGTTTGGGTGATTTCTACTGCTCAGCCTTTATCCGTGGCTCCTCCCACTGTGGCTCTCCCACCGCGGCTCCACCCACCGTGGCTCCTCCCACCGTGCTCCACCCACCGTGGCTCCTCCCACCGCGGCCCCGCCCACCGCGGCTCCTCCCACCGCGGCTCCACCCACCGTGGCCCCGCCCACCGTGGCTCCACCTTGGCCTGGTCAGGTGTCTGGAAGCTTCCCTACTCCTCTTTGATGGTCATCTTTGTTCTTACCTTTGTTCTCTGTGTGTTCTCTTTGTTCTCTGTGTGTTCTCTTTGTTCTGTGTGTTCTCTTTGTTCTCTGTTTGTTCTGTTTGTTCTCTGTTTGTTCTCTGGAGAACCATGTGAGACGACCCGGTGCTCAGAGGGTTTAGTTTTCCAGTTGAATTAGTAAATTTCAATCAGACAGTTATTAATGTCGTGTAGAAATACTGATGAAAGATTATTTCCTCTTTTCATATTTCTTATTTGGAAACAAATGACATGCAGCAACTTACATATGTTGACTTTCTACATTTCCTTTGTGTGTGTGTGTGTGTGTGTGTGTGTGTGTGTGTGTGTGTGTGTGTGTGTGTGTGTGTGTGTGTGTGTGTGTGTGTGTGTGTGTGTGTGTGCGCACCTGAACAAACACACTCCACCCACTAACTTTACTCCTTCATCTCTACATCGGCTTTTAAATGGATAAAAAACATTTTTTTAATAGTTTGATTTCCGCAGTTTCTCGTTTGTAGGAATGTTTTGTTGTTGTTTTGTTTGTCCCGGCTTCTTAGACGCAGGTGTCAGGTTGTCAGCAGGGGGCGCTGCAGGATGGCTCACTGGAGGAATCACACCTTGTTTTTAATTAAACCCTAACCCGTCAGGGGGGGTTCAGCTGTGGGGGGTTAACTAGAACTGGGGGGGGGGTTCCGCTGTGAACGTCTGGCTGAAGCTTAAAAAGTTCCACTTCTATTCAAACATTTAAAAAAAAACTCGTAGACAAATGTCATAGAAAAATATATTGTTCTGGAATAAACAGCAGGAAGATCAATGATCTGATCAATTCTAGTAATGAAAACAGGAACAGGAGCCTCACCAGCCAGGAGCCTCACCAGCCAGGAGCCTCACCAGTCAGGAACCAGGAGCCTCACCAGCAGGAGCCTCACCAGTCAGGAACCAGGAGCCTCGGAACCAGGAGCCTCACCAGCCAGGAGCCTCACCAGTCAGGAACCAGGAGCCTCACCAGTCAGGAACCAGGAGCCTCACCAGCCAGGAACCAGGAGCCTCACCAGCAGGAACCAGGAGCCTCACCAGTCAGGAACCAGGAGCCTCACCAGTCAGGAACCAGGAGCCTCACCAGCCAGGAACCAGGAGCCTCACCAGTCAGGAACCAGGAGCCTCACCAGCCAGGAACCAGGAGCCTCACCAGCCAGGAACCAGGAGCCTCACCAGTCAGGAACCAGGAGCCTCACCAGCCAGGAACCTCACCAGTCAGGAACCAGGAGCCTCACCAGCCAGGAACCTCACCAGCAGGAACCAGAGCCTCACCAGTCAGGAACCAGGAGCCTCACCAGCCAGGAACCTCACCAGCCAGGAACCAGGAGCCTCACCAGCCAGGAGCCAGGAGCCTCACCAGGTGTGGGCTGCGGTGATTAAAGGTGAAGCTGGAAACAGGATTTCATTTGAATAACCTGCAAGCTCCAGTTGACGCTTCATTTGAATCTGTCAGAGGGTTAGGGTGACCGATGGAGCTCTAGAGGGAACCTGCTCTGAGTCTGACCTGGTCTCTGATTCAGACCTGGTCTCTGATTCTGACCTGGTCTCTGATTCTGACCTGGTCCGTGGTTCAGACCTGGTCTCTGATTCTGACCTGGTCTCTGATTCTGACCTGGTCCGTGGTTCAGACCTGGTCCGTGGTTCAGACCTGGTCTCTGATTCTGACCTGGTCCGTGGTTCAGACCTGGTCCGTGGTTCAGACCTGGTCTCCAGCCGTCCCCTGGAGTGTTTGTTGAGCTGCGATTTCAGTGACGAGCAGAAACAAGGTGAGTCTCTTTACTTCTTTATGAGTGGAACCGTGAAGGAAAGACGTCGTCTTCATGTTGTCCAGGAACAGGGGGACATCGTCAGCGTAGAAGTAGTTCAAACATTTCAGCCAAATTTCAAGTGAACAGACCCCCCAACCCCCACCCACCCCCACTCCCCAAAAAACCCTAGAACCTCCACCTTTATGCCACCTACAGACACCCGGGGCTTTTGTTTTGACATCTTGAACCAGAACACCGTGGCAGGATGACACGGCACATAAAACTCCCGGTTGACAAGCTCTAACTATTGAACTAAACTGAACAGATCAACTAACTAGCAACTTGAACTAAGCGCCAAGAAGCTGCTCGTGGTTCCGTCTCGCTAATCACGCTCATATTTTAACATATTTAGCTTCGACCGTCTGTCGTTGAAATGTCCTGATGCACCCGAACGCGTCACTGCCGAACTTTGGTCCCGTTCTTGCGGCTTCCCACGGGAGTCCGCCGAACGTTCAAGTTCTGTTTGTGTTCCTCTTGTGAAGCGCCATGTCGGACAACTCCTCCACGCCGACCTCCACCTTCCTGCCCTACTGCTTCATGTCTGGAAAACGCCAAGCCGCTGTCCAACGCCAACCTGGGCATGAGACTCCTCACCCACACCCCCGTCTCCGTCCTCGTCCTCGTCCTCTGCTCCCGGCAGTGGCGGCGGCGTTCATCCGCGACGGCGATGAGCACTCGGACGTCTTGGCCGGCCACCAGGCCGCCGTCCACCTGCTGGTCAACGCCGTGGCGGCGCTGTTCCTCTGCGTCCAGGGCACGAGGCGCGAGGCGTTGATCCGGTGCTCCTGAGCCTGGCCTCCGTCGCCTTCCCGGCGGAGTCGTGCCTCCACGTGCTGACCGGCGCGGAGCCTACGTGGCCGTGGTGCACCCCGTCGCCTACCGCCGGCTGCGGCGCTCCGGCGGCGGCGTCCGCCTCAGGAACGCGTGCGTGGCGTGCGTGTGGTGGCTGTGCGGCGGCTGGGTGGGCGTGACGTACGTCCACTACCCTGGTCTGACCTACGTGCCGTTCTTCTGCCTGCTAGCCTCGTCCCTGGCCGCCGTCGCCTCCTGCGGCCTCGCCGTCCCTCTGCGTCTGATTCGCCCGGGCCCCGGCGGCGGCGGCGGGCGGCGGCCCGCGCGCCGACCGCGTGAAGCTGCGGGCGTTCAACACCATCTCGGTCATCGTGCCATACAGCTGCTGTACTTCACGGCGGCGGCGGTGGCCCTGGCCGTTGAGCACCGCCAGCGTGCTGGGACTACGACGCCGGCTGCCTCGTCCTGGCGTCCGTCAACTGGCTGGCGCTGCTCAGCGGCCTGGTGCTGCCGCTGCTGTACCTGCACCGCGCGGGAACCCTGCCCTGCCGCCGCCGCCGCGCCAACGGCGGGCGGGAGGCGGCAGCCGGGTGACGGTACGATTCCCATACGGAACTCTTCGTCCTCGGGGAATTCTCCAGCTCGCCTTCAGCCGGTCCACCAGGAAACACTTCGTTCTTCACAGTTTAGTTTCGGTGTCACATTTACACTTATTGGTGCAGTTCGGCCGAGGGCCACTAGAGGGTGCTGTTCTGTAATGAAGCCTTCATTTATGACCTTTGTCTTTGAAAAAATCAATGTATCTCTGGGATTTTTTTTTTTAATTAAAAATTAAAGCTTCTTTTTATTCCTTCTCCTCGTCTGATTTGATTTGCTTCATGTTTTCCTTGTCGAGCGCCGACGTGTCCCTATTACCTTTTTTTTTTTTACTTATTTGCAGACCGAGTTGTTTCTACAAAAACAAAAAACAAAATCAAACTCAGGTAAATGATAATAAACATAAAAAAGCTCACATCACTGTAATGAACCCTTAATGAAATGACACTTCCTGCTTTCAAATGAACTGTTTTACCTCAATAATCACTTATTTTGTGATTATTGTGTGCCGGACACTTCCGCCCCCTGGTGTTCAGGTTGAGTCACTGCACACTCTCTCTCTCTCTCACACTCTCTCTCTTCTCTCTCTCTCTCTCTTTCTCTCTCTCTCTCTCTTTCTCTCTCTCTCTCGCTCTCTCTCTCTCTCCCTCTCTCGCTCTCTCTCTCTTTCTCTCTCTCTCTCTCGCTCTCTCTCTCTCACACTCTCTTTCTTTTTTTCTCTCTCTCTCTCTCTCGCTCTCTCTCTCTCTCTTTTTTTCTCTCTCTCTCTCTCTCGCTCTCTCTCTCTCTCTGAT